>NC_137054.1:24698228-24755696 GCF_032717465.1 Coenobita brevimanus | reverse complement strand
GTTGACTGGGTTAGATATGCAGCTTAGAAGGTCATTAATGAATAGTGGATGAGCTTTGGTGAAAGGACCCCTGAAGAACACCACTTTTGATAGCTCTAGGAGACGCACGGTGGCCGTCTACAACAACAGCTACAGAACGATCAGAAAGGAAACTATAGAAGAATACAAATGGATGATTAGAAGCCGTAAAAGGACAGTTTGGAAATAAAAAGATTATGTTAGACTCGATCGAAGCCTTTGAGATGTCCAGTGGGATAGCAAAGCTTTTTGCAAAGTCCCAAAACAACGATGACGAGGAATCTGAAACGAAGATGAAAATATCTCCAGTAGAGCTTCCCTGGCAGTATCCATGCTAATGATTGGAAATGGTTATGATAGGAAAGGTGCTTTATTATTTTCTACTTTTTGGTTACTAAGTGTTTCAATAACTTAAGAAATATTGGATGTTAAAGTAATTGGGCTACAGTTAGAGGATTGGGAAAGATCATCCTTTCTAGGGACAAGTTCAGTGAGAGTAAACTTCTAGCAAGAAGGAAAGATACAAGTCGACAGATAAAAACGAAAGAGTTTACCTCGGCAGGGTGTGTTAATAAAGGCACTGTTAGCACAGAGGCACAGTTCTTGAGGAGAACAGGAGGGACCCCAGCAGGCCCATATACCTTCTCAGTATTGAGGCTAGTGAAAGCAGAACGTACGTAAACTGAAGAAATTTTTGATGTCAGTCATGAGGAAGTCAAAGGGGAGAAATGATGGAGGAACCGCACCGGAATCGTCAGAAGTGGAGAAGGAAGTCTGAGCAAAGAGTTCTGCTCTCTCAGTTGAAGAAACAGCTGTAGAACTATCAGAGCGAAGAGAGATGGATGATGAAATAGAATTATTCAAGAGGCTTTTGGCAAGGTGCCAGAAGGAACGGAAAAAATCTGAGTCAGAGAGTTCCGAGCAAAATGAAATTATTCTTAGCAGATCAGAGAACAGACTTGGCAAAAAATAGATGAGATTCAGGGGTGGGTTGTGTCTGATACCTTTTGTCTGCTTTCTTCTTTTTGTGGACAGCATTAGAACAAGCATGACTGAACCAATTTTCTTTTGCATTTGTCACAGAATAAGAGATAGGAATGTATGCTTCCATGCTCAAGAGAATAATCTCCATAAAGCACGAGGCACACTCAGATCGCCAAAGGCCATAGCAGCAATAATCTCCAAATGGAAAATCAAAGAAATATTACCTAAGGGCCTCCCAGTCAGCAAGTCCAAAGTGCCACAGTTGCTGCATATCCACAGGCCTCATTAGAGAGAGAGAATAGGGCTAAGGTGATAAGGCGGTGACTGTGGGAGAAGCCCAACAGAAAGAAGCAAAGTGGGCAGAAGAATAATCTTTGAGGAAGAGGTCTTGGTATGTTGGAGATCTCTCCAAGGCAGTCAGGGATATAGGTAGGGGTTGTACAAGCTGCTCTAGGTCATTAAAGATAGAAAAGATATAAGTTTGTTCATCAGGTGGGTTAGCAAATGGAGGATGAGAGCAAGGGTCATAGTGAACGTGATGAAATAGCCTAGAATGGAGATTTCGGACAACTAGGTGGATCAGTGAACGAAAAGGAGAGCCAAAAATTATGGTGAACATTAAGATTACCTAGAATGGAGATTTCAGGGAAGGGAAAAATTGATAGGATGTGTTCCATCTTGGAAGTTGTTAGTGTAAAAAAAAAGAAAATTGTCAATTAGATTAACCCCAGGATGCTGGGCTAACCCACACCTGCGCCTCACTCCGAGAACGGAAAAAAAAAAAAAAAAAAAAAAAAAAATTCTAATCTTAATATCTCACTAACTATAGCAGTTAGGGAAATGAATTGAAAATCCATATTACTCATCAACTCTTTCTTCTTGCAGATGACAGCTACCCTAAGGTCTGTAGATTGTTGCGTCGATGAGTAATGACATGTGGAACAGGACTAATCTTCGTCACAAGAACAGAATGTCTTCGTGCGTTCGCCCGCGGCCCCAACTATGGGCTTGCTCTCTACGTGATAACTTCTCCGTTACTAGATAAACTTGACACAGTTGTGTCCAAGGCATGTACTGTGGCTTTATCACCGAGTCCTTTCCTAGTATCCTTCGAAAGAGGCTTGGCAAGAGTGGATGAGGCAAAAGTCCACATAAGGCGGTAATGAAATTGGACGAGAAAAGGTAAGATAAGATCTTCCTACACCTGGCAAAAGCTCACAGAGATGACTGAGGTATGATTGGGAGGGCTGGTGGGAGTCTCCCCTTAGTTTTTAGTAACAAGATAAAATGGCGGCCACTTCAAACTGTGCCAGGAAAACAAGTGTGGTTCCGACCGACACCAGGCGCCGCCCCGCCACCGATTTTTAGACAGTTCAGACCGACACCCTGCAGTCCAGTGTTACAAATACGTATTATTATATAGATATATATATATATATATATATATATATATATATATATATATATATATATATATATATATATATATATATATATATATATATATATATAGTCAGAGATTGACAGGATAGCCAAAGCCAGGAAAGTGGAGAATTCAGAAGACTGGAGATTAGGAAAACGAGAGCAAGATACGCTGCTGTGTACATACACACAACAGTCACCTTTGGTTTTTGGAGAGAACATAGGAGGAAAAGCAGGAGAATACAGTGAAGGAGAGTTTACATGTCAGTGGCCTCAGACAGCTGAGTCTTGGTGAGGAAGCAGGCAGAGATCTAGAGGAAGAAATGTTGTGTTCAATAGAGATAGGTCAGGGAAAGGACCTGAATGTTGCAGAAATGGGAAGTAAAGAGTGAATCAGATGGTGCACCCATGCATCTCAATTTGGCCGTCACCGGGAGAAGGTGGATGATGGGGGCTTTGTGGTACCTACCCGCCCATGAGGGCCCTGAGGCTGGGTAGGCTACTGAGAGCCATATCTGGTGATTTTAGAATATTAAGAGTGGCGTGTAATGTGCATGTTATATGGTGTAGACTGCTAGAGGAAGCTGGTATAGGAGAGTATGCTGACCTGCCCTCTGCATTACTCAGACATTGTAAAAAGTTTCTGCAAAGGGGGATGGTTCGAATCTAGTCCTGAGGGCTGGGATGAAACGGGAGCTCCAAGTCTCCCTGTCACCAGTTTTCCATACCCCTTGGGAATACTGCCTTGTTCGGCTGGTGCTACAGTTGAATTAACATCATGGAGACGAGTATCGTTTTATAAACATTCCTATCACCATTTACACTGCATTACCTGACTTCAAGGTAACACAGTCAACTGTTACCATCATGTATTGCAATCATCACATAATCGAAATCGCTTCCATAGCCACTGCGATTTGTTGTAATAGTAATAAAAAACGCCATTTGCACCACTAAAGGTGCCACTGCCACGTCCAGTCCCTGACTGTACATACGGCTATAAATACATCTCGCAGGCAAGGCCAGATAATATTCCAAAGTATTAGTATAGCACATAATGTCGCTGGAAGATTAAGCAGTCAGTCCCTGGATCCGCATATAGTAACTGTACCAACTATGAGGTGTCACAAGTGAGGAATATATGGCATCCCCATAAGGCAGTTTACCAAGTGGTTGTACGAGTATAATCCTAGGGCATTTTGCAACAGCAAGTGTCTGAATTATCATGTTTCGAGTGAGCTGTGCATCTATACCTATTGATCGAGTGTACACCCACCAACATTTATAAACTGTTGCCAGTATCAGTACTACAGTCTTTACCAACACTTCACAGCCATACTGCTCTTTTTGACTCCGAACTATAACTTTCATCACACATTCAGCCTCACACTAACAATTACCAGTATTTCAAAGTCTCAGTGCAGTCATCATTATGCCATTTGGCCAGAAGACGTCCTTTTTCTTTTATCTGTTTTTATTATCGGTTTACTCAACTTAAACTTTTAGAACAGGAGGCTGGATAAAACATTCACTGAGTCATTCACTTCCAGGTAGTTCTCCTTCTTCTCAAGCCTGGTGGATTGATGAGATACCTTTGATGTTTATAGTTTTTTTTTGTGAAATGATGATCGTCTAGAGATTTTTTAAAATCCAAAAACGGTTCATTGTCATGAAGGAGGCAGTGTAAGTTGTTATTAACCAAACACTACGTGGACGAGAAACTCGTCCTCAAAGTCTTCTCAGATGAAGGATATCCATTTTTTACAATTTTGTTTTCAGCAAAATATTTTCTTCTTATGAGGAAAGATATATATATATATATATATATATATATATATATATATATATATATATATATATATATATATTATTAAGTTTCCTGATGGCTTCTGAAATAACCCTCCTGGAGACAGCAAAAGGATCTTCTTCGCATCATTCACTACAATGCTTGCCACTCATTTCATCCGTCACTGGCGCAACGACCACCATCATACCAATCGCTACCTCAAGTACCATTGTCACACCAATCGCCACTTCTGCTACCTCCTCACATCAGTAACTATCGCAACTGTCAACATTACCGTAACTGCAGTCTTCTCTAGTCAGCACCAAACACGAATAAAGACAAAACTAATTACGGAAGCCAGAAAAAAGACACACAAAAGGAGAAACACAGTTATCAAGGAAAAATAACTTTCTCACTCTCCCATCCCTCTTTTTCATTTTTGTTCTCTAATTCACTTCACTGTCCATTTCTGCCGCTTTTTTCCCGTCTGTATTTCTGTGTCCGAGATTCTCTCTCTCTCTCTCTCTCTCTCTCTGCTCCCATTATCTTACTTCTTCTCGCTACATATCCTTCTATCACTCCTCTTACATCATCCCTTTGTCTCTCTCCTACCTCCTACAATACCTTCCTGCTCCCCTCTACTTTCACCGCCGCCATTGTTTCCCCATCCTTCTGTTCCTTCCCTTCCTCCTCCTTCCTTATTCCTCTTCGTCGCTGCGTCAGTCGTCGTCGTCGTCGTCGTCGTCGTCATCGTCGTCGTCCTCCACCTCCCTCCTCCTCCTATTCCTCCTCCTCTATGTAATCCTATGTAATCCTCCTCCTCCTCCTCCTCCTCCTTCTCCTCCTCCCTCCCCCCTTTGTTTTCCCTCTCTCCTCTCTTTCCCTTTTTTCAGTAACACCCCCTCTCTTCCTCCTTCCTCCTGCTTCTTTCTCCCCCCTCCCTCCTCCTCTTCTTCCCCTCAACTTGGCGGATGGATAAACTAGCTAAACTTCTGCTAAAGGCAGAGGGGAGGGTTACTCACTTGGAGAAGGAGGATGAGTATGGAGGAGGACGTAAGGATAAAGAAAAAGAGGAAATGGAAGTGGAGGACATGAAAACGGGGAAGATGAGAAGGCTAAATAAGAAAAAAAAGTGGACGTATGTATACGTTCTTGTGTATGTCTACCTACGCATGTATGTATGCATGTATGTATTTTTGTGTTTGTCTATTTATCTATCGGGCATAATTTACATACACAGATATATATATATATACTTTTTCATGTGTTTTCCTGTGCTTACTTATCGGGAATAATCATAATATTTAGTAAGCCATCAGTAACTGCAGACACATAAATTCCTCGTCTGAAAATAACTACAACACGAAACATTTTACAGATAAAAGGATCGTTTATTGAACTGTGACAGTATGATAGCTTATTCTGAAAAGTTGTGTGTGTGTGTGTGTGTGTGTGTGTGTGTGTGTGTGTGTGTGTGTGTGTGTGTGTGTGTTAGGCCGAGCGTATTCAGTGGAACCAATGCATATAGCGCAATGAATGTGCTCTGTCTAGTATAAGTATTGTCTTCTTCATTTCCGGAAATAAATTCTCGTGCCGTTTTACTGCAGCTCCTATTAATAAAAATATCTTCAAATTATATCGGCAATGGTAATCCAGTGACAATGAGGTACTGGTTGGGCTGTAATGTACTCTGTGAGAGTGTACTTTTTGTGGAGAATACATGTGTGATATCTCCATATGACCTTTTAAGCCGATTACAGAGAGTAGGCTGAATATTCTGTTTGCTATCTATCTTTTATCTATCTATTGCCAGACACCACAATCCCGTAAAGGGTGGCCACTTGACACCGAATTAGCTGTTTTACAGGGAGGGGCACTAACCCTCCACCAACCCACTTGTTGACACGTAGGGAGCATGAAATGGTTTGGTTATATGGTTACCATCCAGCGTTGTATATGGTTTCTGGCTTACAGGAAACCATTTGGCTTGTCACTCAATGTAAAGCCACCTGTAAAGGAAAGAAAAGGAATAAGAAGTGACAGGAAAGATAGGAGAAATAGGAAGAGAGGAGGGCAGGCACAGAAAAAGAATGATAAAAGCTAAAAGGAAGTAGGCAGCACTTCACATCAAGTGAGTGGATGATGGTCGCCACCACTCACTTCCTTATAAATTTTTCTAAAGGTGTTTTACTGCATGTTGTAGGCGCCTATAGTGAGGGCATATTTACTGCAGCGTCTGCATAATGTGTGGGTGACATACCCACAGCAGGATGATATACTCATATGGGAAACAAAATGAATGTAGGCGTATGCATATTATAGGGTATACTCTTTGTGGGGCTATGCTCATTGTGAGGGCACTAAAAGTTACTTTTAAACAGGGGAAATTTGGCGTTTGCCTGGGTAAAAAATGATAATGCATAACGGGCCTTCGACCCTCGGGGGCCACGTCCATGTTGTAGATTACCTCCTGGGTTCCATTTTACCCACTGTACTCGTATACTCCTCTGTGATATTTCTCCCATGAATTTATTCCTATTATGGACCTGTTTCCCACTAACCACCAACCCTGGTCAATGCCCACGCACTCCACCTATATTCTTCATGTGGACCTATTTTCACATTACCCATAGACTCATCCATCCACCATGCCCCACCTTACTCCCACCATACCATTCTCTCTCCAGTCAATCCTGCCCACCCACCTCGTTTACCTACCCACCCTCCTACCTATCCGCCAGCCCACTAGATCCCTTTGTAATATTAATATGATTACAAGAGAAAGTTCCAAAGTCTCTCTACATGTACCTAGGCCCCAAGCTCCGCCATACTGACTTGATTAGTGACTTGAACAGTTCTAATTTTGGCCATCAGGGGCGCCACTTTAGCAAATATTAACCATACAAATAAATTCCCAGTAACAAGCTACCCTTGTTAGATCACTGAGTAGCTTCAGATATTTCTCTGATTTTCTACAGTGGAACAACACATGGACAGATAGAAAGACTTTCAATGTAAATTATTCTTTGTGAAGGATATGCTACTGATGGTGGGAGTATACTAATTCTGGGAGTATACTTACTGTGGGAATACTGTACTCATAGTGTAGGTATAGGCTACTTATTGGGAGGCATACTTTGTGAAGGTATACTTTGAGAGTGTACTTAATATAACGTTATACTCACAATTCAGGATGTGGATACCGCCCTTTCCCCACATGGAAAAGAAAAGCATTGGGCTTACACCAGTGAGAATATGAGTGTTGTATGTATGATGAGGCGTATTCTGGTCCCTTCTTACCCTCTACCTGACAAAGCCAGATAAGGGTGTTATTATCACTGGGATTAATAAGTGTCCGTCCGTGGACTTGGGCGGCAGGGCAACTGACCGGACGTAGAGATTTCGTTTTCGTGACTTAGAAAGTATTAGCTATACGGTCATGAAATTTCACATACTTATGTGCCTTATACTGAACTGGGGCTTTTTGATATGTAGAATGCTGTTTCTTGAGTTGTTTTATCGAAAATAATGAAAAAGTAAAACAAAATGAGATTTCAATGCAACTTACCCAAGGAATCTGAAGGCACCAGGTTATGTGTCCTCAAAACATTCTCCTTACGCCCACCTATAAAAGAAAAGACTGAGGGGACTAGGGATGTTATGCTCTTGGTTAGGTGTGCAGGGAGGTGGGTGGGGGTATGTAGTTGGTCAGATGGAGGGTTGCAACAGCGTAGCATTGCCTATGTTTCCTATATGTGATTGAATTATTCCTCTCTCTCTCTCTCTCTCTCTCTCTCTAGACTAATCAAGGTACAATAATATCACTATGATTTCAGAACACTTATTGCAATACAGTTAGAATTAACCGTTCATTTAAAAGATTTGTACGCCAGTAGACCATCATCAAATTAATGCAGTTCATGGAGAGAAACTAATACTCGTATAATTCGAATTAAGATAACTATGGAATATTTGTGAAACTTAATTCAACTTCTCCAATATAAAGGTGATTTACGTGTACGGCTATTACATAAATATAACGTCAGGGTCATTACAAACCTTACCATTGTTGAAACTTGCAAGTTTTTCTGACAGTGCTGGACACGGGATAATCATGCTCCTAGATTCGTCATTATCAACACAGTTTCAGTTTTATTATAACTAACAAGGTCATCAGTAGCCACCCTACTCCTATAACAAAAGTATATTGTTGTTGTTTTTTCTGTAATATATAAAGATAAGAGAATATTTCGATGCACGGCTCAGAATCAGAGGTTTGGTCAGTGCTTCTTAGCATCACCGATCACATCAGAATTTCAGAGTTGATTATGCCGCGTCTCTCTCTCTCTCTCTCTCTCTCTCTCTGTATATACATTAGCATGTGTTCAATTTTTCAGCTTTCAAATTCCACTGTGATTGGTGCTAAAAAGTTGCAACATGACTTAGGGATTCAAAAGACATTTTTGTTAATTTAAAATAATTTAGTTTTGCTCGGAAAAAAAAAAAGTTACATAAAAAGTGACATTTTTTACGTTTTTGTGGAATTTCCGATAATTTGAACTTGCCTTATAAAAAACTTATAAGAACACATGCTTGTAAAATTGGCAGAAAGTAATGAAAATTGATTGCCAAGCATTTGCAGTTATATTATATATAGATTTGATATACTCTTTATACTGCACTGCTGTTTTTGCTGATTCCCAGGTTGAAGCATCTTCATCAGTGTGTTAAAGATTATTATTTTGTCAATCAGTGCTACCATCCAAACCAGTAGGAATTGACCTACAATGGCTTCTAAAAAGAGAAAAGACTGGGGACGAGCAACCTAATTGGAACCGGAGAGAGTTGTTGGCTTCTGAACTCCCAGCTCTGCGATACGTTCTCAGATTATGGGCTACAGCTGAGAAAATAAAGTGGTGAGGATGTGAGAAGCTACCCAGCAAAAGGACATTTACCTCCTAAGGTGCTTGAAGAGTGGGAATTGGTAAAAAATTATTTTTAGCCCCCATTGTATAATCACAAGTCACAATCTTGAAACAAGATTCAAGAGAGCTGGGAGCAGGCCAAAAATATATCTCTTGGGAGAGGAGAGGTAGATGCCAAAAAGGCTCTCACTGCAAAATTTTACAAACTTTTTGACATCCTCAACTGCAACTGTAAAATTGTTCTTTGCTATGATTTGTTGCCCCGCAGGTGCTGGTTGCAAAAAGAAGCTCACATCTGTACATGCCCCAAGGAGATGAAGATCCCTATGAAGGAACTTGCTTTCATTAAAGGTCAGAGAGACAAGACTGCTTTATTGGACCACAGCAGACTGGCTTCTCAGATCTGCCTACACGACAGACAAGTCAAAAAACAGAAGCGACAAGAAGACGAGAGAAGAAGGCTTGAAAAATATAAGCAGACCAGTAAGCAGGAAGCTTCAATTCCATCAAATGAAATAATTTTCTTGATAATGAAAAGGAAGAACAATTAGCTGATGCTCAAGATAGAAAGGATGGAAGTTATGAAGTGACATCAGAAATACCAGGCATCCACTCTCAATAAAAAGCCAGAGTACAACACATTAGAACTACCTAATGTTGGTATGAGAGCATCAGAGCATCACCACTGCTGCCTAGTTGATCACAATAAAGACCGAGGGCCCAAGAAAATAATACGAAATCCCTGGATCAGGAATATGATGATTTTGTAAGAAGAGTGATATTGACTGCATCTTCTTTGACGGCCATCAAAATACAATTTAAGTTATGCTGATAGCAGACAGTTCAGATCGTCAGTTACTTAGCATCATCAAAGTACAGCATTATTCTGTGTACAGTGAGCAAGGTGGAAGATATCTCTACCACTTCACTTCTGAGAAACCTCAAAGAGAAACAAAACTGTTTGAGTCATTGCTGATAATCTTGTAGATTTCATAAAGAAGAAGGGCAATGATAAAAGCCTGCAGGCTATTGGAGGTGATTCTACAAATGTTAACACTGGCTGGGAGGGTGGTTCCACGCACTAGGTGTATAGGTCAAGCTTTGCCGCAAGTTGGTCTGGTTGGTTTGTGCCTTGCGCAGTAACGAATTACTTCTGCAACATTTGATCACAGCACTGGATGAGGAAGACCTTGTAAACAACAGGTGAACAGGTAACATTGGCAAGATGCTAGACACTGCTACAAAACTTGAAATTGATCCTTCATTCACCAAAATCTCAACTGAGAGCTTGTTATTTTCACTGAGTGACAGTGTCATAAAGGATCTCTACTGATCAAGCGTCCTGGTATAGGATCACTTAGGCCATAAGGGCAGAACTTCCCACAGATCTGGTCCTTCTTGAAATTGGTCCAGTGAGCCATTCAAGGTGGTTGACAACACCAAACAAGTTTTGTCGTATATGGGTTTCAAACCATGACCCTCAAGGCAAAACCCTCAACAACTTAAGCCTGATAGTGGAATACATCTTTGGCGTGTACTATCCCTACTGATTCGACATCAGAGTAAAGCATTCTTGGGTGGAAGGCCCACATCATTATCCTCTTTCAGCTGCTGCTAGTTAGGCCACAAAAGAAGGCTGTAGTGGATGCTGTTTTGACAACCATCCAGCACTCAACATGGTATGCATTGATATAATCCAGATACTCTTGTGCTCAGATGGCAGTGAGGAGAGGAGAGCTGGTGTCCAAAAGATTGTTGACTTGAGGGATGGAGATGATGACACACTGGGAGATCTTTCTGTACGTCCCAGGAAGACACCTTCAGTAAACCCAAGTGTTTCTTTCCTTTTGGAGCTGATGAACTGGTCTGACGTGGTATATGAACCACCTCCTTTGACAAGTAAACTGACTATAGCGGAAATAAAGAAGTTCAATGACGAGACCATGGAAGTTCCACAATAGCCTTGACATGCTCAGTCTATAGAGAGGTGTGTGAAACAAGTCACAGAGGTAGCAGGTAGGGTGTATACGCATGAGAAACGTGAGGGCTATATCAGAGGCGAAGAGGCTAGTCAGTGGCTGGTGTCTAAAAATTAATCAAAACAAGACTTCATGAAATTTGCTGTTTAAATATTTTTTTAAACTGATGTCATTAGTTTCTAATGTTGTTTATTGATTACAAGAACATGTTTTATGCCTACTAGGATATGTTTTATGCAGAGAAACTAAAATTTTTGTGGTATTACGTGACATTTATACAAGCCAAAATTAATATACTGTATGTTATTTTCCGAGAGCAGTTTATATGCTTTTTAATCAAACGTAGATTAACCAAGCTAAATATTTTGCAATCACAATAATAACAGGAGCTTTGAATTCTTCACATCCAAAAACATAATTATAAAACCCGTTACTGAAGACATTTGCAAAAATTAATTTTCACCTCCCCAAATGACACACCCTAAATTATAGTGAGAGAGAGAGAGAGAGAGAGAGAGAGAGAGAACAGAGGAGGGAAAATATCAAATAAAAAAATAAAAACATCTGTAAACCAAATTAAAGGTGTCCTTGAATTCCTGTACATTGAAGTCTGGTGGGAGTCTAATATGGATATGCGAACTGCAAAGCGTAGTTCAAGGAATAAAGGATTTCTGGTTGACAGAAGCTGTATAATATGGCAGAGACAATCAAGTCATGGATGCTACCAGATACCCGTGTAGCACTGGAAAGGCGTGGAGAGGTGGCACAATGGAAACAACTTCGTCTAAGCATTTTCCATAGAAGTATCTGTATGCTAATAAAAGGAAGGCAACACTTCGTCTTACCTGCAGGGGAGGCAGTTCAATTTTGTAATTGCTGGGTTATGAATTATTATTCTTATTGCTTTGTTCTGAATTTTGTCCAGTTGTTTTAACGCAATCTCTTCACATGCACTTCACGAGAATGACCAATATGCGAGTATTTAATGACTGGTGAGGGAATTCTAAGCAAAAGAAAAAAATAATAGCTATATCAACTCCCTTCCAAGTCTCCACAGTATACGAACTGCAATTACTGGGGACCTTATAGACGAAATGGTCTCCCTCATTAATCTCGTTTAAGGTATTCAATAACACTACCTCTCCTCGTTTATCTTCATATATTCCTCATCTTTCACCTACGATAAATCTCAGTCTTTTACTTAACTATTTCAGAACAGAATTTTTCATTCCAAACGGCTTAGAAATGATGTATTTGTCTTGACCCCTATTTATTAATAATTCTGAGATTGCTTATCGACTGAGTGCTCATATATGATCTTAACAGTACTGACCTGGCAAGATCTCAGCTCGTTGACCTGATCTCTGATCATTATCTCTCCTCGATCTGTGATCCGAACTGTACTGACCCTACGATATCTCCACACAATACCCTGGTCTCTAAACCTAAGACTTGCATCCCCTTGATCTGTTAACTTACCTTTCCCGTGCGTTTCCATCTCCCCCGTTAAATGCTCTTCTAAAATAAGCTCATAATTCCTGCAAATCGCGTAATAAAAATTAAGTAATGTTTCCTCAATGGCAATCTTTTCAGTGAAATAGAACCGTTATTCTTTATGACACCATAGCCAATTCACCACCAACATCTATACTGCAAATGATATTCTCTTCATTTGATAAAACCAGATCAAATATATTATTCCCATATTCATCTGTGTCTATTTCTCTGTCTACGGTATATATTTACCTATCAGTCTACAATAGTTGTGAGGTGGGCTAATGTTCAAATAGCATTTTTACTCAAAATATTCCCTCCAATCACCGAAAGTTAACACGTTTATATATATATATATATATATATATATATATATATATATATATATATATATATATATATATATATATATATATATATATATATTTATTTATATTTATGTATATGGTTACGGACGTGAAGAAAATTTTTTTTCGTCTCTGAGGGTTCAAATCAAAGGCACTAGCACTTAATAAATAAGACTTACTTTACCTACCTGTACAAAATCTCTACGCATCACATCACAGACTTAGGGTTTTTTTTTGTAATAAACAGGTGCAAAGTGACACCTATTGTGATTACAGTCACTTACAAACTTAGGCAAGGTCTGTCAGACACTTCAACAATAAATTACTGTATGAGAACAGTTCCATTACTAGGCTGCTATAGAGAAGTTAACATAAATACAGTGAAATACAGTTTCTTAACCTGCGACTTGATGTCCTGGAGTATTTCTTACACTGTATCAACTAAGCGACTTGGAGGAGGCTGGAACTGAGAGTAGTCACCTCCACCTCTACAGTAGTCACTCTGATATATCGGTACGGTATTTCAGCAGCCATCTCTCTTTTCTTTCACAGACCTCTATGAGAGCAGCACTATGTTTACTTCCAATGAACTCCTAAGGAAGGCAGTCCTGACCGGCCATTCTATTGGGACTGGCTACTGCATTCTGTGGGGGGTCAGTCCTCCTCACTTGAGGTCCACGCCACCTCCTTTCTCTCCTTGTAATTCAACAATGGTTGATCCCTACTATCGCTGATACAGAGTACACCAGACCAGGTTGAAGCTGTGCCAACATGGGCATCTGCTGAGATATGTTCTAGGTAAGATTAACATTCACAGGGATCGTTTTCCAGAATAGAACTTCCTGTTTCTCCAGTAGGAACCACATGTGTGCAGTCCGGTGAATCATTCTGTCCGCGGCATCGCACTGACATGGTCGAGTCTGAATTTCTGGCATTTTTTTCTTTGTAAGAGCATGTGACTTCTGTGATTTTTGTCTTCGAACCACAGTGAGGGGTTTGAGGGAGCAAAGTGTGTGCATTTTTATTATATATATTTTTTTCTTTTGAAAACTGCGACTGAGGCAGTGAAATGCTTAAGCAAGTTATTCAAGGAGCAGGCTATGATAAAATGAAAGACAAGCCTACGAATGGTAAGCGTGTTTTAAGAAAGGCAACATGTCAGTCCAAGACTCTACACGTCCTGGCCATCTTTCAACGTATCAAATAGACGACAAAATAAGGAGTCGATAGTCAGGATCGTCTTCACACTATTGACGAACTAGTGAAGGCCACAGACTTTTTTTGGAGTTCAGTCCATCGGACTTTGACACAAGATCTTGGCGTGCACTCCTTCTCGGCAAAGTTTGTCCTCAGTCCTCTAAAGTAAGAAAAAAAAAAAGATCGTGTGAACGTGCGTTAAGACTTGAAAGAACAGCTGAAAAATGACCCAGAATTTCCTTCAAATGTCATTATGGGTGACGAGACCTGGGTTTACGGGGATGACCTCGAAACCAAAGAGCAGTTCAGTCAATGGAAGACACCAATATTTGCATAACTGAATAAGTGCATCAGGTGAAGTCAAACATCAAGACAGTGTTGAACTTGTTTTTTGAATTTGATCGAATTGTCCATGAAGAATTTGTTCCCCATGGATAGACAGTGAGCCAGCAGTTTTGCATTATAATGCTGAGACGTCTACAGGAAATCAGCAGGCGCAAACGTTCAAAGAAGTGGAGCACCCAGAAATGGTTTTGGCATCATGACAAAACTCAGTGACAGTGCATTGTCAGATAACATGCCGCGTTGTCAGTTAAGCAATTTTTGGTCAGAAACACTTGTTGCTCTGCATCTCCCATACTGGTCAGATACCACTCCAGGTGAGTTTTCTTTGTTCTTCAAAGATTAAGTTAGAAGTGAAAGCCAGAAAATTTGAAAACTTTAGAGAAATCCCGTAAGGAACGCAGGCGTTTCTGGACAAGGAAGCAAAAGTCGACTACAAGAAGTGATTCCAGGAATGGGAAAAGAACTGGGAGAAGTGAATAGCATGTCAAGGGAAATACCTTGAAGGAAACTAAAATGGGTTTGTTGTAAGATTTGTTATGGTCCAGGAGTGGAAAAAGCACTGGGAGATGTGAATAGCATCTCAAGGGAAATACTTTGAAGGAAACTAAAATGGGTTTGTTGTACGATTTGTTACGGATTTATCAAGTCATAAATATCTATATATAAATAAGTAAATATATAGATAGATAGATAGATAGACAGATAGATAGATAGGTGTGTGTGTGTGTGTGTGTGTGTGTGTGTGTGTGTGTGTGTGTGTGTGTCATTTACAGAGGTAATCAATCGGTACATACAAAATTATACCCATTTGTTTAGTGGTAGGTGATGGCGATCATCGTCCACTCACTTGATGTAGTGCTGCCTACTTCTTCCTTAGGCTTTATCATTCTTTTTCTGCCCTTCTCTCTTCCTAGTTCTCCCTTCTTTCCTGTCACTTCTTGTTGCTTTTCTTTACAGGTGGCTTTACATTGAGTGGCAAGCCAAATGGTCTCCTGTAAGCCAAGAAACCATTTACAACGCTGGGTGGTAACCATATATTCAAACCATACGTGCTCCTTATGTGTCAACAAGTGGGTTGGTGGAGAGTTAGTGCCCCTCCCCGTAAAACAAATAAAGCCAAATGGCCACCCTTTACGGGATTATGGCGTCTGGCAAGAGAGAGAGAGAGAGAGAGAGAGAGAGAGAGAGAGAGAGAGAGAGAGAGAGAGAAAGAGAGAGAGAGAGAATTTTATCTTTAATTTGCAAGACACAACACGAAGCTACTCTACTTTCGAGAGTACGTAATCTCACAGATGTTTTACACTATATGCGATAAGGACTGTTATGGCTTGACAAATGTAATTAATCTACTGTACTCGTGGTTAGTGGGGGCGTCCATCATCCACTCACTCAGTGCAGTGTTACTCTATTGTAGGATAGCTGTACACTGAGTGGCAAGCCAAATGATTTCCTGTAAACCAGGGAATCATTTAGATCGTAGGGTGGTAATCTTATATTCAACCAATAAGTGGTTCCTACGTGACAAGTGGGTTGGTGGAGGGTTAGTGCCCCTCCCCGGAAAACAACTAATTAAAAATACAAACAAGAAGCATCAGACCAGGACTGACAAACAGTTGACGACCAAGGACAGAATAAAGGACATGGTACAGAATGTAACATGGTTTGTAAGGGGTGCAAATGATGAGGTGAAAGAGAGATAATGACCAGGTGCTTCAGAGCGCAAAAGTGGACATATGTGGACTAACTGAGGAAGGTGAGAGTCCGAAAGAGTGGGAATATGGTTGGGGTATATGCATGGGAGTAGGTAAGAATGAGAGGCCTAAAGTGGGAATATGTATTGTTGTGTGAAAGAGATGGAATGAGAATATAAGAGAGTATGGATCAGTTGGTTCAAGGATTATTTACGCCAACACAAGATCACGCAAACAGAGTAAAAGAAGAGTTCTGGGCAAATGTGGAAGAGTGCATGGAATAGTTTGAAAGGAATAAGAGCGTTTATGAGATGAGATATGAATGGAAAAGTGGAGAATGTGAAGGTGCATGGAGTAGTTGGTGAGTAGGGTGAGCCTGCAGAGTGGATGAGAATGGCAGTGCACTAGTTGACAATTGCGCAGGGAGGGAGCTGGTGATAGCCAATACCCTCTTTAGGCACACAATAATCCACAGGTATATGTGGCGAATGATGATATGAGTGAGCAGTGAATTGAATGAGCGAAAGGTAATGATTATTTATGTGTCTGCGGATGACGGAATAAGAAGGTATGTAATGGATGCAAGAGCATAGCAGAGGTTGGGGGACTGGACTTTTTGACAACCACGTAGTGGTGGTGAAAGTCAAGGTTCAAGTGCAATGGAGGAATAGAAGGAGGGAAGGACAGGAAGAAGCAGTCCATACAAGGAAGCTAGAAGAGTTGCAAGTGGATAGAAAAAAAGGCAGAATATAAGAGAGAAGTGGAGGAGCTATTAGGTAAATATGATTTGGAGCAGATAGGGGAGGTGGAAAGTATGTGCAATATATTTACAGAAGAAATCTGTGTACCATGTCAGGTGGTAAGTGGGCTGAAGGGCAGACGAAATTGAGTGCAAAGAACAGCATGGTGTAATGAGGAGGGAAGAAGCTGCGGCGCAAAAAAAGAAAACATTGTGAGTGGATGGGAAGCAGAGGCATGGAGGAAGATGAGAGGCAGAGGAGAGAGTTCTATGTAGAGAGGAAGAGAGAGGTGAAAAGATTAGTAAGAGAAAGTAAGAAGCAAGTGTCTTAGGAATTTGGAAGGAATTTGAGTGTAAAGTGGAAGGAATGTAAGAAAATGTTCCACAAAGAGGTAGAGTTAGTGTGAAAAGGAAGTTAGTTGGAGAGTGAAAGATAAAAACGGTTGATTGACAGTGGAAAAGGAAGAAAATGTGTGTAGATGGAGGAAACACTTTAAAGAACCGTTACACATAGAGAACGAAAGTAATGCGAGTATCAGTGGCTGAGGAATCCTGGGAGGAGAGAGGTGAGAAGGGAGGAAGAGATCATTTGGATGGAAGCAGTGGAAGCAATGAAGAAAATCAACATTTGGAAAGCCCCAGGAATTTGTGAAGTGTATGGTTAAATGATGAAGCATGGTGAAGAGATAGTAGTAAAATGGGTATGAAAGATGTACAGATTGGCCTTGGGGGAACGTAGAGCTCCGGAGGACTGGATGTCAGTAATAATAATTATTACCCTGCACAAAGAAAACGGGGAAAGGAAGTTTGTGGTAATCATAGAAGCATTTGTATCTGAGTGTAATAGGAAAATTATATGGTAGGATTCTTATTGACAGAGATAGGGAAATAACATTAATTAGTTGGAGAAGAACAGGGAGGTTTTACGAAGGGAATAGGTTGTTTAGATCAGATTATTCATCCTTAGATCTTTAGTGGAAAAGTTTCTAGGGAATGGAAAGAAGTTGTATGAGGCCTTCATGGATTTGGAGAAACGATATGACAGATTGGATAGACAAGGAATGTGGCAAATATTAGGATTATATGGAACAAATGGGAAGTTGTTAAATGCCGTGAGGAGTAGGCTATGTATGAGGGTGCTAAGGCTGCAGTGCTTGTGGATAGTGAACTGAGTGATTTTTTTCTTCTATATGAGTGTTGGATTGAAACAAGGATTTGTCATGTTTCCATGGTTGTTCAGTCAGTATATGGATGGGGTTATAAATTAGATATAAAGCAGGGCAGTGGATGTTGGAGCTGCCCTGACGAGAGAGGGCAGCGTTTCGAAATTTCCTACACTATTGTCTGCAGATGATACTGTATTGTTCAGTGAGAACGAAGGGGAACTACAAGGCTTAGTGAATCCATTTACGAGGGTATATAAGACACTGAATCTTAAGGGGAAATGTTATGGTCTTCGAGAGAAATTAAGTCACTAAATGTACAGTGAGGTTGGATGATGAGGAAATGGAAAATGTGTGTGCATTTAAGTACTTGGGTAGTGTGATGAGTAATGATGAAAGTTAGGAGGATGAAGTGCTTGAAAGGGTACAACATGGAAGAAAGGTTGATGGTTCTTTGAAAGAAGTGATAAGAAATAGGGAAGTGAGAGTGGACGTAAAAAAGTCGCTCCATGATGGTATTATGATAGCAAATGTTTCGTATGAAAGTGAAGCAAGGACCTTGTTGGAAGGACACAAGTCAAGGGTGAGAGCAGTGGAAATGAGTTATCTAAGAGGAGAACGTGGAGTTATATGGAGACTCAGACCCACAAAGGGGGAAGTGAAGTAGCATTATAGTGTAGATGTGGATGTGATATAAAGCATTAGGATAAATACAATGTGTTTTAGCTATGTGGAGAGGATGGTGAGTTACGAGAAGAGTGTATGTAAATGAGGTGGAGGGGGGGAAGGGGACGCCGAGGATGAGATGGAGGGATGGAGTGGAGAGGTTTGTGAGAGAAGGGGATGTGAGTTGGAAGGAGGGCAATGAAATGCAGGGGGACAGGGCGACATGGAGGCAATTTCTGAGTGGCCACCCCTAACTGGAATAGATAGACAGACTTCTCTCCTAATTTTCTGTAATTCTCTCCTCCTTTCTCTCCAGTCTCCCCCGTCCTCACTTCAAATAAACTCCCCGACAAGGACCATAATATATTACAATTGAGCTCGATGACTTGTTACCTGCGGAGCACTATACTGGCCTGGCCACGGTAACTTTCTTCAAAGTATTGTCTTGTGAAAAGTTGTTTAGGGGCTTTCGCATATCATGTGGCTGAGTGAAAAAAAAAAAAATGTTGAGATTAGGATCGTTATTTCTTTAGCGGAAAGAGACAGACAAACAGACATACATACACACACACACACACACACACACACACACACACACAGTAAAAAAGACGAGAGAAAAGTAGAAATCAGGGAAAGCAAGAAGTGGTGTGAGACGACCTGACAGGAAGTGAGTAAGGAAGGGTGAGAGGGCAAGTCAGGTGCGTTGATTGCTGCAGTTTGGACACCTGCTCTCTCTCTCTCTCTCTCTCTCTCTCTCTCTCTCTCTCTCTCTCTCTCTCTCATCTTTTTTCTTTTTCGCGTATCTTTTTCACCAGCACGTATTTTCACTTCGTCACAATCTCTTCTTCCCACCGTCTTGTCCTCAGTCTGGAAGTTTTCGCTATATATTTGTGACATTTTTGTTTCATACTAGTTTCTTTTTTAATAATTTTCTCTTGTATATGTTTTTCTCTTTTTTAGGTCGATCGCTTTCATATATATATAACTCTTTTTTGCACATTATGTCGTTCTTTTTTCTTTCCGCTTTCCTACTTTTTACAGACCTATATATTTCCTGTTGTCTTCTTGCATTCTTCTTTGTTTCCCTGTCGTTCATCAGTTTTCCTTATATTTAACATTGTATCATCTCTCCTCATTTTCTACGTAATTTTTCCGTCTTTCAAATGTTTCTATTTGCCAACCCATAATTTGTTTAATTTATGTGTGATTTTTGTGTTTTCCGTTTCTTTTTCCCGATTTTATTTATTATTTAGTCTTCCTGTCCATTCCTCTCTTCTTCATATTATTTATTGGTGTTTTAATATCCGTCTTTGTCACCTGCCTCCATTTCTTTGTGTGATTTGCTTTGTTTTCTAATTCCTATGTATCTAAAGTCTTAGTAACATCCTGCCTTTTTTTTGGTTCGTTTACCTCTTCAAGCTTTTGCGATGGAGGTTATGTATTTATCCCTATTTGTCTGTTTGTTTGTCTACAGGATAACTCACAATGTACTCCAAAAATTTCAATGAAATTTTGTGGATATGTGGCTCATGGGCGAAGAAAGAGTTTATTAAATTTTGGTGATTGTCTGAGCTGGAGTCCTGGCTGAGGAATATTTTTTGTTTGTTGTCCACAGAATGTATCAAGAAGTTTTTAATGGATTTCAAGTAATTCTGTGAACATGTGGAGCATGGGCCAAGGATGAGTTAACTGAATTTTGGTGGTGATCTGAGTTGTTTGGTCTAGGCGTTGGGGGAGGTATGCGCTCCATGAGTTCGTTTAACTTGTTGGATGCACGTATTGCTTCCTTTTTTATATTATTTTGTTAATTTCGCATTATTATAAGAAATTTGAATCCACATGACAGGTGTGGAACGTGTCAGAGCATGTAAGTTTCCATCTTTATTTGTACTTATTTATTTATTTATTTATTTTTCCTTTTTCTGATCCATTCGGCTCGTTGACCGAAAATTATTGGTACCACGGGAAAATCATTTTCATGACAGTTTAAAACAGGGTGACATAGCTTTTCATAATTGTCCTAATACCTGAACAAAATAAAAATAGTTTTTGTGCGCGTTTCTCTCCTTACGGTAATGATGTTTGCTTTTTTTCATTCACATATGGCCTTTGTGGAGAAACTTTGGCACTACTGGAAGACAACTTGTATTTAAGAAAATGAAACTGTTATGACATACTCTGATTTAACAGCTGGGACGAAAACTAAGTTTTAGTGATCCTCAACCAGGGAAATTTTTAAACCCTTATTGGGCAAGGATTTCACCACCAAAGTCGGACTGAATTACAATCTTATCTCTCACTTTCCTCCCTGGAACAACCACTGCTTCCATCCCCCCCCCCCAACCTTTTTTCTCTTTTCTAAACCATTCTGGTTAAAAAAAAAAAAAAAAATCACCCAACCTACTTACGTCTTTATTTCGGTCCATTATTTTGCCTTCTCTATCTTTTTACTTCTTTTTTCTTCATCTCTCTCCTAACTCTGATTGGCCTTCCTCCTTCCTTTTCCCTTATCTTTCTCACTCACTTCGCTCTCTCTTTTTTATCCTCATCGTTTTCACTAATTAAATTCTCTTCAATATTCCTTTCATCTCTTCCATTGTACCATTTGTTTCTCTGTCCTCACACCTCTACATCGTATTTGTCTTTTCTACCATCTCTCTCTCTCTCTCTCTCTCTCTCTCTCTCTCTCTCTCTCTCTCTCTCTCTCTCTCTCTCTCTCCACTGAATGCAAGAAAAATGAAAGAAAAGCATTCGGAAGCCGAATGATAACCTCCCGCCAGAATATTCTGTTGGCCAAGTCCAAGATTTGAGCCATATCATGTTACCCTAAAAGTTTCATGCTGATAGCTCAAGCTGTTCATGGGCTATAATTGTGCTAAGGAGGGCAATAAAAACTAGTTGACCTTTGGCAGCCATTTTGGTAACCTTGTCCTTGACTGCAAGCGCCCATTTTCTAACTTGGCCAAAATTTTGGCCATATCGTGATACCTTGAAGGTTTCATGCTGATAGCTCAAGCCGTTCATGAGATATAATGGTGCTACAGGCGGACCATAAAAACTAGTTGACGTTTGGCAGCATTTTGGTGACCTTGACCTTGACCCCGAGTGCTCATTTTCGAAATCGGCCAAGTTGTTGGCTATATCTTGATACCCTGAAGGTTTCATGTTGATAGCTTAAGGCTGTCATGAGATACAGTTGGCACACACACACACACACACACACACACACACACACACACACACACACACACACACACACACACTCTCAGAGGCAGGCAAAAACATTATCGCCCCTCCTGCTAAAGGCGGGAGATATAAATTCACTGTGCGAGTACCATCGACACCAAAAGCAAACTGTTTTCTGACATTTTTGTCTTAGTACGCCATTTCTCTCCCTTTGTCTTTATCTCTGCAGATTTGTTGCATTCCCTCTTTCTTATCATCTCCTTCATAGCTAATTATTTTCTCTACCCATTTCTTTTCTCATCCTCGTCCCTTTCCCCATCTTCCTGTGTTTTATCTACGTTTCTGCTTAGATTCTTCCCTCCCTTTCATCACATATACCTCTCTAGCTTCGTTCTCTTCCTGGTTCATCTCTCTCCGTAATTTCCCTCTCCATGCATTACTTCAGTCACTCCCTCCTTCCATCTCTGTAAGCTTTCCTTATTCCTCTCGTTCTTACTTTCTCTCCGTCTCTCCCTTCCATTCCCCATACCTACGACATACTTCCATATTCTTTTCCCTTTCATGTTTATTTTCTTCCCTTCTTCTCTCCCTCCTTGCTTCATTCATTCAATCCATACACTTTCCTCTTTCATCCTTTTCCTCCTACGCATTCCTCCATGTTATTCTATCCCTTCCTCCATCCACTCTAATTGGTTTGTTCCCATCTCCTACTCACCCTTGCCCACGATCCTTGATCCCAACAGCCTCCTTCCCCTTCCTTCCTCCGGTCTCTCCGTCCCTCTTCCATAACTTTCTTTTTCCTACTTCTCCCGTCGTTAGCTTCCATCCACCGTCTGTACTACATTCCTTCCTATTTCCTTCACCCCTTACCTCCCTCCAGTCCTCCCTTCCATTGTTTCATCTTCCTCCGTTGTTTTTCCTCCCATCTTTCCTCCTCTTTTTTTTTTCCCCTTCTTCCCTCTACCCTTCACTTTCTTTCACTGCCTGCTTTCCTTTTATGTCCTTACCTTGTTCTGATGCTAGACATCGTTTCCATGATGAATTGTAGTCTCACACTATTTTTACATATTACCTACAAAGGTGTTTAAACATAATTAAAGAGTATGTAATATAGTGTGATGATAATCAACCAAACACCATCTTACTGTAAAGTGTGGCATGGGATCGTATAAGCGACCATACTTGCAAAGCCCAGCATTTTCTATCATAAACAACGAGGGTAAGGGAAGGCGATAGAGAAATATGCATTGTATATATGTTAAGTCTTGGGGGAACACATATACCCTATTGGTATACTTTAATGTAATCAATACTACTTTATTGAGGTTTATAATGTGCATGGTAAAGTTGTGATGCTTCTATTCATGTATAAATCCCAGTTGGCCGTGGAGTTTGGCACCTCTGATTTATGCTGACCTCAGGGCCACTCCCAGCGGGGAAGCCGGCCAGCTAGAGCAGAACGCACTCATCATTCAAACGAGAGGGACGTATTTACTCTGGGCTCTCTGTGTGTCGCAGTTGTATCTTTCTGTGGCCAATAAAGAGAGAGAAATCTGCTCAGTTTTCAGTCACCTGCACATGCTATCTACCCTCCATTCCTTCAACAGGATCTACACCAATTCCCACCATCTCCAGTGGGTGAGAAGATATTTGGTGGAGAATGTCAGCCGGAAGTGACTTCGACCAGGCGGAATGTTATATCTTGATAACCTTGCTTGGAATAGTGCAGTCACATCTAAGCTGATTTATAAATTGGTGATCAGCTGTGGGGTTCCAATAAGCTGATATATTAGTGACCAGTGATGGAATTCCTACAAGCTGATGCATATAGGTGTTCAGTGCTGGGATACGAAAAGGTGCTAAAGGGATTTGTGCAGTGAAACCTCTTGCAACCGCTCGTGATCCTGGAGGTGAAACAGAAAATCTTACTCTCACTGTTGCAAAGGGACTAATTTCTGAGTGAATAAGTGGAGCAGATAATATCTCAGAGTAGTGAATCTCGTTCTCCCTCTATCTCTGCCTGGGCAAGATATCTCTACCTTCAAGCACGAACTGGCAATTATCTCGCCCTGGTGTGTGTGAGATATCAGTTCACCGAGGCCAGTGCGGTGAAGGGTGGTATCGTCTAGACACATCTGGCAACTCTGGGAGTGGAGGCTGGAGTGAGGCAGGGCGAATGAGGGTGTGGGCTGTGTGGCACGGTGCGGCATCCCGCATTCACCTGAGGACCAGCATGGGGAGAGGATCGTCGTGTGGTTGGAGAAGTAACCTGGTGAAGTGTGTGGACTTGCAGTACGAATTACCAGGAACCTCAGCATCATCTGACACCTAGGTAATGTACATGCACAGTGAACCTTCAGACACACTTTTTAAGCAGCACATGTTAGTTAAGTAGTGTGTGTAAAAATAAAAGTTTCTCAGTTTCCCCTAAATAGATACATCTTGTCTGTGTTCCATTCTCTATTGCTAAAAGCCATAACTAATCTATTTGTGTCAGTTTAATTTTTCCTGCGACTGGGAAGGGAATAAATTCTGATAAGGTTAGATGGACACAGTGAAGAAGTGGGAACAAAAATTAAGGGGAGATTCAGACAAACCAACCACGAAGGACACAGAGTCTAGTGAATTAGGCTCAGAATTTTGAGAGTGGATTGAGATTTTGGACTGAGACTTTAGTTAAGAGTATTCAAACTTTATGTAGTGAGGGACATATTGGGGCTGAAGATAGTCAGGACACTTCTGAGGAACTGAATAGTGGAGACTTGAACACTTTACATTTGCATTCTGGTTGTTCTTATTCTTCAGTTCCTGAAAGTTCAGTTAGGTCCAAAATGGCCACTGGTCTCACTGGAGAAGGTACATTCAGTATAGAAGACTGTGGATGTTGAACAGGCTGCAACAGCACGCTTGGTCACTCAGGATACCAAATTCCAATTCTCTCTACTGCCAATGCAACCACTCACATACCCATTTACACCTCAGGCATGTTCAGTACACCATTAACCTTTGGACAGCAAAGACAAGACCATTTATTTGCTAATGTTCCTTGCGCTAATCCATGGGGCATGAATACTAACAGTATTGGCATGCAAACCCAGGATCTTTGTGCTGATCCATGGGGCATGAATACTAACAGTATTGGTATGCAAACCCAGGATCTTTGTGCTAATCCATGGGGCATGAATATTAACAGTATTGGCATGTAAACCCAGGATCTTTGTGCCAATCCATGGGGTATGAAAACTAACAGTATTGGCATGTAAACCCAGGATCCTTCTGCTAATTCATGGGGCATGAATACCAACAGTATTGGCATGCAAACCCAGAATCCTTCTGCTAATTCATGGGGCATGAATACCAGCAGTATTGGCATGCAAACTCAGGTGAATTTTCCTTCTGCATGGCATGAACCTAATATGGCAACCAGTCATCTTAACCAGGCCAGGCTAAAAACCCAAAGGTACAAAGATGGCGTGTTTTCCATGGGCGGTGTCCTCATTCTACGGACTATTGCCCAATTGTTCTTGCCAATCGAGAAAGACTGGGCAACCAGGTTAATTTCGGGAAGTTCAGGGCCGCACGCAGTAAATAAAATCGTACAATCCGCTGATGCACATGTGGCAGCTATTAAAAAGGTGGATTTGCACTTGATGCCTTGGATCATAGGGAAAGGCCAGATGGCTATGACAGTGGACACTGGGGCATGTGCCAACATTATATCTAGTAAAGTGCTGGAGAGGCTCAAATGTTTGATGCCTCAAGCCAGTTGGACGTTGTCAGCACCTGATGTCATTTTGACAGGTGTGACAGGGAGTAAAATGAAGATTGTAAGCCAGGTACCATTGACATTGAGGGCAGATAAACGATCTCCTGTGTTACGTGCTACATTTTATGTGGTTGAGGATTTCCCTCTGCCAGCTGATGAATCCATGGAGGAATATAACGTGATTTACACCCTCAGAGACATTCTATTTGCTTTAATGGGAAGGAGTTTGTAGGCCTTAATCCCTCAGCAACACAAGCTGGGACTGGCATCAAATCAGGAGCCGTTCAACCAGTTGTGACCCCGACAAGTGAAGCGTCGAGGGAGTCCCTGGATGTACATGAAACAAAGGGTATGGACTGGAAGCAGGTCAGGGCTATAGTGAGTGGGAGTCACCACTTACCCAGTCGAACTGTCTGCAAAATTCCTGTCCGAGTACCTGATGTGTCGGAGGGAAATGATGTGGCATGTTTACCAGAGATTGTAAAATATAGGGCATTGTAGCTGGAGTCCACCCTGAGTAGTGTTGGACCAGACCAGAAGACGCCCCTCTTCATCGCAAATATGAGTGGTGGCATAGTTAAGCTCAGAGACGGTTGTTATATAGGCAACTTGATGTCCTATGGTGCCCCTGTAAAGGAAGTCAATGAAGTACCGGTGATCTCTCCCGTAGTCACATCACAAACAATGACTTAGTCGGAACCTACACATCTCGGGAGAGTAAAGCTGCTAGAACACTACGTGAAGGTAACAGATAATGTTGCCCATAAACGTGGCTGCTAGCATTTCTTGAAGAATTCTCTGATGTAGTGGCACTTCCAGGAGAACCACTGGGTAGGACGGACAAGGTGAAGCATCATATTGGGTTGTGCCCTGGTACAAATCCTTTATATGTGCCTGCATACCATCTACCACACAGCCAAAGGAAGGCAGTGGAAAAGGAAGTTGAAAAGATGCTTCATGATGAAGTCATACAACCTTCTTCCTCACCTTGGAATGCACCACTCTTTCTAGTGCTTAAAAAGGACGGTGGTGTGAGACCTGTTGTATATTTTCAGCAAGTGAACAAGGTAACCATACCGGATTGTTACCCAACTCCACATCTCAGAGACTTATTGCAGTTCTTGGGTATAGGAAATACCGTGTTCACCTGCCTGGATCTAGCGCCAGGGTATTGGCAGGTGGAGTTGACCGAAGAGTCGTGTCCCATCACTTTGAATTTCTCCGGATGCCTTTTGGACTGAGTAATGGTCCTTTGACATTTCAGAGGATGGTAAATCAGTTGTTTGGTAACATGATTGGGCAGGATTTCCTAGTGTATCTAGATGACTTAATAATTGTGAGCAAAGACATGGACACTCATATTAGTACGTTAAAACGAGTGATGGAAACCTTAAGATCCGCGGGTCTGAAAATCAAGCTATCGAAGTGCGATTTTCTAAAGGCAAACGTTAGATTTCTAGGGCACTTAGTTGATGGCGTTGGCATCAAGGCTTTTCCGGATAAGGTTACAGCCATAGTTAATTTCCCTACACCCATGTCCAAGGATGATGTTTGCTCATTTCTAAGGCTCACTGATTTCTACAGGAGCTTTGTCCACAATTATGCTGCTATCGCATCACCATTGATGACGCTACTTAAGAAGGATGCTGCATGGCAATGGGGACCATTGGAAGAGGAAAGCTTCAATGACCTCAAGAAAGCCATGACAGAGGCACCCATGTTAGCGTTTCCTGATTATACTCAAACTTTTTACCTGTTTACGGATGCCTCAGGTTTGGGACTAGGAGCGGTGTTACAGCAAAAGGATGACAAAGGCATAACGCACACCATTGCTTATGCCAGTAGGGCACTAAGACCCCCAGAAAGGAATTATTCGATGACATATTTGGAGACATTAGCAGTCATGTGGGCGTTAGGACATTTCCGGGATATCATCTTCAGGTACCGGATAATTGTTTTAACTGACTATGCACTCATACGCGACTTGTTGAAGGGGAGGAACTTGCACAGTAAGGTCACGCGTTGGTTCAGCAAGGTATTGGAGTTTGACCCAGAAGACAGATATTTACCAGGCTGACAAAATCTCATTGCCAACACACTGAGTAGCAGCATTGCTGCTGCCATATCTGAGGATATCCCTCTTTCTGGATATTCCCCGGACACTGTAAAGGCGGAACAACGTAAGGATATGATGTGGTCTCAAGTCATCTATGCCTTGGAGTCTTGTCTACCTGAACTTCCGGTACCAATGACTCACTTCCATCTTCAACGAGGCCTTTTGTATAAGCAGCCCCCAGGGAAGGACACTGTGTTTTAGTTGGTTGTTCCTGCTACTATTGAGCAGCCATGAGGAAGGACATAGAAGCCCATGTTAGTCAATGTGTCAAGTGCGTGGAAATGCAAGGAACGACAGTACCTCCAACTCCCATTTTGGAGTATCCCCTACTGGCAAAACCGTGGGATACAGTCTCCATTGATCTCTTAGCATTGCCAAAGAGTCATCAAGGCTCAAGCTATGTATTGGTGGCAGTGGACCATTTTTCGCAATTCACTGTTTTAGCACCTTTCCAGACGAAAACTGCTTAGGAGGTGGCGCATGCTTTTGAAATGTCAATGATTATTTCCACACTATACCCAAGGTATTGCTCAGTGATAATGGCAGTGAATTTCGTAACCAAGTGTTACAGGAAATTTGTTGTACATATGGGGTAAGGCAAGTCTTTAATGTGCCTTACAGTCCGAAGAGCAATGCCCTTGTAGAGAGGACAAACAGGAAAATAATGGAGGTCTTGAGACCACCAATAAACTGGCAAGAGGACTGGCAAGACTGGTTACCACATATAGTGGCGGCCATCAGCTCCTCAGAAATTTCGTCAATGGGGAAATCTCCTCATTATATCGCTTATGGAGAGGAGAAGGTGTTACCCTACGATTTGCTGGCTGAACCTCCTACCCCAGTGTATAATCAAGAGAATTATGCCAAAGTCCAGCTTGCAAAGTTCCAACGCATACATAATTATGAAGTACGAAAAAGATTAAAAGCCTCAAGAGCGGAGATGATGGTGAAACAACACAAAGGTAGTCAAGAAAGGATGTTGGAGATAGGCCAGAAGGTTATGATCAACAACCCTGAGAGAACTTCCAAGCTCAAACCTAAGTTTTGTGGACCATATACCATTGTGGAACGAGTGTGTGAACATACTTATAGAATAAAGGATGATGCTAATGGAACTCAGGAGGTAGTACATGCTGACAGGATCAAACCAGTAAGGCAAGAGTTAGGCCTAACTAACTAATCGTCTGATGTGTTGTCCCCTCTGTCTTCGTCACAGTCTATGTCATCGTCCGTACCTGTCCCTAACCAAGGGTATCATAGCAAGCTACAATCCCACAGTAAGAGCGATTAAGGGAGTATCTTCTCTTACAGAAATGTGGCTCGCACTTGTACTCCTCTTGCGTTGCTTGGAGTGGACTTATGGAACGATGTCGGACATGGACACGACCGCGTTGATGCCAGGAGCACTGAAGAGCCCACTGGGAGAGGTAGTGGTAGTAGTATGCATCTACTATCCAACAGAAGGCTATCTCCAAGCTCCAGATACGTTAAAGAGGTCTCTAATGGTTTGTGTCACCTCAGACAGCAATTGTCGGAAGTTGGCAAGTCATTTAACCGGTACCCACAGTTGACGACCTCGGACATTGAAGCTTTGGTACAATCTTGTATGGTATAACCGAGCTTCAGACTGGACATATAGATAGGCTCACAGACAGGCTCACTAAATTACATGTCGCTATACCTAGTGCAAATTCTGATATATCCCAGCAAGTCCATGCACGTACTAAGAGAGGACTTGTGGATCTCCTAGGTAACCTGTCTCAAAAGCTCTTTGGTACAGCGCTAGACAAGGACGTAGTGCAATTGGGCAGACAGATGCATGATTTGGCATTGGTGGCTAAGGCAAATAACAGGCTAATCATACACACGTATGAACGTTAGGTGAGTTCACTAACAAAGCTAACGAGATAATTAAGACTACCAACCATCTCGTAGGAGTTGTGAACAACATCCAAACCAACCTACCAACCCTGATTAACCTAGTGTTAATCGCTGAGTACTTACATGCTCTCAATGAGCCAGCCACTGCTTTGGAGTCGCATGCAGGCAATATGGTTGACGACTTAATCGATGCAAGTTTGAACAGGGTTAATGCTTTATTGCTTCATACTCACATTTTAATAAGTGCTCTTGACATAGCTATGGTGAAGCATAGATTTACACCACTTTTTGGTATGAGTCAACTGGAATATTATTACCCATTGTTAGAGGTCCAGTTGACCCATGATGGCATCCTGATATTGGTACCAATGAGGAATGCTGTAACATACCAGGCATGGCGGTTCATTTCTTTCCCTTTTGCTACTACTAACAATACACTTATCATTTTGAATGAGGGACCAGAGGTCCTAGTTGTGTCGGATGACAAAGGATATATAGCAGAAACGACTGTTGATGAATCTGAGAAGTGTAAGGCCTCATTTCTTGATCTCCATGTATGTCCTGCTTTCCATTTTGTCTTCATTCCGTCAGGGGTAGAGCAGTGTAAGATGCCTTGTTGGACACAAACACTTCCTCTGCACTGCAACATTGCACTTTCCAACCCAATCAATTGAAGTCAGTTTTCCATGCTCATGTACATGTGAAACAATACTTCTTTCCAAAGACGGAGGACATAACACTCACATGTGCCTCACAAAACCAGTTCCTTATGGTAAAGGGTTACTATGTTGCACCTGATATTGCACAGTAAGGAGATTGTAATTCTACCTGATAAGCACCATCTAGCCTTGTCGGTGAACTTCTCGTCCCAGTTACAACCATTTTAACCTTCATTCAATGTTTCTACCTTCAATGTGAATAGGCTGTCTCGTTCTCAAGAGAATACAGTTCCTCGCCCACCTGAACAAGACTGATTTAGAACCATATGTACTGACCTATCTCTCTTCATACTTTTCTCCTTCCTATTTTGGTCCTGGCGTTGGTCTTCTACAAATTGTGGTCTTGGCCTGTGTTTGTGTTTGGGGCTACTATCTACGGGGCTGATTGAGAAACCACTAAAGCCACGGGTCCGTACTCTTGGATCGCAAGTGGGCTTGTCTGAATAGTTAGCTATCCTACACATTGGTTAGGCTACACGGTAGTTAGGACAACAATGTCGACGGGGACGTTGAAAAGGTGTAGCCGAGCAATATTCTGGTCCCGGACATCGTTTCCAAGATGAGTTGTAGTCTCACACTATTTTTACATATTACATACAAAGGTGTTTAAACATAATTAGTGTGTAATAAAGTGTGATGATAATCACACCAAACACCATCTTACTGTAAAGTGTGGCATGGGAACGTATGAGCGACCAGACTTGCAAAGCCCAACATTTTGTATCGTCAACAACGAGGGTAAGGGAAGGCAATAGAGAAATATGAATTGTATATATGTTAAGTCTTGGGGGAACACATATACGCTATTGGTATACTTTAATGTAATCAATACTACTTTATTTAGGTGTATAATGTGTATGGTAAAGTTGTGATGCTTCTATTTATGTATACGTTGTCTGTGGAGTTTGGCACCTTTGATTTATGCTGAACTCAGGGCCACTCCCAGCAGGGAAGCTGGCCAGCTAGAGCAGAACGCACTCATCATTCAAACGAGAGGGACGTATTTACTCTGGGCTCTCTGTGTGTCGCAGTTGTATCTTTCTGTGGCCAATAAAGAGAGAGAAATCTGCTCAGTTTTCGGTCACCTGCACATGCTATCTACCCACCATTCCTTCAACAGGATCTACACCAATTCCCACCATCTCCAGTGGGTGAGAAGACATTTGGTAGAGAGTGTCAGCCGGAAGTGACTTCGACCAGGCGGAACGTTATATCTTGATAACAGGAACGGTGCAGTCGCGTCTAAGCTGATATATGAATTGGTGATCAGCTGTGGGGTTCCAGTAAGCTGATAATTAGTGACCAGTGGTGAAATTCCTACAAGCCGATACAACCTCCCTCCTTCCCTCATTTTCCTTTACTTCCTTTTTCTTATCCCTCCATCCTTATTCCCCCTTCCTCATTATTCCCTGCCTTTCTTCTTCCTCCCATCCCCACACAACCTTCAATGCCTTCTCTCCCCTCCCACCATTTTTTCTTCATGATCACCCTTCTCCATTTTCCTTCCCTCCTCTCTCACTCTTCCTCCCTCCCTGCTTATCCCCTTGCCATCTTGTGTCCGGCCAGACTCTCCCTCTCCCTCCCTTTCTCTCCCTCCCTGCTTTTCTCCTCGCCATCTCCTCTCCTTGCCAGCCAGTCCCCCTTCAACTGACCATTATGGTAAAGATATGCACCTTTAGCGTTCTGGGCCATAAAGAGTTGGAGGCGCCTCGGTCAAGTTGCCGCCTTACGGTATAACGGCTTATGTTTATGATTTAAACATTGAGCTTTTTAGTTCATCGAGTTTTAAAACGACTTCAACGGCATTTATGCCGGCTATGACTACCTTATAACTGCATCAGCGATTATTTAGATATATTTATTGGTCATACAAAGATTTTAGTTGTTCCAATAAAGTGGTTTGAAAAGATGGATAAATATGATGCGCTTCACATATATACGTCATTATCAGATCTCTCTGTCCTTCCGAGTTGTCTCCATTAAGCGAAAAAATGTGTCTGTTGGAATCGTAAATAAAATACGTTGATCTCATCTTAGTGTAATGAATTATAATAATGGTTAAAACTCCATTCTTTATGACAACTAACTTTCCATTTCAGCTTCACTGCTACTAGATGATTTCTTCCATCTTATCAAGGTTACCTTCAGTTCTAATTTTGATTAAGGCGTTAAGTACCTAACAGTCTCCAAACACTTCCTTTTTCCAAGTCTGCCCCTCCCCTAAAATACGCCTAGCATTCTTTCCAAAGTCCATACATCAATTTTATTTTATTTTTTTAATCGGCCATATAGGGTTTAATTGTACCATTACGTGATTTTTGGCAATGTTTTGCTCATCATTTCCGATCATATCACCACTTCCGTATCCAGGATTTGATTCCACAGACTCATATAAACTTATCGGTATATATATATATATATATATATATATATATATATATATATATATATATATATATATATATACCTATGAGCTTCGCGACTATGAGCCGATAGGCGGAGGGCGGTACGCTTTGTACCCTCCCGGTGCAATGCCTCACCCTGCAGCTGTGAGATCCAATGGGTTAAGTATATATATATATATATATATATATATATATATACCTATGAGCTTCGCGATTATGAGCCGATAGGCGTAGGGCGGTACGCTTTGTACCCTCCCTTTGCAATGTCTTGCCCAGCAGCTCTGGGATCCAATGGGTTTTATATATATATATATATATATATATATAGAGAGAGAGAGAGAGAGAGAGAGAGACAGACAGACAGACAGACAGACAGACAGATAGATATACACATATTTTTATATGTGCACATATATATAAAGAGATAAAGATAGATAGATAGATTGATAGACAGATAAATAAATATAGCTATTGATATATACATGTATAAATATTCAAACAGATATATGTATATATTTATATTTATATACTGTATATATATGTTAATCTCTCTCTCTCTCTCTCTCTCTCTCTCTCTCTCTCTCTCTCTATATATATATATATATATATATATATATATATATATATATATATATATATATATATATATATATATATATTTACATACAAAACTATTAACAGCCCACTGCAAGGCCTACCTATTTTCTTGAAGCAGTGAAGGGTGGTCATAAAAATCAGGGTTTCGCGATATATATATATATATATATATATATATATATATATATATATATATATATATATATATATATATATATATATATATATATATATATATATATATATAGAGTTATATAGTTATATAGTTATGTTGGCAATTTCAAGGACGGTTTAAGCACAGGATGAGCTTTTGAAGTGTCAGCTTAAGGTTTTGCGTTGCTGGTTTTTACTGATGAGGGTTTGTTATGCTTAATGCCCGTGCAAGGTTTCATTTGCTTTCAGTAGGCTTTAAGAGCAATAGTCTCTCTCTCTCTCTCTCTCTCTCTCTCTCTCTGTAATGAGGACTCGGCTATTTTTAATACAACGTCAGGGTCTTATACTGTGATGACTTTGGGTATTTCACAGGGCCTCTTGAAAATATAAAACGGTTCATTTAGAACTGTTGTGGGGGCGCTCACCATCCACTCTCTCCTTGTAGTGCTGCTCTCGGGTGTCTGCCCTTTCCTCTCCCTCCTTTTTTCCTTCCATTCTCTTCTGTCTTTCTTTACTTCATTCTTTCCTTGTCCTTCTGCCTACGGGTGACTTTACGCTCTCTCTTCTTTCTTTCTTTCCTTGTCCTTCTGCCTACGGGTGACTTTACGCTCTCTCTTCTGTCTTTCTTTCCTTCATTCTTTCCACTTCCTTCAGCCTGTGGGTGACTCTACACTAAGTGACAAGCCAAATGGTTTCCTATGTACCAGGAAACCATTTACTGCACTGGGTGGTAACCATATAACCAAATTTTTGTGCCTGGTGGTTTAATGGGTAATTATTGTGCTCCAATCGTTTGAGCCAGTGAAGATTTATATCCAAGGAGTGGTTGGGGTTGATTGCTCATGTAATGCCACTCAGGGATGAGTGAGGCTGGTCACTCTCATCATAAATGTCGATACCAACTGCCTAGCCCCGGGCTCCTACGCTCCTCATGGGGCAATGTAGGATTGGATGATAGCACGCCATATCTGCTTCAACAAAGAGGAGTTGGGATGGTGAGAGATTAAAAAGTCGGGGTCAGGGGTAGTGTAAAATGGAGTAAAAAAGTTTCTTATTCAATAGTCTGAAAGACCGCTTAGCACCGGAATAATTTTTTGGAAAATCAGGTTAGCCTTTTAACTTGGCATTGTTAAACGTGCCTTCGCGCGCTAGCTTATATATATATATATATATATATATATATATATATATATATATATATATATATATATATATATATGGAGCCTCTGTGGTACAGTGGTAGAGTGTGCTCTTCTTACACAGGTGAACTAGGGTTCGCGCCCCATCAGGGTAATAAACTTTGGGAGTGTTCATCCGGTCACGTATTGCATAGGCGGACACAAGGGGTGCTGTGGTTGAACCAGCGTCTCTTACTATAAAAGTATGCTTGCACCCAGTCGGTTTGCACGGGCCGATTACACTTGGTTCACAGACTACACACACATCCAAAGCCACTCCAACACTACAATTACACTTACAGGCACTTCTCACCCTACATACAATCTCTACCAGACAGCCTAAGCCACTTGGTAGAGATACATTGGCTGTATCGTCCCCGACTTCAGTCAGGATAGGCCGGTCCTGCAGTGGATACTCAAACGGCTACTGCTGCTGCTGCTGAGATATATATATATATATATATATATATATATATATATATATACGAGGGGTGATTAGAAAGAAATGACAGTGAGTCCATAAACTTTTATTAGCATGAAGAACTATCAAACTATGACTCACATTCCTTCAAAGTACTCCCCTCCAACCTCTATGCAGCGTTCCATTCTCTTTCTCCACTTCATGAAGCAAGCGTGGTACTCTGAAGACGGTATACTTCGGAGTTCTGAATTGACGGTCCGTGCCAAGTCTTGGATGCGATGAAATTGCTTCCCAGCGATGGCAGATTTAATTTTTGGAAACAACCAAAAGTCACAGGGAGCCAGGTCAGGGGAGTAGGGTGGGTGGGGGAGCAGAGTTATACCTTGTTGTTCCAGGTACTGCATAGTGAGGCGAGCTTTGTGGGGTGCAGCATTGTCGTGGTGCAGCAAAAGGCGAGACCGACGGCGGGTTGGTGCGGTGTTGGCCTTGTGTTCCAAGACTTGTGGAAGGACCTGGTCTGTGTAGTATTGGGCTGTGATAGTGGACTTTTCAGGCATCACATCCACGCATATTGGTCCTTGAGAATTGAAAAAGATGGTGAAAAGGCGCTTCCGGCTGAGAAATCCTTCCTTCAAAATCTGAGGTCGAGGGTCTTCATCGCCCAACCACACCATGTTTGACTGCTTGTCACGGGTTGTGAAGAAAGAAATCCAACACTCATCTCCAGTAGCAACATCTGAGAACCGTTTTGGACCATTTGGTTCAAATTCAGCAAGCCAGACACGACAAATCCTCACCCGTTCCGCCTTTTGCTCATCAGTCAACAAATGGGGTATCCATCGACAACACTTCTTCCTCAGGTGTAATTGTTCATGCACGATGTCATATGCACTCCCATAACTGATATCAAGCTCCAAGGCTAAGAACCTAAGAGTTACAGTTGGATCCTCGTCAATGATGGACCGTGCACGGACAGTTGTTGCTTCGGTCACGGATGTCCGGGGGCGTCCAGAGCGTTGTTCATCTTTCAATTCAGTTTTTCCTGCTGTGAAAGCACGAATCCAGCGGGAAACAATTTCCAGGGAAGGAGTAGTGTCTGGATAAACTTGTAATAATTCCCCTCGAATCTCTGTTGCTTTCTTTCCCAGTTTCCACCTCGTAAAAATGTAGAACCTGCAGCCTTCTTTCGAGTAATCCATGTTTCTGGCCAGAGAGCAAAAACAAGAGTGAAGCATTCACTCACAACAATAAAACAAGAAAAGTCAGGCATACGGCGACAAGTTCAAACTCGTAAGGACAGGCAACTCTGCACTCTCCTTGCTCCCCTACCTCCCATCATTCAAGGTTTTCATGTTATATCACGAACTGTCATTACTTTCTGATCACCCTTCGTATATATATATATATATATATATATATATATATATATATATATATATATATATCTATCTATATACCTAGGCTGCTTCCCCCAAGGAAAGGGAGGTAGCCGAGACAGGACGACTCACTCTCCACTTACTCATCCATTCAAACACATTCATTCGCATCTTAGCCCCAAAGGGGAGAACGGACAGATCCTCACCGCACCACACCGCACAAGGGTCAACTGGGCAATGCAATCAGTGACATCCGCAGCAGGGCCCGACAGCAGAACTGGTTTACCCCTGCCACATCATAACAGTGTGTATGTGTGTGTGTGTGTGTGGTTATATCAAAAATTAAGGGTTAATGACTAGAGAGATTTTATTCAAGTTTCAACGACTTTTGATGAGACTTTAAACGTTCCTGACAAACAATTCGTTTGCTTTATACCATGGAGTACTAAACATGGGTATAATATACCCGGGCACCACGACCTCATGCACATTACGTGGTGTTACTGTGGAGGCAGGTAGCTGGTATTCTCAGTAGCTTCTGTCTGTCCCGAGCCCTGACAGATGTAGGTCATGTCACTCCACTCCACACCCTCGAATTTTCTATAATCATGTGATATACCTAAGTTCAGTGTTGAGGCCACCTCTCTTCCCTACAATTTGAGCCTGGACTGGGTACTGGTGACACCCCGCGAGCAGAGGGAGCATCCCTCGAAAGAGTTTGGGGAAGTTTGGTTGAAAATAATGGTGTCTTTTTTTGTGAGGAGGTGATTTTTTTTCCAAAAACTTCTCAAATGTGTTTGATTTTTTTTGCTATTTCAAGATTTTTTTTTTTTTTTTCTAAATTCAGTATGTGCCTTATCTGTATGCGTAAAGATAGTAAGGTGCATTAACTTTACTGTGTAATTGTTAATTTGAATAAATATGGATATTTAAAATGTTTTCCTATTCTCCAATGTCGGGTATAATATACCCATTTTAAGTTATTTTGTAAAAAAAAAAAAAAATAGTACTCCGGGGTTAAGGGCGAGGTAAATAATTATAATATTTTTGGTGATTCAGACCACATGTAGCCCAGTTACTTCATTTGCATGTTATTCTTGTCAACCTCAGCTGTAACAAGAGATTAACAGCAGAATATGATGCACATCGTGACGTACTATGGAAAGGCTTTTAACCCTGGTAAACATTCAATTTTTTTTTTTTTTTTTTGATGCTATCACATTCGTGGTCACTAATGTGTACCAATTAAAGAAAAAAATACCTGGAGTTGTTTTTATTAAACTTACCGGTACCATGTATGGACTTGAAATGGACTCAACACTACAGTCTGACAGAAAAAAAAAAACAATAGTGTACTCCTCCAGAGGCAACTAAAGACAATTTAAAAAAAAATTAAGTAGACTATAGGCACGAGTAAAATGAATGGATCCCGATGTCCGTCGACCAGTGCGCAGTGGGGGTGTGTGGGGGGCAGGAGGCCGACTCCCAGTCTCCTGGCAGAAAAACATCGATTCTGTCCATGCACTGAATGTCTATTACTGTAACACATTAGTGGACACTTTTATAGCCCACTGAATGTCTAGTACTGTAACACATTCGTGGACACTTTTATAGCCCACACCTGTGTTATATGAAAAACCTAGCCAAGGAGCGCGTGCCAACTACCTTCACCCGACACAGCACATCATCTTAGGAAGCTACTGAGAACACCATCCACTTGGGCCACATAGGAAGCAAGGGCCATGTGGCCAAAGTTTGCGTGGATCACAATAGTGTCCTCGAATGCATTCCAGGGTTAAGCCATATTACTGTCTTACTGTGTTAGTGAACTTTACGAAATAAGGTGTATAATGATGGAACCCAAGATCAAGATAAGTGAACAAACTGCACTATCGCACGCGAATAGGTCATACCAGCTCATATTTCTCAACTTTCATTCCAAAATGGAACTAAGAATAAAACGTTTGATGGAAGAAGAAGAATATAGAAAAAAAATTGCCTTCTGAAGTGGTTAGTAGGAATTGTTTCTGATTAATATCACATCAAATCATTTAAGTTTGAGGTCTGTTATTACCACATGCCATACGCTGTAGAGTTTCGTCTGCCGGTAGCTAGAGTAATATATTTCATTATTCTCCTGTCTGAGGACGCCATTTCAATCTAGTTTTGGAACATGGACAAGATTTTATTTCGCTTTTAGTAAATGTGTCGGGTAAAAAAAAGTATTAAACAGCCATCAGCCTTTTCACTAGGCGATATCTACTCATAAGGTTCAGTACAGTCATCTGAAGTTAGTAAGAATTAGATAATAATTGTGTAGTCAGGTTGTTGTGGTTAACCTGAAGGTATCCTGTTACTGGTTCTCTCCGACTGGTGACTTGTAACATAAGAACAACAGGCGTCAACCACGAGACAGTCAGACGTCATCCACGAGACAATCAGCCGTCAACCACGAGACTAACAGGCATCATCCACGAGATTAACAGGCGTCAACCACGAGACATGCAGGCGTCATCCACGAGATTAACAGGCATCAACCATGATATAAACAGGCATCAGTCACCAGACCACAAGACGTGAATTACCAGACCACCAGGTGTGAACTACAGTGCCTCAAGCAGTGAACTACTAGACCACCTGACTTCAACCACCTGACCACCCGACAACAACCACCACACCACAAGATGTCAACCACCAGACTACCAAACGTCAACCACCAGACCACAAAACGCCAACCACCAGTCCACAAGATGTCAACCACCAGTTCACCAAACGTCAACAACCAGTTCACAAGGTGTCAACCACCAGACCACAAGGTGCCAACCACCAGACCACCAAATGTCAACCACCAGACCACAAGGTGTCAAAGACCAGATCACCAGGCATAAACTTCCAGACTATCAAAAGATGTCTAACCAAATACATTCGTTCAGCTAAAACTACAATAAACTTAAAACTGTCGCACGGCAGGCCTTAGCAGAGATTGTTTCCAAAATTTCCTTTCGTACAATAGAGCCACCAAAGAAAAGCAGTAGTAAGAATTTGCAAAACACATTTACAAAGTCAGGTCGGGAATCCTACTGCAGAGATAGGCAGTTGAAGTCTAATTAATTGGAGAGAGAGAGAGAGGGGGGGGGGTTAGAAAATAAAATATATATTAAGGCAGTTTGAAAAAACACACGAATTATTATCTGTTAAAGAAAGTAAGAAACACTGAGTGCAAGATGTGGGAAAATCAAAGGAGAAAGGGAAAATAAGGCGAGATCGGGAAATTAGCTGCCGTTGGTGTCAGGCCCTGGAAGGTCGGGAGACGGAGCTAAAAATAAGAATTGCCTCTCTCTCTCTCTCTCTCTCTCTCTCTCTCTCTCTCTCTCTCTCTCTCTCTCTCTCTCTCTCTCTCTCTCTCTAACGTCGGCTGTCTTGCTTTTTGGCCGAAACTTTTGGCGTGATTTTTAAGTTTGGTTCTTGACGTTACAGAGGCTGGGATATACAGTATTTCTTCTTCTTTTTTCTTTTGTAAGAAGAAAGTGTGTGGGGGAGAAAGAAGAGTGAGGAAAGAAAGGAGTGTTGAGAGGAATGGAGGAGTAGGAAAGGGATTATCGGTTCCAGTAAGAAAAAGAAGAATAAGAACAAAAACAAGAAGGAGAAGAGGAAGAGAAGGAGGAGGAGGAGGAGGAGGAGAGAGGAGAGAGTTACGGAAGGGAGGAAGTTCGAGGATGGAGTAGTAGTTGTATTATCATTATTATTATTAGTAGTAGTAGCAGCAGTAGTAGTACTAGTACTAATAGTAGTAGTAGTAGTAGTAGTGGCAGCAGCAGCAGCAGTAGTAGTAACAGTAGCAGTAGTAGTAGTAGTAGGAGGAGGAGGAGGAGGAGGAGGAGGAGGTGAAGGAGGAGGAGGAAAAGGAAGAAGAAGAGGATGAGGAGAAGGAAGAGAATGAGGAAGAGGAGGGGGGGTAGAGATATGAGAGGACGGAGACAGAATCTGGAGTCGGAAAGGAAATAGAAAGCTAGTCGAGGTAGGGAGGAGGAATAAAAAGAATGGTGGGGAGGGAAAGGGGAAAGAGAGATTTACGGGAAGAGAAAGCGAAGAAGCTGTGAATGCAAAGGATAGGAAAGTGGAAGAGTGGAGGTGAAAAGAAGAACAAACAAGGAGGAGAGGTAGCAAGAAAGGGAAGAAATCAATGAGAGGGAGATAAGAAAGATGAGGAAAATGAGATGGGGGGATGGGAGAGGGAGAAAATGAATGAGAAAGGATAGGAGACATAGAAAATTGAAGCGAAATGAAAGGGGAGGAGAAAGTGAAGGGGAGGGAGAGAAGGAGAAAGGGGATGGGAAGAAGAGGAAGAGAAATAGGAAGGGAACCGATAAGGTAGAGCAAGGAAGAAACGAAAATAATGACTTTAAAACGTAGATATTTTGAGAGTGTAAGCAAAAAGGAAGACGGAAAGAAAATCTGAAAGATGATGTCAGCGGAAAGGAAGGTGGAGTAAGTGTAGTAAATCTGTGCCAGTTTACTTCATAGCAGGACACTACGAATCCTGGCGAAATTTTCATTTGAATGCAATAATATGAATATGCAGTTTATCAACAACAATTATGAACTTTCTACTTGAGAACAATAACTTATAATACTTTGTTTTTATGAGTAACAACAACAAATTATGAACTCTGGTAAACTTTCAAAACTATACCCAACTAACTGACAGTGACATCAGTATGCTTGTTACTGAACTTACTCAGTTCTAAGTACTTACTGTTCGATAAGCATTCGTCACAAATGTTTTTTTACGTGCTTAGCAAAAAGGGCGGTTGGTGGAGATTCTCTAGGTCTTTTCTCCGCCGTTTATTGCATCTTATGTTAAAATAATCTGACCTAACCTAACCTATCCCAATCTAGCTTAACATAATCTAACTTAATATTAACGCAGATGCAATAACAGACAAAATTAGGAGCTGGAAAACCCCCCTTCCCCCGCCGTCCACTCCTTTTACTAAGGAATGAAACGAACATCTGCGACGGTTATGTATAGAAGAAAAATTGCTTTCAACTGTTCTAAACTAAATGCTGAACATATAAAATTCAGTTACCGCTATTTGGATGTAATTCCGAAATAATATTTTTATAAAGGATAAAATATAACCTACATTTACAGCACCAAAAACAGAAAGAAAAGATGACATATACCATAATTCCGACACGGTAATTCAATAAGAAACGAGAAATTAATCAAGTGTTTGATATGAACGCCAGCTTTATTTTTTTTAATGCAAGAAAGAAGGAACCAAAGGTCAGGAACCCGCAATACTCAACCTTCAGTGACCGACTCTCAGCAGAATAAAACTGACTGGCATTAGCTGTAGTGGAGATATCATCCGGTTAATGTACCAGTATTAACACTCCAAGACCCTTATGACTAACTTGCAGATGAAAAATATTGCAAGGCGTCAGCCTGAATAAAGTACTGCATATGATGCAACCATGAGAGAATTCATATGACTTCCTATCACCATTAACAGAAATGCATGAGGTTTCTTTACATTATAGAACAAGCAGAAATAGTGTGCTTCCTTCACATTACTGAACACACACACACACACACACACACACACACACACACACACACACACACACACACACACACACACACACACACACACGAAGCATCACCTTTCCTTGTAGTATCAACAAAAATTAAAAAAAAACATGAGCAGTCTTCATACTACCAGCAACAAATAAAGAAGCAGAATGTGAAGTTACTTTACAGTATCAACAATAAATTAAAACACAAATTTTAATTACAGTTCATCTATAACGGAACTACTAAAAATGACCTTTCCCTTATCAACAAAATATATATTTTTTGGACAAACAATGATATAAGAAGTACGACACGATTATTTCATAGTATAGGCAGCAAAGTTAAACTAAACAGTACCCCATTTTATGGCGGCGGGAACAAAAACTGGGAAAGATGACTTGTCCATAAATTATCATTTAAAAAAAAAAAAAAAACTTCTTTAGGGCATATATATATATATATATATATATATATATATATATATATATATATATATATATATATATATATATATATATATATATATATATATATATATATAAAGAGAGTGAGAGATGACATTCCTTACATTTTTACAATATTAATCCCATAAAAAATAAGAGCCTTCTCTATAGTGTAAATGACAACAACATTATGTGTTCCTTTCTTGTAGTTTAAACAAATACAAAGTATTCAGAGACCGCATACCTCCACCAAAGCCATTGCCATTAAAAAGGATCCTGATCCGGATCCGGATCCACTCCAAAATGTAATAAATTCTTTCTTGCTCAATACCCCACTTTTCCATAAAAAATTCATTCAAATTCATTATGAACTTTTGGAGATATTGCGCGGGATTCTCCGGATCTGGATCCTGGTCCGCCCCCACATTTATTCATTTCTTTCTTGCATTATGGCACACCCTTAAAAAAAATAAAATAAAAATCCGTTCATAACGTTTTGAGTAATCCTGTTAACAAACACACAAACATAAGCGGAGTAAAATATAACTTCCTTGGAGGAGGTAAAAATTACAACCTTTGCAGTACTAACAACAACTACAAAAAAATATCATTTGAATACCAGCATCACAAGAATAATAGTCCAATAATTCTGACGATATAATTAAGCAGGAAGTGATGAAAGAATTACGTGTGATACAAACCACCAGCTTAATTACCAAAGCCATCCACATGCAGATGACTTGATAATGAACCCAGGAAATTACAAATGAAGTTATACAGGGATCAACCAATATCGGGGGAAGGGGAATGCAGGGTCAACAAATGTGCATAGTCAGCTTAAATACAAGGTCACCGATATACAGGGGCCAACCTATAGGCAAGGTGTGTGTGTGTGTGTTTGTGTGTGTGTGTGTGAACCGAAGCAAGATAGAAGGAATGGAGAAGAAGGAATGGGAGAAGCAGGGAAAGAAAAGGAGGAGAAGACGTATATGGAGGACGAAAGTGGGGTTAATGAGACTGAGATGATAGAAGAGAGAAGAGAATGAGATGGGGATGGAGGGAGGAGGTATGCAGAAAGGAGATGTGAAGGGAGAGGAGGAGATGGAGAGATAGGTAGGAGTTCAGAAAGACGGAGGGATAAAGAGAGAGGGGGAAAAAAAAAAGGCGTAGAAAATGGAGGAGAATGAAATACAGGATGGGTAGGGGAAGGAAATGAGGTTGGTAGGTGGTGAGGGGTCGTGTGGATTAGGGGTAGATATAGTGCAAAAAATGGTGTAGCGGGAAGACGAAAGAAAACCAACATCTTCTAAAGGCATATTCTTGTCTTGTGCGGTTCAGTTTTGTTGAGCTTACAGGGAGCATTCGTACTGGAGGAGTTAAATGTTGCCTTCAATATACCTAGCACTATTTTTTTGTTCTTTTTCTATCCTTAAATAAAATCGTCCAGTGAAAATCTGAGTAAATAAATTAATGTCATCACGGGGAAGGGGTTATGTATGTAAGGGACAGGAGAGAACAGGGGAAGGGGGGATAACATGGCGAGGGAGGAAGGAACGGAGAATGAAAGAGTGAGGGAAATTGCATGTGAGGGGGGGTGAGATGGGAAGAGGGATAAAGTTGGAAGGTATGAGAGGGAGAGGGGATAAGTGGGAATGTGGAATGAGAAGGGGAGGGCTAAGAAAGGGTGAGGGATGGGAGGGGAATGAAAGAGGGAGTGGATGGGAGAGGTAGTGGATGAGAGAGGAAGGGGAATGAGAATCAGATGAGAATAATATATAAAAGGGAAAAGGGACGTGAAGGAGGGAAGGGGAAATGAGCATGGGCGAATGAGTGAGTGCGCGAGGGATGAGGGGGCAATGGGCTTATTGTGGGGTATTTCAAGGTGGCGGAGGCTAGGGAATCTAGAGGCTCTCTTTGGAGATCGATAATCCGTTATTGGTATTGCAGTTGAGACGGGCTGAGAATGCGGCAAGAGGAGGGGATGAGTAGGGAGATAGGAATAAGGAGATACAGGGGCAGTCGGAAAAGAGGTTCACCGAGTGGTTAGAGAGATGGTCTGTTGTCTGAAGTGACGCGAGTTGTACCCAAGACTTGGGCTGGGGTCAGGTTGGTGGTCTGATTTTCTTTAAAACAGACATAAATATCCTTCCACAAGACCATCGACTTGTTACAATATCACTGCTGTGAACAGTGCGCCATTCCTGACTGAAACAACCCTCGCATATATTCAATACGGACTCTGGATTTTAGTGCCAGACTGGTGACATGAAGGTGGGTAGTACGCAAAAGGACTATTCGGCTTAACCAAACGGCCTGTTTTGGCTGTGCCTATAGTCTGACATATAAAAAAGGAAAAACAAAAAATAAATACTGAATGAATGAGAGGGAAAGAGGAGAATGGAAGAGTGAGAGAAGGGGAGGTGCAGGAAGGAGGAGTTAGATAAGGTCAGGGAATGTAGAGAGGAAAGGAGATAAGGAAGGTGGACGAAGACAGGGAGGGATGAAAGGAAAGGAAGAATGAAAAAAATGGAGAGGGGAAAGAAAAGAGGGAGAGTGGGAGGTGAGGGGAAGAAAGGGAAGAAAAAAGGTAGTGGACCGGAGAGTGAATGAGGATGGAATTAAAAGGGGAGGAGAAAGGGATGACAAGAGACGGAGATGTGAAATACTGAGGTGAAAATGTGATGAGGGGGAAGGCCGGTGAAAAGACGAGAAGAGACGGGGAAGGCAGCAATGATGGGAAAGGAAGATGAAGGCAGGGAGCTAGGAATATAAAGGGAAAGAGTAAAGGAATGAACACAAAGGTTAGGAGAATGAGGAAGGAAGAGAGACATGGAAAGAAGGAAAGAATTATAACGGAGGATAGAGGTGCGAGAAGAGGAAAGAAAATGGAAAGAAGAGAAAGGTTTGACAGAAGATAAGGAAGGCGAGGGAACTTCAGGGAGAGGAAAGAGAGACGGCAGAAAACTATAAGGGGAGTAAAAGGAGCAATGACAGAGGAAGGAGGGAAAGAATGGTGGAAGGAAAAACGGGAAATGAGAAAAGGATGGGGAGGGGGATTAACAAAAAAGAAATAAAAGTAACAAGAAGCGGTGCCAAGACACAGCAAACCCGTCCTCAGCAGTCATGATAGTGCTGACGTATAAACACAACAGGATATCTAGTCAAAGATGACACACATCAAGTTTAGAGTAAATCAGGTGAAAATCAACAATTTTATGATCATTTGAAATTTTAGGCCCGACCCACCTGACATTGACCCCCCTACCGCTTACTGCGGGTGAGCTTCCCTGATGTAAAGAGTCATTTTATATGATGCAGATCTGAAAGATGCACCTTTAGATTTTGGTTTCATGTCGATATGACGAACTTGAAAGGAATTATGGCGAAAACAAATGATTTTTTATTTATTTATTTTTTTTTTTTTTACATTTTTGGTGCCTACAGTCTGGGACTTGTCCCAGTTGGCCCAAAATTTAATCGAGTGATCAGAAAATCAAAGCCTACCATCCCTTTAATTTTAGTCAAAATCGCACCAGTAGTTTTCGCTTTAAAATTTTTAAGACAGACAAACGGACAAACTGAGTGAAAACAAAACCCGTCCACAAGCCCTCCGGGGCGAGGACGGGTAATGAAAGGAAAAGGTAGGGGGGATGAGAGACGTAGGAAAGGAAGGGTAGAATAGGAAAGACAAGGAAGTGAGAAAAGGAAAGGGAGATGAAAAGGCGGGAAAGGATGAGGAAAAGGAGATATAAATGAGGGATATATAGATGGTAAAAAGATCAGAGAGAGAGAGAGAGAGAGAGAGAGAGAGGAGACCTAAAGATGAAAAGAAAGGGGAGGAAGTAATAAGAGAAGGGAAGAGCATAAGAACATGAGAAGAAAGCGGCAGTAGGCTACCTGGCCTATGCATGGCAGCTTCTACAAGGATATGATTAAATTTATAGAATAAGACAAGACTACCAGCCACCAACCCTTCAGTGGTTATCGGCAGAAAAAAGTGAGAAAGAACACCATGCAGTATAGAAAAACTGATGCGGATATTTCGTAGGAAAGTGCGCAAGAGAAAAAGAGACTATCGTAGTAAGACCTGAAAAGGGAAAGTAATGAATCAGTAACCAGGACAGTTTCTAAATCTAACCCTTACTGCTCATAAGCTTATCTAGTCTATGCCTAAAATTCTCAAAGGAAGGGGCAGCAGATATGGCACAAGGTAGCTTATTCCATTCGTCCACTACTCTATAGCCAAACCACTTTATAAAAACGGATTTTGTCAATTTTGAAATCATTAGTTCGAGTTCTACCCTTTATGCTTACTTTTTTGTCTTCGCTGTCTCCCAGATTTACTCCCGTCACCCACTTGAACACATCAATTAAGTCTCCTCTTAATCTATACCTTTCCTGTGATAGTAAATCTGGTCTTTTCAGCCTTTCTTCAAATGAAAGGTTCCGAATATCATGTATTATTTTTGTAATTGCTATCTGTACATTTTCTAATGAATTTATATTCATTCTATAATGCGAACACCAGAACTGCATGGCATAGTTTAAATTTGGCCTTATTAACACTAGATAATATGGAGAAAACTATATATGTCTTAATGCTCAAACTTCTCGAAATCAATCATAGGGTCGTAATTACTTAATTTCTCGCATTAATACACTGCTGCCTTGGTATGAGGTCTTTATAAACCACGACTTCTATATCTCTCTCGCATTCCTACTTATTAATTTCTGTTTTATCAATGTTTTATCTTGTATCTGTCATGATCTTACACATGTTAAGTACTTTAAATTTTTCTACGTTGTATTTTGCGAGCAATTTTTAGACCATTTGGACAATATATCGAATTCCTTTTGAGGGATAATACAGCCGTCAGTTGATTTCATTTCTGTTTTTGTGTCATCGGCAAATCATGAAAGGGAATGACAGAAAAAGGTGATAACCATAGGCTGGAGAACGTAATAAAAGCCACGAATTATTAATAAGAATACATAAGAAATAGGAGCGAGGGCAGAGGAGGAAGAAGAGTAGGAGACGGAAGGAGGGAAGCAAAGATGATCTGGAAGTGTAGAGTGGAGGCGGGAGACGTGAAGGTAATGTAGCATATAATGGATAGGCTGGGAAGGCGTGAAGAAGATATAGGGGTGGATGTACAAAATGAAGAATATAAAAGAAGTGAAGGTAATCTGCGTGTATACTGATTGGCTAGAACCAGAGGCTAGAAATTAGGCATGCGAGTACCCTCAACAAATTATCTTAATTTTAACCAGTGGTGGTACAAAAAGAAAGCAAGAGGTTCACCTCAACCTGCTCATTACTCTATGTTCTCTTCATCTTGTTGCCGTTGGGCAATTCTAATAAGCTTAGAAGGGATCTCTGTCTGAAGTGGACAGAAACAATCTTCACAGATCCTGTTCCTAGCCCCAAAGTGCCGGCTGACGTGTACGGCCATCACGATTCAGGGCACGGAGTACCGTCAGCAGATGGGATATGCTGCAAGAACCTTTCCACGACCCTTTGAACTCACGACCATTTTCTATGACACATATAGGGTAGCTAGGCCCCCCAGGTACCCTACATATGTACAGCTCAGTCTGTACACGGCACTGGTAGAGTGAGGAGCCATTTCCACATCATCGTCATTGTCCGATTCCGTACCACTGCGCGCAGGGCCGATTGCATCATTGACCCTCGCGAAAGTTCTGCCCTTACTGCAGGGAAAGGGCTCAATAATAGTGCCATTGGTCATGCCTTGGACAACACCGTGTCTTTACAGACACTTAGTGAGAGTACGTCCTTGGAGAAGAGGAGTCACCATGTAGAAAGCAACCTCTCTCGCCCTGTGACCCCTCCCTGCTCTCAGATGCCTGAAAAGGCTCTTAAACTCCTGCAGGAGGAGGGCAGGGCCTTCGAAAGTGACGAGTTCACTAAGGGAGGACATAGATGACCCAGCACGCCAGGCAGGTGAGCGTGGAGTAGGCCGTCATCTGCAAAATAAACGCTGAAGAGCCATCTCACCGTCATGCTCGCAGCGTGCACGCTGACGTCTCGCCCTTGAACATCCACCTTCACCTCAGCAGAACACTTCAAGGGAGGAATCACCACAACTGGGCCCTTCAGGAGTGGAATTTTCCACACAGACCCCACATGGTGTTACTCAGCAGCAAGCATATGCCCAGGGAAGGCCTGCGACAGGTGAGTCATCACTCCCTTACTCCCCCACCTTCCACACTTCTTCCCCCTCACCCCCTGCCCATGGGCATGCACGTGGGCATGCACGCAGACATGCACACATACAGAAAAAACGTGATGCACATGGCAAATGAACCCCCTTTACCAGGTTTGGGTAGAATGGATACCTTTGTCTTGGAGGATGGAGCAGGATTTGAGCTGTCTATGCTAGTGTTTGATGAGGAAGGAGCAGGTGTTCAGCAGGATGAGCTTCCTCCCAGGACCTGAGAGTTAGCAGTATTTTCAGGGCGATATTCACGACTGCAAATATGCAGCTCTACTACACATAGGACTAAAGTTATTAGGCTCTGCGTAGGGTGACGGTCGGGTCAGGCAGGGCCTCTTATTTTCAGTCTTAATTGAGAGTAAACACTGCTCGCTCGCTTTGCCCACTTGCTTGTAATAATACTTGTATTAATATAAATCAGGCTTTTACACCAATTCTAATTTACTCATCATCATCATCATCATCATCATCATCATCACCATCATTATTATCATCAACAAGAACATTATCATAATTCTAAGTAAATAATATAATTGGTCTGCGCAGGATCCAGAAATATATTAAATATAAACTCCACTAACAGTAATAGCAGCTGATTGCCCAGTAAAAATGGGTCACACCTTCCTTCAGTCATCATTCATTTGCATATTCATATAGTACACACACACACACACACACACACACACACACACACACATGCTATCTTCACCATCAACATCTTTGTCTTTACCAGCACATTAAACCAGAGTGCATTACAGGACCCACCCTACAACATTCAGGAGAGGACACCCACTGAACTGGCAGCATCACAAAGATTCAGACGAAAAAAACAATATATATCAGAGTAGTCCTCATAATGTATCCTCCATTCCTCTTAGGAGACTAACTCTTGTTTGTGGTGGAGGTGGTTCAGTCCGCGCTACCAGTGTCTACCAGGCAACGTTCCTAACTAAGGAACATGGTTGATAATGACGTAAGGAGGACAGACATTGGTAACACTGTCTGAACCGTCGCCACAACATGTGAGAATCTGCCAGCTGAGTTGCAAATAATGGAAGGGGGAGAGGGGGAGGCGGCAATATAATTATGGACCACAGCACATACAGTGATCTTCATAACCCTGTGCGTCCTATCATCACTTCAGTCCTCATCACCCTGCAGTGTATGTCGGAGCCTCACTGGACCTTTTAGGTGGGATATGAGGTTTCGTAGCACCACTTCCTTAATGATGACTTTTGCATATTGCACTTTAACGTTATTTTGCATGATATTTTTTATCGTATTACTATCGATATACTGTGCATAAAAAAAAAAAATACAAGAGGATACCGAAACGTAATGTGGAGTATATGTCACATAGGATAGTATGTTTTGAAATCTCCAGAGCCATTGATTCGTCAGGTCAACCCCAACACGTAATCTGCAACCTGATGTACAGTTATGAAAAACATTTCGCCTGATATTTTATTCCTAATTTTCATTTTCCTCTTCTGGCTCACTTTCTACGGCAGAAAGAAGCTTAGTATGTTTTTCTGCCCATAGACGTTTCTCTTTGAGATGATGTATCAGTGAGATAAATGACAGACAAGCCAAGCGACAATGGAATAATAGTCAAAAGGTTGCCCCCGATTGTAAACCTTCTTCCGAACCTGCCCGTTGCCATCTGTTTTTCCTGGCCCGAGGATCAATGTATGCACCCTCTTGAGTGGCTCGCCTAACGTCCCCTACCCCGTTCTCTTGTTTGACATCAACAACAACAGGCTCAGGGGTGTAGAGAGAAGGGTCAGGAATATTCACAGCCTTCCAGTACTACGTTGAACCCTTTAACCCATTGGTTATCAAACACTGGGGAGGGACTCAAGGATGGGTTGTGAGAGGGACATTTATGGGCCACAGAGACATGAATAAGTTCATTGGTTTCAATGTACAGTACAGTATTTTATGCATTACACTGAAATTATGATCAACGTCATTTCAGTGTTAGTATATTCATAACAGGTACGATAGGATGTAGATCGAGATCTATATAGGTACTTCATTGTATGTACTGTACGTGCAGAACATTATTACAGTTGTCATCTCTTGGTTGGACGATGTAATATAATTTTTCATGAGTAACGCTCCTAGAGTTATTCTTCCCCTTCTTGCCGTCTGCTGCTTACCATCAAATTGTCACCAGGAAATTATACATTCCATTGGTACACACGAACAGTCTGGCAGAATGTCAGTGATGCATAACCTATTACAGAAAATATTTCACTTCTCAAAATTAGCCTGATTTTGTATGATGCTTGAGAGAATTTGATGTCTCATTCTCAGTATCTCTGGTTTGAAGTGCATGTCAGATATTAAAATAACCTCACTTTGCACTTGCCTGCAGTAAAGCTGCGTAGCAAAGAGCATGAACATACACTAACAATTAATTAACCACTGTGTGTGTGTGTGTGTGTGTGTGTGTGTGTGTGTGTGTGTGTGTGTGTGTGTGTATGTAATCCAGTGCCTTGCAGATTACCCTTGATGGGGTATAGCTATGGGGGTTCATCCTCAGACGAAAAATCCACAGAAGGCGGGGCTCAACAGACAGAACTCCTGGCAGACTCATGCAACCCTGATCAGTAGATGGTCGATGTGAAACTTCATGGCACCATCTCAGCCTGAAATGGGCCAAGTCTTGTGGTGATAAAGATGGAACACCCTCATCATCACACCAAATCCATTCATTGAGTAAGCCCATTGCTGTACTAACCTCCCATTTCATTCATCAAAATCAAAAGACCTGTGGCGACAGTGACATGTCATTGATGTGACTGGGAGTCGCTAGCTCGAGTCTTGCACATAGGTGGCACTGGACCAGTGGTCGCTGGGATGATAGCATAAGAGCAGGTCATGCTTTCGGCGGTATCCAGTGCTACTAAGCAGCCGGAAACAAACGCCCAAATGTTACCCCTGATGGGTTGGGGTTTAGGAACGGCAACCTAAACATATGCTGCTCCACACCACCTGGGCAGATATCTGCATCCATTGAAAAAACAAAAGAATCCCTCTAACTATTGCTACCTGGAATATAGGAACCTCGATTTATACTGACCAAGACAAGACTCTTCTTTAGGCCTGCTCATACTGCCCATGAACTGAAAAGATATAAAACTGATATTCTTGCCTTTTCTGAAACTCATATTTCAGGAGATGGTAACCTAGTAGAGGAAGAAGGGTATCCCAATTTCTGGAGGGGATACACAGACTATGTAAGAAGAAACCATGGTTTTGGCTTTGCAGTCTTAAGGAACCTACTACAGAAGATTTAGAAACACCTGTTGGTATATCAGAGAGGATGACGTTCTGGCATATACCATCCTCTAAAGACCAATATGCAACACTTATCATTGCCTGTGCCTCAGTGCTTGATTCTGAGGACACCATCAAAGATTAATTTTATAACTCTCTCGATGCTACCATTCGCTTAGTACCGCATAATAACAAACGCATCCTGCATGGAGAGTTTAATGCCAGAGTAGGAAGAGATAATAGCCTGTGATAAGGCATTATAGGCTGCAGTGGTGTTGGTAACATGAACATCAATTGCATTAGACTGATTTCCATATGCTCAAAACACAGTCTGGTCATCACCAACACTATTTTTCAACTAGAGAATAAACATAAGATCACATGAATGCACCCACGATCTAGACACTGGCCCTAATTGACTACATCATTGTAAGGCTGCGAGACCAAAAGAAATTGTTTATAACCCGATATACGAGAAGTGTTGAATGCACAACAGACCATAACCTTAGCCACCAAACTGCAACTTGTCATATACCCATTAATACACCATAGACCATCCTCCAAGAAACTAAAATATAGTATTTCAAAGGATGAGGCAACGTGCAACCCCCCCCCCCCTCCCAGCACTAGTACAGATAAGCTTTCTCGGTGCCCACCATTTGACCAAACAACAGTGCAACAAGCTTTGATGCAGAATGGCTGAATATTAAGACACTGCTTCAAAGCACTACAAGGTAAGCCATAGGCTTCTCGGCTCGCCATCATAACCATTGGTTTGGTAAAAATGGTGAGAGCATACATGACCTTCTTGCAATGAAGAATATAGCACTTAATAACTGGTTGGCTCATACTAGCTCCTTAACCCTAAAAACTGAATTCCAGATTTCTCAGTTGAAAACCCCCCATCTTTGTGCTATGGGAAACAAGTGGTGGACTGAACAAGCAAAAGAGTAGCAAAGACTGGCTGATATTAATGACCACCATGGGTTCTACAATTTTGTCAAAACCATCTATGGCCCTACCAAACAGAACATAACCCCTAGTTAATCAGCTGAAAAAGTACTGCTGAAAGACAGGCGAGCAATCCTGGAAAGATGAGTACAGCATTTCAAAACCTTACAGAACTGAAGAAAGTCAGTGGAGCACAATATCCTTGACAACATCCCAAAAGCTCCTCAGGTGGCAGATCTCAATGTCCCACCTACATTTGCAGAAACTGTTTAGGCAATCCGATCTCTAAAAAATAACAAAAGCCAGATGGCATACCATCAGAACTAACAAAGAGAATGACCAGTTATTCCACCAGCATGTCCACGATCTCATACTAACTATCTGGAACCAAGAACGAATCCTGTTTGAAAGACTTACCTCAGATATTGTAACCATCTGCAAGAAGAAAGGGAATCACTCAAATTGTTACAACGGCAGAGGCATCTCATTCCCAGTGAATGTTAGCAAAGTACTAGCCAAGATAATGTTATCAAGACTGACAAATCGTTTGACCGAGTCAACTTTTCTTGGAGCACAATGTTGATTTCAGAAGGAATACGGAACCTGTAATACGATCTCTGTTGCCCAACAGATACAAGCGAAATGCCACGAGTAAAGCCATGCCTTACATATTGCATTCATTGATCTTGGAACAGCACTTGAAATTGATACCGTCAACAGAAAACTTTTCTGGAATGCTGTTTCAAAATTTGCACTTCCAAATTAATTTTTTTCCATCCTGAAGAGCCTCCATTACAATATGGATGTTCGTATGTCCATAGGTGAGAGCAAACTCAAACCCCTTGATGTGGACATGGGCATAAAGCAAGGATGTGTCCTAGCTCCTGTCATTTTCAACATCTATCTTGCTGTAGTCACCCTTAGTTCCTAAGTTCCTGGAGCAACAATATGGTGATGACTGTGCGGTCCTTGCACATACCCCAGAAGCGCTGCAGCAGTCTCACCACTGTCTGCAACATATACAGTACAATGCAACGGGGTTCTGAATAAATGTCAATAAAGTAGAAATATTGTTTCAAAGGAATAACACAGCACAGCCCCTTCCACTGTAAATAGATAGTGAATATGTAAAACAGGTGGAGAATTTTACTCACCTTGGAAGTGTTCCCACAGATGACACACGCAGAAGTTCTTGCACAAATCAACGATGCCTCAGCCTCTTTTGGACGTCTCTGATCCAGAGTCTTTGAAAACACCAACTTGAGAATCGAGACGAAGGTATCAGTATATATGGCTGTACGCCTCTCCAACCTCTTACGGTCCTGGGCTGCCTACCAGCGTCACATCAAACAGTTGGAGTCGTTTCACATCCGATGCATACAGCACATCCTAGGACTTATAAGGGAAGACAAAGCCCCTCACTCACAAATTCTCCAGCAGGCGTAGTCAACCAGCATAGAAACCATGTTGGTTTAAAAGCAGCTGATATGAGTCAAACACGTGTTCTACATGCCTGAATGCCACCTTCCCAGCCACGGGGACAGCAGAAGAGATACAACGATCATCTTAAGGACAACTCTGAAGAAATCCAACATCATACCAAAGGGTCTTGAAACCATTGCCTCGAACAAAATACAATAGCAAAGCCTCTGTAGCGGAGGAACCATTCACCTAAAACAAAGATCGGAACCTTGCCAGAGAAGATAGACAACAGAGGCACAACCAAAACAAAGATCTCCAAGCAGACCCGGACTTGACATGCCGACTGTGTGGCAACGTTTGCAGATCCAGAATTGCTCTACAAACTCACATACGTGGCAGCAAAGATAATGAGCATCATTGTATTGTAGTGGGTATAAGAGGCGTCGTCATCTATACCAGAGAAACAGCTTTCAGTGTGTGTGTGTGTGTGTGTGTGTGTGTGTAAGATTCTGGGATGTGTGGAGTCAGTCTCGAGCTTCTACATTTACTATGTGGTGCACTGCGAATCAAAAAGTTTGAGAATCACTACTTTAGCCATTAATAGAGTGCTTCAGCATTTTCTTGAGCTAACTGCGAAACACTGTCTTCAACTGAGGTAATTTTTTGGTACACAAAAGATTACCGTCTCGGTCAACAGTACCAGTTTAAGATTTTGCTTAAAAGCCTTATTCTAGGTACGGTCAAGCAGGTTTATTTAACTACGAGAAATTAAGAAACAGAGGGTCAAAGAGGCCGTGCATTCAACGTCGTGAGTGATATTTTATCGACCTGGAACGCTCCTTGTTTATATATATATATATATATATATATATATATATATATATATATATATATATATATATATATATATATATATATAAATTGTCTTTACCAGCACAACATTCAACACAGGACTTTCTTATCACTTATAATATTTTTACCATTTTACTTCTATTTCTGCTAGTCACAGAAGCCAGGGGTGGTAAGGCTATTGATCCACAGTATTGTCTTAGTCACCCAGTAAGCTATGGAAAACCGATGAAAAACACCAGTTTCAAATTAACGAACTATAGTAATGGTAACACAGCGATCAAAAAGAGTACCAGTAATATTCTCACGAGCACATCTGATGCACTAAAACGATGGGAAGAATATAATAAAGAACTTGATGATGATAAAAGAGTAGAAACTCCGGAAACATCGAGAGAACTATCTGGACCTTCAGTCGCGAAAGAGGAAGTCGAGAAGACTATAAAGAGCATGGCGAAACGAAGAGAAAAGGGAGAAGATGGCGTCGTCATGGAGATGATAGAAGCAGCTGGAGACTTCTCCCTAGAGAAAGTACTAGAGATAGCAAATTAAATTTACAATATTGGTTATGTTATAAAAACAATGAGAGAATATGTTTTATTGACAATCCCTAGAAAGGAGAGTGCAGTGGAACGTTAAAAGTACAGAACCATATGTTATGAGTCAGGTAGTCATTAGGGTTCTGACACTGGTAAGGGACAGATTACGAAGAAAGATAGATACAAGAGTAACAAAAACAGTACGGTTTCAGAAAAGGGAAGGGAACTGCGAATGGTATTTTCACATTACGAATGATACTAGAGAGGGACTCAGAGTTGCATAAGGATGTTTGTGTTTTGTAGATTTCGAGAAGGCATTCGATAGAACGAGATACGAATAGTGGGCATGTTTCAAGAAATAGGATTGGACAGTAAGGACATCAGATTGATCACTGATTTATACTGGAATCAGTGGGCAACGGACAGGGTGAAGGATACGAAGACAGAATGGGTAGATATCAAGAAAGGAGTAAGGGAAGGATGTGTATGGAAAAGAAGAGATGGGCATTTTAGGATGGGAGGGAAAAACCTGAATAACATCAAATATGTGGACGATACTGCTTTGATGATGGACTCAGAGGACAAAATACAAGCTTTGGACAATGTGAACGGAAAGGACTGAGAATAATCATACGGAAAAACACGGGTGATGGGGATAGCAAAAAAAAATAATAATAATAATAAAAATAAATAAAATAAAATAAAATAAAAGCTGAGAAAGAATAGTCTTGAATTCTGTGCCAGTCAAACAGATTCAGTGTTTTAAATACTTGAAGCACATAGTTTCAGATAGATTGTGCAAGGGAAATAAGTAATAGAATAGCATCAGCAAAAGCAGAATTTTAACGGATGAGAGGGACTATTATCCAGTATAAATATGTGTATGGGAATACGATGAGAACACTGGGATGTTTTGTTTGGCCTGTCTTGCTGTATGGTTGTTAAGCTTGGATCATTATAAGGAGTATTAAAAATACAATCAAGGCAGCAGAAATGTTGTTTCTGAGACGTATGATGAGAATTTCGTGGACGGCAAGAATAGCCAAAGAGAAAGCGTTGAGGAGAGCCGGAAAAAAAAAAATAAGATCTTAGAAGGAATATTAAAAGACAGCTTAAATTTTTAGGATATATTTTAAGAGCTGGAGTGTTAAAGAAGGAAGGAATACCTGGAAAGACTGATGGGTCCAGAGAAGGAAGGGGACATAGAGTCAGATATATGGACAGTCTATTGGAGTATGTTGGAGAACGGACTGTGAGTGACATGTTACGATTGGCGGCAGAGAGAGAGAGAGAGAGAGAGAGAGAATTGGCGCTCAATGGTCACTGACGTCTCGTGACTTGCACTTCGTAAGAAGGAAGGGAACACCGAGGCTAGTGTAATTCACACCACCAGACACAGGTTCCCCACAATATTTCCACTTTCTGCATAGGTACCATACAACAAGGAAGAGTGTGATCATCCTAACTTTACCCTCACGCACCATACAGTCACTCACGCATGCCTGTACATCCAGTGTTTACGTAAGGTACATGCTTCCACTGGTTTGTTTCGTTGTCAAACATAGTGAGACAGCGTATATTCTACTTCGTTGTAGCTAACATCAA
>NC_137054.1:24693228-24695728 GCF_032717465.1 Coenobita brevimanus | reverse complement strand
AGTGAGTTGGATAAAAGAGAGAAAAAGATAGAGTATCAGGAGAAATTGAAAGATGAGTGGAACGCAGTGAAAGATCGGGAAAATGGCAGTGTGGAGGAGGAATGGCAGTTGTTTAAGAGTGCTGTGGTGGGGCATGCAGAAGAGGTGTGTGGTGTGAGACGTGTGGGTGGTGGTGTAAGAAAAGGAAGGGAATGGTGGTGCGAGGAAGTAAGTATGGCTGTGGCTGAGAAGAGACGTGCATATGAAGTGTGGCTGCAGAGGAAGGATGAGATGTCATATGAAAGGTATAAGGAAAAGAGGAATAGAGCGAGAAGGGCTGTGCATGGTGATAAAGTGGCAGCAGATGAGAAGTGGGGTAGGCGGCTGACAGAGAATTTTCAACAGAATAAGAAAATGTTTTGGAAGGAGGTGAAAAGGATGAGAAAGGGAGAGTCTGGGAAGGAAGAACGAGTAAAAGCAGAGAATGGAAGGATGTTAATTGAGATGGATGCAGTAAGGAAGAGATGGGCAGAGTATTTTGAAAGATTGTTAAATGTAGAGGAGGAAAGGGTGGCTGAGATTGTGGCGGATGGAAGGGTGCAAGGAATAAATGTGTTGGGAGAGTTGAATGATTCTTTGATCACGAAGGAGGAAGTGGAGAAGGCAGTAAAGGAGATGAAAACAGGGAAAGCTGCAGGTATGGATGGGTGTGCTGTGGAATACCTGAAGGGTGGTGGAGTGACTATTGTTGACTGGTTAGTAAGATTGTTGAATGTGTGCTTTGAGAAAGGTATGGTGCCAATTGACTGGGCAAGTGCTTGTGTGGTCCCGTTGTATAAAGGCAAGGGTGATAAGTATGAATGTACTAGCTTTAGGGGTATAAGTCTGTTGAGTGTTGCAGGTAAGGTGTATGGCAGAGTGTTAATTATGAGAGTTAGAGAGGGCACAGAGGGAGTGATTGGTGATGAGCAGTATGGCTTTAGGAGAAGGAGAGGATGCGTTGATCAGGTGCTGTGAGACAAGTGTGTGAAAAGTATTTAGTGAAAGGCAAGGATGTGTTTTGGGCATTTATGGATTTAGAGAAAGCGTATGATAGAATTGATAGGGAGGCTTTGTGGACTGTTTTAAGATTGTATGAACTTGATGGTAAGTTACTAAAAGGGGTGAAAAGTTTTTATGTAAATAGTAGAGCGTGTGTAAGAGTGGGAAATGCTGTGAGTGATTGGTTTCCCGTGAGAGTGGGGCTGCGACAGGGATGTGTGATGTCGCCTTGGTTGTTTAAATATTTACATGGATGGTGTTGCAAGGGAGGTGAATGCAAGAGTTTTAGGTGGAGGTCTGAGTCTGGTGAATGTTGATGGTGGAGAGTGGAATCTGAAGCAGCTGCTGTTTGCAGATGATACTGCACTGGTGACTGATTCAGAGGAGAGATTGAGACAGTTGGTAGAGGAGTTTGGAAGGGTGTGTGAAAGGAGGAAATTGAAAGTAAATGAGAATAAGAGTAAAGTGATGAAGTGTACAAGGTTGATAGATGGTAGGGGGATGAATATAGTTTTGAATGGTGAGTTGCTTGAGGAGTTAGATTTTTTTAAATATCTAGGGTCACATGTTGCTGTGGATGGAAGAATAGATGCAGAAGTGAAGTTTAGAATAAATGAAGTAGGAAATGTGCTGGGAGGAATGAAAAAAGTGTTTAAATGTCGTTCGCTTAGAATGGATGTAAAGAGAAGGCTGTATGAGGGTGTTGTGGTACCGACTGCATTATATGGGGCTGAAACATGGAATATGGGTGTAGCAGAGAGGAAAAGTTTGAATGTAATGGAGATGAGGTGTCTGAGGAGTATGTGTGGAGTGACGCGTATGGATCGGGTGCGAAATGATGAAGTGCGAAGGAGAACTGGAGTTGTTTGGGAGATGGCTGGTAGAGTTGAGCAGAGGGTGTTGCGATGGTTTGGGCATATGGAGAGAATGGATAATGAGTGATTGGTGAAAAAGATAACTAGATCTGATGTGAGAGATGTAAGGCTGAGAGGAAGACCACGAATAGGATGGATGGACAGTGTGAAGAGAGCGCTGGATGCGAGAGGGATGTCTGTTGAGCAAGGAAGAGTGGCTGTGCATGACAGAAATAAATGGAGAGAAATTGTGAATGAATAAGTGATGACACAGCCCTGAGGGGATATTCTCCCGCATTTGGTCTGATGAGCTAGTCAGGTCAGGTGCGGGTAAGGGGATGGGTCTGTTATGATGTGGCAGGGGTAAACCAGTTCTGCTGTCAGGCACTGCTGCGGATGTCACTGATTTGCATTGCGCAGTTGACCTTTGTGCGGTGTGGTGCGGTGAGGATCTGTCCGTTGTCCCCTTTGGGGCTAAGATGCGAATGAATGTGTTTGAATGGATCAGAAAATGGGGAATGTGTCGTCCTGTCTCAGCTACCTCCCTTCCTTTCCTTGGGGGAAGCAGCCTAGGTATATATATATATATATATATATATATATATATATATATAATATCCATCATC
>NC_137054.1:24593228-24690728 GCF_032717465.1 Coenobita brevimanus | reverse complement strand
AAAGCTTTCAACCCGCTCACCCTCTCCTCTTCCCATTCACCTTCTCTCCCACCCACCTGCCTCCTGCACCCTCTACTCCTCTCCTTGACCTTCCCTACCACCTACATAACACCTCAACCCTTACAACCACTCTCCTCGTTTACCTTCCCTCCCGTCAACCTAACCTCTCAATCCTTACATCATGTTCTCTTCCCTTTCGTCTTCCTTTTCGCCTGCTTAACCTCTCATCTCTTTCACTCTCTTCTCTTGTCTTCCCCTTCATCTTGCTTCTCGCTTATCTTTCAGCTGCTCTCTCTCCCCTTCCTCTCCGAGCCTTTACCCTCTCACTCGCCTAACCGCTCTCACCATATCTCTCATCTCTTCATTCACCTTCACCTTACTGTTCAGTCTCCCTCCCCCCTTCCGTCATTTTTTTTTTTCACTCTTTTTCAGTTTCTCGTACTTACTATTTCCATTTTTTTTGTTATTCGTGGCTCTCCAAATTCTCTCTTCTTCTTTTTCTTTTTTCTACACAGAAGCATCTCTTTGTGCGGCCATGATCTTCAGCCAACTCTAAGAATTTTATGATGTACCCATCAACTATTATCGTATCTGTTTAATTAGGCAGTCCCACAGCCATCATATCTCAAAGAATTTTAGGATGCATCCATCAACTGTAATTGTACCTGTTTAATTTGGCAGTCCCACAGCCATCATGAAGCAATTTGTGTGGATCGCTTGGCTTGTGAGGTAAAACTGAGAATGTCGAAAGCTTGAATGATGAGTTCAACGATATGCTTACCATATCACGAAATTCTGTTGACAGTTCCCCTAGATTACATTTTCTGGATCCCTCCGACCCCTGCGTTTTTGGAAAATATATCATTAATAATGATGACCATGATTATGATCTTCACTTCTTCCTGCCTTCATTCATAGTTCATATTCCTTGTCTTTCCCTTTCTCCTCTCCTCCTCTTCTGTCATTCCTTTCTTTCATATTCTCATTCCACTCTCTTCCTTCTCTCCAATTTTGATTTCTCCCTTTACCCTTTCTTTCCCCTATTCCCCTCTTCACGCATAGCCTCACTGTCCCTCTTCCCATGCTTCCTCCTTTCCATTTCCAATCCCTTCCTCTCTTTTACTTTTCCTTTCTCCTCCATTCCTCTCTCCCGCCCCCTCTTCTTTAGTTTCTCCTTTCTTCTTTTCTTCTATTATCCCATCCTCCTCCCTTCCATTCTCCCATTATCCCACACTAACATTCCCTTCTCTTCCTTTTTACCTCCCTACCACACTCCCATCCCTTTGTCTTAAAATCACGACCAAAACTCATGCATATTCGAGTTGTTGTTGAAAAAGCAGTAATAGAGAATTTAATTAGTTTCATGGCGAAGCCATACGTTTTGAACTATATATTACTAAACGAGTTGAAATTCTGGGTCAAAAGTTCAGATTTAATGCGCCTGGGAACGGTGGTAGTATATTTGTTAACGGAAGTTGTGGATGGGATGGTAATTATTTTATTGTTAGTAGTAGTAGTAGTAGTAGTAGTAGTCGTAGTAGAAGTAGTGGTAGTAGTAATTGCAGTAGCAGTAGTAGTAGCGCAGTTGTTGTTTATTTATGATCGCAGTACGGTTAACTAAAATTGTTGTTGCAATGATGGTGGTGGTGATGGTGTTAGTGGTGGTGGTGAAGAGGATACATGTACAGTACAGATGTAATGGCGATAGTGGCCACATTTGTTGTACTGAAAATGGTAATAAGAGTGACGGTAAGGATATTGCTGAGAATTATATCAGTGATAATGATATCAATGGTGAATGGTGAGTCAGGAGCTATTTTTATGATGGGGCTGGGGTAGGTTGGGTGAAGATATTGGAGTTTTCATGGCCCTGTAGTGATAAGTTTAACCCATTTGCCCCGAATGGTAGGTGGAGGAGACCATCATCCACTCACTTGGTGTAGTGCTGCCAACTTCTTCCCTAGGTGACTCTACAATAAGTGACAAGACGCCGAACGGTTTTCTATAAACATGGGACCCACTTACAACGCAGAGTGTCGGCCATATAACCAAATAACTGGGTGATGTGGAGCCACGTATGATGGCCCTGTTATCTTGTGTGGAGAAATGCAAACGTGGCGGTCGTCCAGAAATCAAGCTTCCACACTCTTCCCCGCGACATGCTGTGGTGAGGCGCTGTCTCCACCAGGAATTATTTCTTCACTGCACTGGATAGCCCTGCAGGGTTGGTTACTTGCCTGCAGTTGATGTATCTACTCGGCCAGACAGACTGGGACAACTTTGCTTCAACTACTACTACTACTACTACTACTACTACTAGTACCACCCCAAGGGACGTTCCTTGCGTTTTATCTTAGCTTTACACAACACGATATTATTCAGTACAAGGAAGACCTCTTGGGGTAATAGTATATGAAGCTATAAAAAGATAGTGAAGAGATTAGTATCGTAGAGATTGTAAATGGAGTGTAATTGGCTGCTACAGAGATTAACAGTTGTCAAATGAGGTTATGTAATCGACTAGAACTATACAAAGATATGTACCTGAAAAAAATGAATTAAAAACATATACGATAAAATATAAATTATTAATAAACACGACAACTGGAATACAAATAAGTTCTCTCTCTCTCTCTCTCTCTCTCTCTCTCTCTCTCTTTATATATATATATATATATATATATATATATATATATATATATATATATATATATATATATATATTGTTACATAGCCTATGATTTCATCATCCTTTGTGTAATTTTAACGCACAGTATGCTGCATGTTTCATCACGAGCGTGTTCTGCCTCAGTCCCCCCTTTCTACCGTTATAGTAGAGTAAGTCGTTCTTTCTGTTGTTCAGAGCGGGATTGTCGACTCTTTGTCCCCATGGCTTCATTTGCGCGTCCTTCTTACAAGTTGTATCAAGCTCTGCTGGCCCCTATATAATGAGCTCAGTCTCTGCATCATTGCCACTTAGATCTACTCCTCATTTTGCTCTCATCTCTGTCCTCCCCTGTACAGTTATTATTATTGTGAGTGTTCAGGAAGTCTCCAACCATCTAGCAGCTGTGTAATTTGAGTATAACTGTTGTTGCATGTTTTCTTGTGCTGTGTAGCATAGGGTTAATTCTTAGGCCTAGTGAGGCTTTTTTGTGAATTATGTAAAGGTTCTTTTTGTCAGTCATTTTTGATAATATTTTGTATCTGTAATAATTTATCTTGCATTAACTGAGCATTACCCAGTGTATTTTCATTTTATCAGGGCTGACTTAGATAAATTTACTCTTGCTAATTTCGTGTTAATAGAGGCTATTGCAGTTAACCATATATTTAACCTGTTTTTTGCCATTACATTATCCTTATGAGTCCTGAATGTTTTGTTGTTAGTTTGAGCATTAAACTTTAACATGTAATTTTACCTAACTCTTTGTTTTGAACCTGGAACTTTACGGGACAGTAGTGATTTTTAGTATTCTCACTTAAAGTGTACGTTATCTTTCTCTGTTCCGTAACATAAATTTGGCGACCTCTCATCAGGATATTCAGGACATTATCATAAGGATATTGTTTGATATTTTGTGACTGTTACTTATTCATGATGTCTACTATTACTACACTTGATGAAGCCAAAGATTTTTTGTCAAATGTGCAAACAGTGTGTGATGTAGAGAACAGAACAAAGAATGAACTTAAGCTTGTTGCTCAACAATTGGGAATTGCTGTTCGCTCTCATCATTCTAAAGATCAAATTGTTGACATGATTAATGAAAGCTTGTTTAATGTAACTCCTCCAAATGAGCAAACGCAGATTGAATTAGCTAAGTTACAGCTAGCCCTGCAGGAGGCAAAAGCTAAGGAGGCTGAATTTCAGGCAAATGCTCGTATTCAGGAGGCACAGATACAGGCACAAATTGAACTTGCCAGGATTCAGGCAGACCATGAGTATCGCATGAAACAAGGTGGAACTGGATCATCTAGCTCTGATGATTTTGATGTGGCTAAAAATGTTAAACTTGTCCCTCCTTTTAATGAATCTGATTTAAGAAAGTATTTTCAGTTGTTTGAGAGGGTAGCTACAGGTTTTAATTGGCCCAAGGAGTATTGGTCAGTACTCCTTCAAACTGTTCTCACCGGTAAAGCTCAAGTAACTTATGCATCTTTGCCTCAGGATCAATCTGATAATTATGATGTAGTTAAGAGCTTGATTCTTAAGGCCTATGAGCTTGTTCCTGAAGCCTATAGAGTAAAATTTAGGACAACTTACAAGCAAGATAAGCAATCCCATGTTGAGTATGCAAAAATCAAAGAAGATCTGTTAGAGCAGTGGTTAAATTCTAAGAATGTGGATTCTGATTTTGGTAAATTTAAGCAGATGATTTTGCTGGAGGACTTCAAGAGGTGTGTTAATAAAGATGTAAGCCTATATCTTGATGAGAAAAGAATAGATAATTTGTCTGATGCTGCAGTTTTAGCTGATGAATATGTTCTCACTCACAAGAGATATTCTAAAGAAAAAGGGAAAGCTGAGAGTAAGTACGTTGCCTCTACTCAGAGTACAGGTAACAGGAAAGAGAAAAAGGATGATGTTTCTCTGGAAGTAAATACCAGCTTCACCTCTAGACTTCAGAAAAGTAAATGTACTTATTGTAGTAAGCTTGGTCATACTACGGAGAAATGTTTCAGGAGACAGCGTGATGTGAACAAAAAGGAGTCTTTAAATATTCAGTCAATTGGTCTAGTGTCCACTCTTGAGAGTTCCCAGAATTCTTTAACTGAGTTAACTGAACCAGCTTTGAGGGGTAACTTAAATTCTCATGATGGAGCTCCTCTTTTGAGCAGTAACGTGGTGACACTCTCAAGAGTTCATGTGCTAATTTCCTGTCTGATGGTTTTGTCAGTCCTCTGGACAGTAATGACAGGAAATCAGTTAAAATATATCGTGATACAGGTGCTTGCCAATCCCTTATGCTGACCAGTGTTCTAGGCTCTAATGTTAATTCCTCTGATGAAACTGTAATCTTACAAGGTGTAAGGAATAATTACTTCTCTGTCCCTCTGTGCAGAGTGAATTTAGAGTCTGTTTTTGCTAATGGTTCCGTTATGGTTGGGTTGGTTGAGACACTCCCAATGTCAGGTGTAACTTTCTTACTTGGAAATGATATTGGTGGAAGTCAAGTGTGTCCAGCTCCTCAGTTGTCTAGTGAGCCAGTGGCTGCAACCCAGGATTGTGATGTCCCTGATGTGTTCCCTGCATGTGCTGTCACTAGGGCTAAGTCTAAAGTTACTGGTGATTTAGAGGATAATGATGATGATGATGTTATCCTAGCTGACACTTTTCTTGCTAATTTGGACCACTCACCAGATGAGGCAGTACCCCGTAGTGTTGATAATTTGTCTCGTCAAGAGTTGGTTGAGTTGCAGGTTGCTGACCCTGAGTTGAAAGGTCTAGCTAACTCTGCTTGCAGTGAGGAAGAGTCAGCTGGTGCTTCTACTTGTTATTATATAAAGTCAGGAGTACTTATGAGGAAGTGGAGACCCCCAGCAGCATCAGCCGACTGTGAATGGGAGGTTGTATATCAAGTTGTCATCCCTCGTGTTTGTAGGCAGGATATCATTAGAGTGGCTCATGATTCCAGTTTGGCAGGACACCTTGGAGTGAGGAAGACTGTGGCACACATTTTGAAACACTTCTACTGGCCAGGTATCTTCAGGGATGTTTCCTGGTATTGTAAGTCTTGTCACACCTGTCAAGTTGTGGGGAAGTGTAATCAGACTGAAAAGGTTGCACCTCTAGTTCCCATTCCTCCTTTTGAGGCGCCTTTCACCCGTGTGTTGGTGGATATTGTGGGCCCTCTTCCTAAGACTTCTTCAGGATTTTCTTATGTGTTGACCCTGATTGATATGGCTACTCGTTATCCTGAAGCCATTCCACTTAGAAATATCTCAGCAAAGAACGTGGTTAAGGAAATGTTAGGATTCTTCACAAAGTTTGGTCTGCCCAAGGAGGTACAGTCAGACCGGGGAAGTAATTTCATGTCAAATGTTTTCAAGCAGTCTCTGAAAGAGTTGGGCATCACCCAGATCACGTCTTCAGCTTACCATCCCCAGACTCAAGGAGCGTTGGAGAGATATCATCAAACACTCAAATCGATGCTCAAGAAATACTGTTTGGAACATCAGAAAGACTGGGATAAAGGTCTTCCATTCGTTGTGTTTGCTGCAAGAGAATCTCCAAATGAATCACTGGGCTTCTCACCTTTTGAACTACTGATTGGCCATGAAGTAAGAGGACCCCTTAAGTTACTCAACGAATGCTGGCTGTCGGAGGAAGATGACGTCAACCTGCTGGAGTATGTGATGAAGTTCAAAGAACGGCTGTCCACTGCTTTACAGCTGGCGAGAGAGAATTTAGGAGCTGCTCAGGAGAAGATGAAGACTTGGTATGATAAGAAGTCCAGGCTACGCCACTTTCAGAAAGGAGATCAGGTTTTGATTCTGCTACCAGTGCATGGGCAACCTCTTCAAGCCAAGTTTAGTGGTCCTTATTTCGTGGAGAAGAAACTCAGTGATGTCAACTATGTCATCGCCACACCAGATCGTAGAAAGAACAAGCAACTATGTCACATCAACATGCTAAAGTTATATCACAGGTGGGACGAAAATAATCCAGTCTGCACTGTAGCTGTTCCACCCGAGTCTGCAAGTGAAGCTCTCCCATGCAGTATGAGCCTGAGTGATAGTTTGGGGAAGAATCCTGATATCATGAATGATCTCCAGACTAAGCTTTCTCATCTACCTCCCAAGGAAAGGCAGGAGTTTTCAGCATTACTGCAGGAGTAGCCGGAAGTGTTCCATGCCACTCCAGGAAGAACCACTGTGTTGATGCATGATGTCGATGTTGGAGACGCAAAGCCAATTAAATTGCCTCCTTACCGTGTGAACCCAGTGAAAGTTCCTCTCATCGAGAAGGAGCTTGGCTACCTGTTGGACCACAAGATGATTGAGCCCTGTCAGAGCGAGTGGAGTTCTCCTGTCACTCTAGTCCCTAAGCCAGGTGGGTCACAGCGGCTTTGCATTGACTACAGATGTGTTAATCAGATAACCAAAACAGACACTTACCCTCTCCCTCGCGTGGAAGATTGCATAGACAAGATCGGAAAGGCTAGGTACATAAGTAAGTTTGATTTGTTAAAGGGATACTGGCAAGTACCTATGACTGAACATGCTAGGGAGATCTCATGTTTTGTAATACTAGGAAAGAAAATGTTATTGCAGATTGCTTATCTAGACTTTAGACAGATTGTTTTAGAGTAATAAGAAATTTCCTTTGTAAATTTCTTTTTCTTTGTGGGGAGGTGTTACATAGCCTATGATTTCATCATCCTTTGTATAAATTTAATGCACAGTATGCTGCATGTTTGATCACGAGCGTGTTCTGCCTCAGTGCCCCCCTTCTACCGTTATAGTAGAGTAAGTCGTTCTTTCTGTTGTTCAGAGCAGGATTTTCAGCTCTTTGTCCCCATGGCTTCATTTGCGCGTCCTTCTTACAAGTTGTATCAAGCTCTGCTGGCCCCTATATAATGAGCTCAGTCTCTGCATCATTGCCACTTAGATCTACTCCTCATTTTGCTCTCATCTCTGTCCTCCCCTGTACAGTTATTATTATTGTGAGTGTTCAGGAAGTCTCCAACCATCTAGCAGCTGTGTAATTTGAGTATAACTGTTGTTGCATTTTTTTCTTGTGCTGTGTAGCATAGGGTTAATTCTTAGGCCTAGTGAGGTTTTTTTGTGATTTATGTAAAGGTTCTTTTTGTCAGTCATTTTTGATAATATTTTGTATCTGTAATAATTTATCTTGCATTAACCCCTTAACCGCGGGGCGTCACTTTCGTGACGCTTGGGAGCAAGGGATCATACCGCGGGGCATCGCTTTTGTGATTCTGTGTTATTTTGAATTCACCCGGGCTTCCAAGTGGTGGCTTGTATCATCTATCAATACTTCCAATGTCCAACACTAGTCAGCACTCCTAATTTCATCTGTACTCCCATCCATTGTTGACAATTTAGCAATTTCTCCCCGTTCTTGACTCCCCTCCCTACCCCCCCTCCATTATCCTATCCTCTTGCCTGCCCGGCTGTGCTATGCTAAGTAAATCTTCTCTGGAATTTTTCACTTATTTCATCCATTGAAATAAGCCCTATGCCCTATTCTTATACCAAATAATATATACAAGAAAGAAATAAGGTAAGTGAGAGTGCCATAACCTGGAATTGGCTGATTATCACCTGACAACACCTCATGTGCACTCGTTCGCTAACTTTCGCTGTTTATTTCCCCTTGAAATATGCCGTATAATCTATTTTCGTAATAAATATACATATAAGGAGGGGAGAAGCCTAAGTGATATTTACATTCACTTTGAACTACTTAATTTATAATGTATTGTCTAGATTTCCTGCCAATCATTTCACTGCTATATATTAGCTGCTGTCAAGAGGCAAACGTTGGCAGTAATGAATTTTCCTAGGTAGGCCACCACCCCGGCCCACCCTTATCAGTTCACTCTCATCTTCCAATGTGGAGCTACATCTGTTTGCTCTTGCTAACTTCAGGGACTTTTCACCCCCATGCAAAGGGCCCTGTGACCTTTACCCCCTATTAAACCTCGTGTGGAAAGAGGTAAAGGGCTGACAATTGATAAAAAAGTGACTACGATCTTTCTATTGAGTAAAACAGTGCAAGTGGAACTGTAAATAATGTGTAAGTAATGTGTGAACAGCAAGTGAAAGTAATGAATGTAAATATAAGTGAACAGTGGAAAATAGTTTTATAAGTTACTTCAAGTGACAGTGCATAACACAGTGTAAATAAAATAGAAATGTAAATAACGTAAATAAAATAGAGAACGTAAATAGAAATGTAAATGAGTAGTAGTATAAGAATACGAGTATATACCCTAGGAGTAATGAAGGTGAAAGTTTCACTCGAGCATGTCTGAATACTATGAGTTATGAGAGTGAAGGAGAAAGTGACATTCACTCTCAATGCTAGTATACAGGACGAGAAAGTGAATGCTACTTATTTTACTGAAAAAAATTGAATCCCTACAGTGACAATAAACTAATACTACTGAAGGAAACTTATGGATAAAGACTGTAGATATATATAAGTGTTATATAGTAATAGAAATATAAAGTGTGAGGGGTTTTATGAATAATAAATGACAGAATACCAACAGCGAACTAGCGCAAGTGGGAAGGTCATACGCGCGCTCGTAATTTTCATTGCTTTCACAGTGGTTTTTATTTGGAGTATGGATCCCAAACTATTTGATAATCATAGAGTAGTGTTTATAGTGTTAATATCTGGCTGTGGTAACCATATTACGGGTTGTCGGGAAGTGTAAAGTGGAGACTTCGTTACCCAACTTCAGAGGTCTCCACAAGTCCTACGGTAATGGACGAAGGCTCAACAAACATCCTAGGAGAAAGCTGAAGGTATGTGCCATATGCTTATGTAATTTTAATATTCTAGGACTAATAACTGATTTTTGGCAAATATTTTTTGAGAGTCTGTCGGAGCCCGAATAACCCCGCTGGAGACGCAAAACATTGGGAAACATGCCCGCGGTGTAAGGGTTAACTGAGCATTACCCAGTGTATTTTCATTTTATCAGGGCTGACTTAGATAAATTTACTCTTGCTAATTTCGTGTTAATAGAGGCTATTGCAGTTAACCATATATTTAACCTGTTTTTTGCCATTACATTATCCTTATGAGTCCTGAATGTTTTGTTGTTAGTTTGAGCATTAAACTTTAACTTGTAATTTTACCTAACTCTTTGTTTTGAACCTGGAACTTTACGGGACAGTAGTGATTTTTAGTATTCTCACTTAAAGTGTACGTTATCTTTCTCTGTTCCGTAACAATATATATATATATATATATATATATATATATATATATATATATATATATATATATATATATTTATATTTATATATATATATATATATATATATATATATATATATATATATATATATATATATGACAGACACACACACTTACACAGATACATTATCAATTTTTGGGCATCGGGTGGCCCGGCACCTCTTTTAATCCGGACAGAATTAAGAAAGAGCATTTGATATTCCTGCACCCCTGCACCCACCAAACTAGTTTACCGGGTGGCCACAGGTAAAGAGAAAGAGAGAGAGAGAGAGAAGGGGGATCCCCAAAATTCATTATCAAAAAATTTCGAAAGTGCTTTGCATTATTTTAGTTGCACTCAAAGAAATTCTGAATTTTGCTGAATTTCATTCATTCTCATTAATAACTTTTACCGCTGTCACATGATCATTGCATTACTCTAGACTGAGACAAAGCTGTGGGTAATGATACATCACGGCTTTTTTCAATTTATATTAGTATTCATAAAACGTTACAGAATCTTACATTAATAACATTCAGTTTAAATAGATATAAGATTATAAGTTAGCTGGAATTACTATATTAACCCGCCACATCCCGGCAAATTTTTCACCACTGCCCCACCCCCAATCCCAGCAGATTTTCGTTTTTTTTTTTTTTTGGGGGGGGGGCTAAAATCTCTGCTTTTTATGAGAAACATCGAAAATTCACAGAGTGCCTAGTTGAGTTTAGAAATACCAAATACAGGTAACAGTACCCCCACTTTGGTACTGTGTTCTCTCAGGCCTGGCTCCAGAGAAGACATTTTCTTGGGAGGGGTAACTATTCCAAATCATTCATTATATGTAAATATTTATATATTTGGTACCAATTTATATGTAGTACAAGAGTATATTGGTTTTCACACAATAATATAGGCGATGTAAGCATTGTTCACTCACCAAAAACATCAACATATGGCATCTTCCTTTATAACATTACCGCCTCATCACTTCTGCTTGTTTCTTCCTCTAACTTCTTTCTTCCTTTGTCCTCCACCTCAGGAATCACTTTTGCTTTGAATTTCGTCATTGGAGAGACCATGGTGCGATGTGTCTATACTGGCCAAGTCACTGCTAACAAGTGAGTTGCTGAGAAAATGGCGTGCGGGGGGGGGGAGCAGGGGTCAGGTGGGGCCAGGCATTATCCCCACCTGGGGTTGGGTAGAGGAAGGTCTCCCACATATGCCTACCAAAAATCACCCATGAAACTTTAAAAATGAGCAAATGACGGACCTCACAGTTGCAAAACGTATGGATACGTTGTCAGGTGTCACCATGGCAAAACGTGGCAACATATCCATACGTCGTCAGGATGCCTTGGGTTAAATGAGTTCAGTTAGATACCATAACCTAACCTAATGGCATTACATCAGCCGGGCCATGTTGTACATTCAAGAACATTTTATCATATTCTGGTTTGTTCTAGACAGCCACACCCACTCCATATATACAGTAAATGATAAGCCACAAGCCATTCATCAGTTATCGGATATTTTCACCACTGATTACTTCGTCTCAAGTTGAGTATATTAAAACACCATCTCCAACGAACCCCGACTAAATAAGATACTGGTAAAACTCTTAGATTGTCAGGCTGATATTATGGTGAAATACTGAGTACTGTTACATCATGTAGGAACTAAACACTGTAACTAACCATATTGTTTGATCTCTTTCTAAGTTTTTATTTGTGGACTTATTTATCCCTGTCATGGCATGTGAGACCCGAAAACCGGATGTGTGGATGATTGGCTTTCTGACCCGAAAATCATCTTCCATCTTGGGCAGAAGTCCTGCAGCAGTATTTCAAGCTATAACAGTGCAAAACATGGGAAGTAAAGAGTGCAGCAACTCAAGCTGTTTGAAAGACAACGTGAATCTGGGAGAAGGCGTGAATCTCAACTGCAGAGGAGTGGAATACCATTTCTAAGTTGGAAAAGGTGAAGCAGTACTGGTCTATCCTTAAGCCATGGAGAGCGACGATGGTTCTGTAGCTAACTGCTGCCAAGCGACGACTTGGCTGAAATTTCGAGTCTTACAGAATTGAATGAAACACACATCATAGTCTTGGAAATGTTCGAGCACATCCGGCAATATATATATATATATATATATATATATATGACCACATAAAGTCACATGGTGGTGAGATAAAATGGCCAGAAGATGAACAGCTGCTGGCGCGAGCAACGAACCACATACGGTGAGTTGTGAGGAAGGGCATTGTCTGGGAAAAACCAGCCTATATGGGCAAGGGTCACGTGATTACCGCATCATCAACTCTGTCTGTCTGTCTCTCTCTCTAACCACGATAAATTACCTTACACACTGCCGACAAAGCATACATTATTATAGTTTACTGGTAACTCTCTCTCTCTCTCTCTCTCTCTCTCTCTCTCTCTCCGAAAAATGCCCTTTATCTCTCTCTCTCTCTCTCTCTCTCTCTCTCTCTCTCTCTCTCTCTCAAACTACGATAAATTAACTTACGCACTGCCAACAAAGCATACATTATTATACAATTTACTCGTACCTCTCTCTCTCTCTCTCTCTCTCTCTCGTTTTGTGTGTGTGTGTGTGTGTGTGTGTGTGTGTGTGTGTGTGTGCTGATCCCCTTTATCTCTCTCTCTCTCTCGACTCTGATAAGTCCCAAATGAGGCCTATCGCTCTCAGTGGGTTAAGGGAAGAACTCGTTGATCTACACCACAGACAAAGAGAGAAGATGAGTTTCAACCAAGTCTTTGTGATATAATTGATTGAGACTCTTCAGCTGATTAACTAGTGGAGAGCGACAATCGTTCTTTAGGTACAGTCTCCAGCAAAAATCGAGTGACCGGCTTGAATGAGCAGGTTGGTATATGTGGCACCGCCGCATCCCTAGTTTCACTCCTCCCTCGTTCCCATTTATTCGTCTAGGCACCGCCGCATCCCTAGTTTCACTCCTCCCTCGTTCCCATTTATTCGTCTACCCTCCACCCTCCCCACATCCAAGGGTAAGAGAGTCAGGCCTACTCGCACTGTCTCAACCACTCTTCCATCATCCATTTGTCTTGGGAAATAATGGTTTCGTTATGATAACGAATAAAAACACATTACACAGTATTTTACTCAATAGTATACTTATTTATAAGCCACGATCTGAACACAGGGTAATTTAGTAATATATTCGTAAGACAGTGAGGTCTCATCATACAATTTATTATTTTGACGGTTTCATCCAGTCAGTGTGTAACATTAATATAACTTGGCCAGTATATATATATTTTTTTTTTATGTGTCCGACTCTGAGCATAGGCTTCACAGCCTGCTCTCAAGGCCCCGTAGTCCTCCTACATACCATACACCTCTCCACATGTCACCACTTCGGCACTAACACCCACCGTCCATATTGAATACATGCTAGGGCTGTCTCATACAGGACTGGTGTATTGGTATTAGCGGGGGTACTTTTATGACATGTCGGCGGGTCTTCTGGTAGATCAGGAAAGTCTGCTTTTATGAAATTCAAATACCCTATAACAGCAGCTGTACTGGATACGATGGAAACAAGAATATTTGCCAAAGGACTGAAGGAAACCTATGATCATGTACAGAACATAAGGATAAAGCTGGCTAAACAGAATGTGAAATCAGTTACTGTGGGCCCCATAAAAATGATCGTTGGGTCAGATTACTGTGGAAGATTCCTACATAGGACTTTCAAGAAGAATATAGTACAGATGTTCAAGAGTTCAGGAGGTACCCTTAATATGGGTCAATTGCCTTTTCTGAAACATGCCAGTGGAGAGGCCAAACTGGTAGTTTCAGTCTTTGTAACCCCACACATTCATAAATGGTAACTAGAATAGGTGCAGAATTAGAACCTACCCAAATAATTGACTTATTGGATGACAAAATTGAACCTGTACACAAACTGTGGCATGTTGTAAATGACATTGGTGAAACTGTATCTACCTGACACGTGCCTCTCTAAATCTTAATTTGTATCTAAGATTGCATATAACTTTAATATAAGCATTCCCTCTTTGTATTTGTTTTGAGCAGTTTAACAGTATTTTTCTTGTTTCTGCAATAAATTTAAAATAGTTATATGCTCCACTGAGTAGAAAGCCATATATTAACCAACAAAACCTAAGCACAGTGTTTTATTACATTCTGTAATCTTATCATTTAGGTGATTCATTGTGAGTAAATGATCTGTAGTTGAATACCCGCTTTGGATTCCCGCCTGCTCACGTTTTTTTTTTTTTTTCCAAGTTTCTTGTTATTCTGTTCATATGACTAGTAGGGATTGTAAATAACTGATAATAAGCTAATAGTTCGATAATTGTTGAATTCTTTCGAGTTGTCTTTCTTGTAAATCAAGATAACTATTGCATAACACTATGTTGGGGAATTTCTTTCGTTTTCCTTTGAGTAAAATAAGTGGGCAAGCCAGTTTTGAACTTTTACCTCGTCATCCCACAGCAAATGTGTTATTATTCCATGTTCTCTTGGGTTATATCCTCTTTTCATATGTTTAAGAGAAGAAATTTTCTTCCTTTGGTGTTTTCTCTTATGTTTAACTTGTGTCACCTGAAAATACACCTATGCATACTATTGTCTTTGATACAGTTCTTCTTAAAAATTCTTCAGTTCTCTTCACTTTCTCCTCTCTGTACATAATGAATTCACCATGCTTGCCTTTTAGTGATATAATTTGTTGATCTCCTAGTGCCACTTAGCTTTGGACCTGTTTCATTTTTTTTTTTTTTTTGTTCATTGTTTCTCTGATCTGAACCAATTTTCTCTTTTGTTTTTCTTCTTTCTGTCTAATGTTGATAAACTTCTACTCCTCCTATTTCATCTTTCTCTTTTTTTTCTTTTACTTTCATCAGCTTTTAATATAGTTGTTCTTGTTATAAAGCAAAAGGATTTGCCAGAGACAATATAGTATTGGTTCAAAGTGGTACAATTACCCAGGAATTTGTTCTAGTTTTCTTCTACATAGCCATTATTATTAAAAAATTAAATACTACTGCATTTAACTTTTATGGACAAATAGAATGTAAACACGTATAAAAATTCCCAATAATTATAGGACTATTCCAGGTACAGTACATGACTGTGCATGCATTGGATGGTGATGTGAAAAATGAAAGATCTTATTTCTAGATAAAATGAATATTTGACTTTAGTTTTTATTTAAAACTAAAATTAACTTATTAACCCACTGCGTCCAGGTGACATGTGTAAGTGACAGCCTGGGGACGTCTTGGTGGCAAGTATACATTATCTAGTGTTTTGCGGCATTGTTTGAATATTCCGCTGGTTATTTTAACCATACACAGCCACTGGCAATCCTACTGCATGCATCCAAGTCAAGCTCCAGTTACCTGCCTATATCTTTAATTAATAGACCTACGCAAAAATTTTCCCCGTGTCCAGATCCTTGGCTGACCACCCGCAGCTGCTGACTTCAACATCAATGAAGTCCAAAGGCCAGAAAAGAAAAGGCCTTACTTATAGTGTGATAAAGAGAGAACTCACGATGACATTATCACCAATTGTGAGTGGAGAAAGTGTCTCTTCCTCTGAAGAGAGTGACCGCCATGATGAGTGTTGATATTAATGCATCACATGAGGAGGGTGGATCATGTGAGTCCTCCACTGTGTGCCCATCGTTTCCTCTGTACGTTTATCTGCTATTTCTGATGATGGGAATGGTTCAGAGGGTACTGACGACCCTGGAAGAGGAAGTAGTGAGTGGAGAAAGGGAAAGGGTGGAGGAGGGAGGGAGGAGAAAGCACGGTGAGGCAAAAGTCGCACCACCACTGTGTATTTATGTGTATAATGGAAGTAGAAACATTAGAAATCAGTGCCTTATTTATTATTGAAAGCTTTTATGTGTGTATATTTGTTACTGTGTGATGAAAAGTACAAATCACAGGGGAAAAGATCCATTATAGTGGAAAATATAGTGGAGAGGAGAAAGGGAGGAGGTGGAGGAGAGAGGAGGAAGCGAGTTGGGGCAAGCCTTGCACCACTGCTGTGTCTACTTAATTATGAATAATGGAATCAGAAAATTTGTTTCATGATAAAGTCAGTGCCTAATTTTTTACAGAAAGTTTTCGTGTATATTTATTATGATGAAAAAGTACAAATCACAGGGGAAAAAAATCTGTTGTATAGAAAATATTTTCGATTGTGGACAGTATGTGAATAACTACTTTGTTCAAAATATTGTTCTTAGGTTTTAAGTAGTAGTAGTAGTAATAGTAGTAGTAGAAGCAGCAGTAGTAGTTGTTGTAGTAGTAGTAGTAGTAGTTGTAGACATAGTGGTAGTTGTTGTTGTGGTTGTGCTAGTAGTAGTAGCAGTTGTGGTAATGGTAGTTGTAGTGGTAGTAGTAGTTGTAGTAGTGTAGTTGTAGTGGTAGCAGTAGTTGTAGTAGTAGTAGTAGTAGTAGAATTTGCAGCAGTTGTAATACAGACACTTCTAGCGGCACACCGGTGCTAGAATCAAGCGGCAGTGCAAGCCAGACATACATCTGTAATTCACCGGGTCGGTCAGGATCACTTGATGGTCGTGATTGTCAGCTTTTTACCCTCCCGGAAGGGAGCTGAGAGCTCATATAGTCCGATCTAAGGGCAAGGCTGTGACCTTCACACATGCACACACCCGTCCCCTTGCTCAAGGGGGACAGTAACCACCCACTTCGTCAGTGAAACTTTTTGCAACCTGAGCGAGGCGCGAACTCCCGTCCACCAGTTGGCAAGCGAGAGCGTTACCACTGCACCAGCGAGCGGTGTGTGTGTGTGTGTGTGTGTGTGTGTGTGTAAGGCACTGGTGGTGGAATGATGGAGCGGTGGTGAGGCAAGCAGGCTCACGGGCCTGTACCTGAAGCAGCCTGCTTCAAGGTCGTTGCTATGGTTACCGGACACACAGCAGCAATTACGTCACACTTTTGAAAAACTATCTATCTATCTATTGCCAGACGCCTCAATCCCGTTTGGGGTGGCCACAAACAAATCGCCTCCACGTCGCCCTGTCCCCCGCCATTTCACTGCCCTGCTACCAACTCACACCCCCCTCTCTCATATACCTCTCCACCCCATCCCTCCATCTCATCCTCGGCCTCCCCCTCCCTCTTTCCCCCTCCACCTCACTCACATACACTCTCTTCGTCAGTCTCTCATCCTCCATCCTCTCCACATCGCCAAACCACCTCAGTTTTCAAAATATTTGAAAAACCTACACAGAAATGGTGTTTGTGGTGGATTGTGGTCGTCTGGAATTATTATTATTTTAGAGGGCTAGTCTAAGCCTTATTTGTGTCACAGCATCTCTGCCACGCATATGGACACGGGCAAAAAACAAAAACAAAAATTGCCCGCTTTCCCCACTCACTCTCTCTGACTGCATGCACTTCACGGACAATCTGAGGCCATCAGCTCGATGTTGAAGGATTGGTGACTATTATGACACTTATTATTATTATTATTTTTTTTTTTGGTTAAGTATTAGCCGAGATATGGAGATTTAAAAAATGACAATTTTCTTAGAAATGCCCGTGTGGGAGAAGGGTTGGCGGAAATAAATGCCGGATGCAATGGGGTTAAGTTAGACCTTCCTTGTAAATTTCATGAAGTAATTCATTGTATTTTAGTAATAGTAATTAAATAATATTTGGCATCTCTGAATCCAATAAAAGAGAAAGGAAACACCATTTTCAGTTGTTTAAGTCAGTTAGCTAAGGGGAGAGCACTGTATATACTGCAGGACACTTGCATATGATCCATGCAACTCAACCAAGACAGCCAGCCCGTTATTATCTTTCAGTCCGACTTATCTAGCTATGTATCCTTTAACATTTGGCCAAATCAAGGGGAGCTAGCTAGGATAAAGGAGATAATAATAGGTGAGTGAGGGTGTCAGTTTACACGCCATTCAAGCAAAGAGACTCCTATTATTTTCATTTTAACATATGTTTCCTGGTAGAAGAATACCCTCAAAATTTCTGACATATAGTAGGATTCACGCAGGGCACTGATGGCCACTCCACATGAGGGTTTGTCCACAGGTGGAACATCATAGTTTTCACGTGGCACATAAAATTTTGTGCAGTAGAAGAACTACACCTGGACCAGAGTTTATTGAGGGTAGGACCCCCAGGGTTCATCCCTCTGTCTCCCCCCAAATAATATTTTTTTTCTTTCCCCTTACAATATTGTAGAGATGTGTGAAACTACTTATGGTGTCCTTTGTCTTGTTTTAGGTTCGTCTCATGCCCATATATATTTTAGGCCCATTATGTGTTTTGAATTTTATTGTATCCTTTTCAGATGGTATTGTATAATTTACAAAACACTTTCAGTAGTAAAGAGGTGAATGAAAGTTATATGTAACCCATGGATTGCAGTGGACTGTTTACTACATATATTGGCGATATAAACAATTTAGAGACCATTGCAAAATGACTTCATATGTATATTGTCATCTTGGAAAATATATTATATACCTTGCATAAAATATTTTTGCTCACCTCACCGCAGTAGTGGAGTTGTTGTGGTCGAAATTATCCCAGTTGTGGTAAACTGGTTACTATACGAGCCCCAGCGAGTTTGAGTGTAGTCTATTAAGCAATTACATGAGTATAACGTGCTACTTTAGTTTATTTAGTTTTTCTCTTCTCTCCATCGGCCACTGTTGGCCATGTACTCGATTTTGTAGTAAAAAATCGGTTTTTGTTGACAGGTTTGAGCCTTGTTTTTTTCGGTGCTAACGCCATGGTACATGAATCAGGATGTGCATGAATATCGTTCATAGTCGCTACTGATCCTCTATTATGGCACTTAACTTTGGGGGTGATGATGGGAGATGGTAAAATGCTTAATATCTCATAAAAACTGCCTGATGCTACAACCACGAGAAACTTCGAAATGTGAAGTTAAAAATCACGCTTATAATATTTATGTCGCATACCTCTAGAATTGACTCATATGGGATAAGTTGTACACCATGGGTTAACTCTCCAGCTGGAAAAGATACTCATGTGTTAAATATCATCGCCACATGGTTGCAAGGGCAATCATAAAATACGTCCTGAAGTAAATGGATTAACAGCTGCCTTCTATGTAAACCTGAAGTAATTAAACCTTTACTGTGTTAAACACAATCCTTAGCCCACCACACACCACTGGCGGGAGAATCCGTTTCCCTGGTCGTTATTTACCTAATTTGACTCCATTCACTCATCAGCTCACAAAGGTTTAAGTGACTCTCCCTTATAGCTGAGTCAACTCTCTCTCTATTCAGTTCAATTCACTGCACATTGCGTCTCACTCCAGTGGTCAGTCAAGCCGTTCCCCTGGCCAAGTTTCTACGTAAAGTCCAAAGTTTGTTAACAAGTTTGCTGAGGTCAAGTTAAAGGGATGAAGAGGGAGAACAGAAAGAGGGTAGGAGGCGGGTGATACCAGTAGTGAAGGAGAGAGAAAGAGAGAGAGAGAGAGAGAGAGGAATAATAGCCCAAAGAGGAATAGAATAGGGACAAACGACTAATATCAAGCAAACATACAAAAATGACAGAAATATAAAACAAGAAAAGGGAGACAAATTTTGGTGATTTAACGTTGGTAGGGAAGAGAAGCGAGGAGGAGGGGAAGAAGAAGGAAGAGAGAGGGGAAGGTGGAGAAAGACGGACGGGGAACAAAGGAGAGGGGGTAGAAGACATTAATTCAGAGACGAGGTAACCAGGTAATAATTTCCATACAGAGGGTTAGTGATGTTGGGAACAAAGATGAAGCAAAGAATGTAGTGATAAGATGGGAGAAAAGAGATGAGCAGAGAGAAGATGAGAAGTGAAGAGAAGGGAAAAGAAGGGATGGGAGTGGAAGATAAGGAGCAGGAAGAGATGAGGAAGGTAAGAGAAAGGACTGGAAAGGAAAGGGAAAGGAAGAGAAAGGAAAGAAAAGAAATGGAAGGAAAGGGAAAGGAAAAAAGAAATGAAAGGGAAGGGAAAGGGAGAAAAGGGATGGGCTGATTATGAAGAATGAAGAAAAAGGAAGGGAAATGAAGAGAAGGTATGGAAACTTATAAAAAGGCGAGGGTGACCAAATCAGAGAACAGAACAAAAGGAAAAGTAAAGGAAAGAAAACGTAGAGATGTGGAGCCGAAGAGAAAATAGGCCTGAGAGGAGGAAAAAAAAGAGATGAAGAGTAAAGAAAAGAGGAAAAGGAGGGGAAGGGAAAAAAGGAAAGATCAATGTTGTGTGAGATTTTGGTGAAGCTCTCAGTATGATGATGCATTTTGTATTACAGTACATTCTTTCTCGCTTAAAACTCAGGCGACCTCTCGAACTTGAAGTGTTAAGGATGATATTCTTTTTCTTGAGAATACGAGAAGTCATCACTGGAAAAAAAAAAAAAAAATCTGCTTCGACAAGCCAGAATAAAAAAGGAAAGTAATATCGTAGTGGAGAGATTAAAACAAATGACACACACACACACACACACACACACCACTGGAAAAAAAAAATCTACTTCGACAAGCCAGAATAAAAAAGGAAAGTAATATCGTACTGGAGAGATTAAAACAAATGACACACACACACACACACACACACACACACACACACACACACACACACACAGATGTGGGGTGGGAGACGACACGCCGACGAAATGACAGTAAACAAGAAGATAGGGAAAGAGTAGTGAGAGACTGAGAGTGAGGAAGGCTGAGAGATAAGAGGGAAGAAACAATGAGTCAGATAAGAGAGGAAACGAGGTTAGTCTGCGAGAAGTGAGAGGGAGAAGCTTATGCAGAAGAAACTGAGGAAGCGTGATGAGTAGAGAAGGAAGAAACTGAATTTTAACAAATACATAACGAACAAAGAGATATATTATAGTTCTAGGTGCATCATAGAGTACATCTACTTAAAGGAACACGTTCAGATTGTTTGACGACAGACTAATTTCTTGATTACAAATTAAACTCCATACTGCAGCTGGTAGTTGTTGTTGTTTGAAAATTTCCTGCACCTATAGTGCAGGCCGGGCCATACATTAGCCCGGTCAGTGCGATACGGGCCGATTAAAAAACAGTAAGGGAGGAGGACAGGACCTGGGGATTACCCAGCATACACGTCCTGTCTCAGGGCTGGCTTTGTGGTGTGTGTGAGCTGGTAGTGAGGTGGCTGAGCGGATGAAGCTGTCGGCTGAGGTCTGTGTGGTCGCGATATTAATACCATTCGTTGAAGAAAACTGTGTGCGATTCTGAATTTGGTATTACCATGTTCAGTCACTCGTCTTCCTTATTTCCACAACAGTAAGTTATAGAACAACCCAGTTGCTAGCAAAACACTAAATGTCAGTGTGTTTTCTGTAGCATACTCGTATATGGTGGATACTTGTTTCCAAATGCCAAGAGATGTATGAAGCTTGCACGAACCTCAGGAAAGGGTTTCTAACTTACGTCCGGACAGGACCACATCAAAAAACTTTTCCAATAAATCGGTTATGAGAGATAAGTATAGAAGAGATAACCAATTTAAAAATTTAAAGTTATAAGTATAACGTCAGACAATTGCGTAGCTATTATGATTTAATACTGCTGAATTATGCTGTCGCCGGTACCTTTAGCAACCATAAGAATGTGAAGAAAGGAGTAACTTCACAAACAAGTTCGAGCATTGTTTTTTTCCGTGACTACTCAACAATATTCGTATAAAGAATGTGAGATAGACCAGTTTCATGCAACACACTGCACGACATCCATATTCTCTCACTCTCATAATTCTTTCCAAGAATTCCCCTCAGATACCTTCACTTACACAGATCCTGAAATAAACGCACAGTCACGTGTATACTGTATACTCCCGCGCGCGTGCGTGCGTGCGTGCGTGCGTGCGTGTGCGTGTGTGTGTGTGTGTGTGTGTGTGTGTGTGTGTGTGTGTGTGTGTGTGTGTGTTAACGAAATAACTCAGTTTGTATCCGAGTTTAGCAAAATTTAATGGAAGGATAGAGGGATAGCCCAAAAGGAAAACGGCTATTTTTTTTTTTTTTTTTTTTTTTTTTGAGTAACAGGTCAAGGTTACGTGGCTACATATGCCGATGTAGCAATATCAACTTAAACTGTTTAAGATAATTTTTAGGCTAAGACAAGAAAGTAATGGCTCAGTTTTGAGAACAATCAATAAAAGATCAGTGCTATACGACAAGGTCAAATTTCGTCCCGTTTGTATGCATTAAAAAAATCGGATAGTTTTGACACGCTTTTACACAAGCTTGATCGACTGACTGGAGGACAGGCATGGAGCAAATCTGTTTTTTTTTTTTTTTTTTTTTAATGTCAAAAGTCAACATCATATGGATAAGTAAACTTAAAGCCTTTTTTTCTTTTTTTTTTGTTCGAATTCAAACTCTTATTCTGGAAGAACCGATGACAAGGCCAGAATAAAAGACTTTGCTTTTGACAATAATCAGTCAAAGGTCAAGGTCACAGCAAAAGGCCAAAGACCCAGACCAGAGGGCAGTCACCTCAAACAGTTTTGATCCGATTTGAACTAAACTTGGTGAAGGGGTTAAGAATCAGGCGAGAACGAAGAGATTCAGTTCTGAAAACAGTCAAAAGTCAAGGCCACAGGGCAAGTCATTGACAATTTAATATATCACCCTCCATTCAGCAAAAGCGACCATGCAGTACTAAATTGCAATTTCATGATTTCATATAACATAGGTAACAGCAATGAAAGTTACAAAAAGAGCCTAAACTATAAAAAGGGAAAGTATCATGACCTAAAGAAGTACTTCTTAGAAATTGCCTGGGAAAAAAGAACTTAGAGGACAAGATTTAAATGCTTTATATGAAAAATTCTGTGAACTTTATGAAATAGGATTCCAGAATAACATTCCACAGCGCAAAGAAGCAGAAAAGAAAATAAAGTAATGGTTCAATACAGAATGTAAAAAAATCAAAAGAAAAAGGAGATTTGTTGTGGAATAGATACAGAAGACACAATAGTGAAAGGGCATATAATTATTACAAACAGGCAAGAAACGATTATACAAGAATAAGGAGGGAAGCTCAAAAACAGTTTGAGGAGGATATCATAAATAAAAGTAGTGATCAACCAAAGCTATTTTACAGCTGCATCAGAAGCAAAACCAAAGTAAAAGATAAAATACAATCCATTACGGACGATAGAATCACCTATACACAAGAGAAGGATATTTGTGAAGTACTAAACAAGCACTTCCAATCAGTTTTTACGGAGGAAAAAATTTTTGAGAGGGATTATGTGGAACATGCATGCCCACACATACTACCAGATATGCAAACATCAGAAAAAAAAACACAGGAGCTAAGTAAATTAGACAAAGAAAAAGCAAATGGTCCTGATGAAATTTCATATTGGGTGCTACGTGAATGTGCAGAGGAGTTAAGTAAACCATTATTTTTAATTTTCAAGATATCCTTGAGTCAAGGTAAACTACCTGATATTTGGAAGAAAGCAAATATTGCTCCCTTATTCAAGAAAGGGAATAGACAAAATCCACTTAACTACCGACCAGTATCACTAACCAGTGTTGTAAGCAAGGTATTAGAAAAGCTTATAAGAAAAGTCTGGGTAAATCACCTAGAAGAACAGTGTATGATAACATAAAGAAAGTTTGGTTTCAGAAAAGAAAAAAATCATGTGTTACTAATCTGTTGAGCTACTATGACAGAGTAACAGACACATTACAGGAAAGAGAAGGATGGATGGACAGTATCTATTCAGATTTCAAGAAAGCATTTGACACAGTGCCATACCAAAGACTTTTATGGAAACTGTACCATCATGGAGGAATTCGAGGCAATGTGTACTGTTGGATGCAAGATTTTCTCATGAAAAGAAAAATGAGAACAGAACTAAGGGGAAATTAATCATCATGGAAAGAAGTGACTATTGGAGTACCACAGGGTTCAGTGCTTGCACCAATCATGTTTTTAGTGTATATAAATGATATAGACGGTAACACTGGAAATGAAAGCTATCTAAATATGTTTGCAGATGATGCAAAATACAAAGGAGAATTACTAACACGGACTTTTGTAAAGAGCTACAAGAAGAATTAAATAAACTTCATGAATGAAGTAATACATGGTAAATGGAATTCAGTGTGGACAAGTGTCATGTAATCAAGTTTGGTAAAAGTGGAAAAAGACCTGATTGGGATAATACATTAGGAAATAAAACCCTACACACATCAGAAAGAGAGAAGGACCTAGATGTGATTGTCAATAACAGACTATCTCCGGCTGACCACATCAGTGAGAAGGTACGGAACATGTATACACTGCTTGCCAATGAGAATAGCGTTTACATACATAAATGAAGACATGCTAAGAAAGATAATAACATCATTCATCAGACCAACCCTGGAGTATGCATCAGTAGTCTGGAGTCCTCATCTCAAAAAACACATAGACAAGATTGAAAAAGTTCAAAGGGCCGCTACAAGATGGGTACCAAGCTTATGGGATCTATGCTACGAAGAAAGACTAAATAAACTGAATCTACCAACACTACAGGAGAGAAGGAAAAGAGGTGACATGATTATGCTATATAAATGCATATCAGGGAAGGAGAAAATAGACATAAATTATTACATAACGTATGGGGAAGCATCAGCAAGAGGACACTGCAAAAAACTGCATAAAAAGAGAGGTGATAAAGACGTAAGGAAATTTAGTTTCCCAAATAGAGCAATTGATCGGTGGAATGCACTACCGAATGAAATAGTGTGTGCCAAAACAATTCACAAATTTAAGGATATGTACGATAAATATGGTTTAAGACACGGGACAGTACGAGCTTGACTCATTCCTGTAAAGATACAATTAGGTAAGAACAATTAGGTAAGAACACACACACACACACACACACACACACACACACACACACACACACACACACACACACACCGGTAATTTAAATTTACTACAAGGTTTCTCTCAGAGTTCTACATAACACGCACACGTAAGCCTCTGAGAACGAGAAGTGAAACGTTAACAGGGTAGTGTGGCATAAAGTTTGACCTCGCCTACCTGCTTTCATTCCATTTATTTCCCACCAGTACAGAGGGGATGCTGCTTTGGCCTGTGTGTGTGTGTGTGTGTGTGTGTGTGTGTGTGTGTGTGTGTGTGTGTGTGTGTGTGTGTGTGTGTGTGTGTGTGTGTGTGTGTGTGTGTGAGAGAGAGAGAGAGAGAGAGAGAAAGCAAAATGAGAAAAAGGTAATGAGAAAGATAAAAATGGTGAAGGAACAACCTGAGGAAGTGAGTGGAGTGGAGGAGAAAATATCCGAACCCCGCAGTGATGAGTAAGAAAACTGAGAGGAAGGAGACGGAGGTGAATTAGAAAAGAGAGAGTGGGAAAAGAGGAAAGGAAAAGATATGAGAAGTACTGTAAGCTGATAAAGAGTGAAATGAGAATGGATGAAGGGAAAACGCTTTGTAAATACCGTATATAAACATACATCCGCACCACTTGCTTATATACAATCCCTCTTATTCTCTTACTCGCCCTCGTTCTTATCTTCCACCTCCTCCTGCTCCTCTCCCTCCTCTTCTCCCTTCTTCTCCTCCTCCTCCTCCTCCTTGGCCGGAAGAGCTTAAGAAGGGCAAGGAAAGAGAGGAAACATTTACTCATCTCTACTGTCAGGATATAATTAAGAAACGAACTGGAGGAGGAGGAGGAGGAGGAGGAGGAGGAGGTGGTGGAGATGAATAAGAAGAAAAAGAAGGAGTAACAGAAAGTGGGAGAGAAAATTGGAGTGGGGCAGTTGGATTAGAAAGAGGAGGACGTGTAGTAGTAGCAGAGGAGGAAGGAGGTGGGGGAAGAGGAGCTGTAAGATTTTGGAGATTAGGAGGAGGGGAGCAGGAGAAGCAGAAAGAGTATCAGGGAAAGGAGAAAAAGGATGAGGAAAGGCAAGGAATGAGAAAGGAAAATAAGAAGGAAAAGTGAATGGGAAAAATAGAAGACAAAGGGTAATGCAGGGGGAAGATGGAGATGATGATTGTGATAATGTAAAGGACGAGAAAAATAAGAATAAAGAAAAAAAAGAATGAAAGATTAGGAAAAAAGACTTTGCAGGAAGTTGTGAGGTCAAAGTCAGAGAGCATGGATGTAAGACAAATCTCTCTCTCTCTCTCTCTCTCTCTCTCTCTCTCTCTTTAAAAAAAAAAAAAAGAAAAAAAAAAGAAAGAAAGAAAGAAAGATTAAGAAAAAAGATTTTGCAGAAAGTTGTGAGGTGAAAGTCAGAAAGCATGGATGTAAGACAAATCTCAAAGTAAGTAATGCCTGGCTCTACTGTCAGACAGGACAGTTATTTTGACGACCAATCCAAGGTACCATTGTCAAACGCTTCACTGTGAGGACGGATTTATTTGAGTCTTACTGTCTCCATCCGACTTTATTCATCTTAGGAGAGACTTAACGTACTTGTGATTTTTTATATAGGATTTTCTAACATCAATATTACTTAAGTACCTCAATAAGTTTTGTAAAATCGACTTGGTGTTCACGTAGGTAGATAAAATAAATAATCACTTCAGTGTTATTGCAATTCTGGAATCTCCTTAGACAGCGAAAAAAAGGCTATGAGGAAAAAGAGAATATGAGTAAAATGCCAAGTAAGAAAGAAGAACTAATACGGAGGGATGGGAAACAGGGGGGGGGGGGAAGAGGAAGAGAACTGAAAGGAGGCTAGAGTAAGGTTTCCAGGAAACCTAATATGTTTGCCTGGTTATTTTACCTCCTAGGAGGGAGAGAGAGAGAGAGAGAGAGAGAGAGAGAGAGAGAGAGAGAGAGAGAGATGAAAGGAACAGAGGTCGAATCAGGAAATCAAGTACATGAAGAGATAACGAAAAATGACAAAAAAAGAAGTTATGTATATGTGTATGAGTTACTGTTGTGTAATCTATCTATATAGACAAATAGATGGATAAATAAAAAGATAGATAGTTAGATGGACACATTGATTACCGATCTATACGCAGAAATGATTCTTGGAGTGTGAAGACTAATCCATTAAAATTCCATTTCACATATCAAGAATGTAGGGGTATGCACCTACAGCAATACTCGTCATCCATGAGGAAATGTTTCCGATTCAAATGACAAGAAAATAACCGTTGAGGAGCCTCAAGGGGAGGGTACATATTCCAGCACTGTGGCACCCCCTGTTTTTCACTCCAGTCTGCCTTGCCTTCACCAACTTTTACCCTCCCCCCTTGCTATCATATTGAAGCCTTGAAAGATCTAGAAGGAAGGAAGGAACATTGAATTTTTTATTCATGAAAAGGTCAACAATTGCGAAACAGGAAGACAAAGTGTATGGTTAGATTCGGCTGTCAGATAAATGAAAACCGCCGTCAAGGCACAGAGTAGGCCAGCATGCTCTCCAGTACAAGTTTCTCTGTCAACACCAAACTACATGCACAGTACACACTACACTTCCTTTTCCTAAATTTAAAAACAAATTATGGCTTTAGATCACACAGCCTCGGAGTCCCGGAGGGGGGGGCATAAATGCCCCCACCTTCCGCCCCTCTCCCGGTGACGACTTGAGATGCCTGGAACCACTATCCAACTCACTTCTTCTTCATTTCTACAACATTCGCGGCCTTTCCTCTAACTTTTGTTCTATTGAGCCCCACCTCTCCTCCTCTAAACCTCATCTTTTCCTAACTAAGACTCAGCTGTCTGAGGCAACTGACAGCAGACCCTTTTCTGTATCCTCCTACTTTCTCTATACTCATTCCAAAGCCAAAGGTAGCTGTTGTGTATATATACGCAACAACTTATCTTGCTTTCGTGTTCCTAAACTTGATTCTTCTGATTTCTCTACTCTCTGGCTTCGGCTGTCCTGTCATTCCCTGACTAAATATATCTGTGCTGTTTACTTATCCCCTAATTCTACTATCAAAAATTCTTCAACTATCTTCTATGATGGAACGCATTCTATCAATTTCTCATTTCTCTGAAATCTCCATTCTTGGAGATTTCAATGTTCACCACCACCTTTGGCTCTCCTCTTCTTTCACTGATCCACCTGGTGAACAAGCCTACATCTTCTTTGTCCTTAATGACCTAGAGCAGCTTGTACTGCACCCTACCCGTATCCCTGACCACCTTGGAGAGAGCTCCAACATACTTGACCTCTTCCTTACAACTAATCCTTCTGCTTACACTGTAATCTTTTCTCTCCGTTGGGCTCCTTTGATCACAACCTTATTACCTTAACCTGTCCTATCACTCCGGTACTGCCTGTGGACCCTCCAAAGAAACGTTGTCTGTGGCACTTTGGAGCTGCAGACTGGGAGGCCCTCAGACAGTACTTCCTTGATTTTCCCTGGAATGATTATTGATTCCATGGCCGGGAGCCATCTGGGTGTGCCTTGCGCATTATGGTGGTTATTCTCTCAGGCATGGAAGCATACATTCCTTTCTCATATCCTTTGACCAATGCAAGAAAACCTTGGTTTAATCACGCTTGTTCTAATGCTGTCCGCATCAAGGAGAGGGCCTATAAAAGGTACCGGAGCTAACCCACCCCTGAATCACATCACCTTTACATTTCTGCCCAGAACTGTGCTAAGTCTGTTCTTCGCTCTGCTAAAAATAATTTCATCCGTACCAAATGCTGTCAACTCTTCAACTCAAATTTTTCCCGTTCCTTCTGACACATTGCCAAAAACCCTTCTAACAACTTTACCTCATCATCCTTCCCTCCTCTTTTCTACTCTGATGGTTCTGTAGCTATTTCTTCTACTGATCAAGCAGATCTCTTCGTTCAGACTTTCTCCTACAACTCCACCTTAGACAATTCCGGTGCTGTTCCTCCATCACTTCCCCCCTCTGACTTCCTCATGGCTGATATTAAAATTTCTTCAGCTGATGTATTTTCTGCCATAACAGGCCTCAATAGTAACACGGCATATGGACCTGATGGAGTCCCTCCTGTTGTTCTCAAGAACTGTGCTTCTGTGCTTACACCCTGCCAAGGTAAACTCTTTCACCTTTGTCTATCACCTTTCCTTCTTGCTGGAAGTTTGCTTTCATTCAGCCAGTCCCAAAGAAGGGTGACCATTCCCAACCCTTTAACTATCGTCCAATTGCTGTAATATCCTGTATCTCAAAAGTTTTCGAGTCAATTATAATAGAAAAATTTTAAAGCATCTTTCCTATCACAACCTTCTTTCTGATCATTAGTATGGGTTCCGTCAGGGATACCCCACTGGCGATCTTCTCACCTACCTTTCAGACTCCTGGTCATCCACCTTTCGGAACTTTGGCGATAGCTTTGCCATTGTACTTGACATCTCAAAGGCTTTCGATCGAGTCTGGCATAAACCTTTAATTTCCAAACTGACATCTTACGGTTTCTATCCTTCTATCTGTGCCTTCATCTATAGCTTCCTTTCTGGTCGTTCTATAGCTGCTGTTGTAGACGGCCATCGTTCTTCTCCTAGATCTATCAACAGTCGTGTTCCTCAGGGCTCTGTCCTATCACCGACTCTCTTCCTTTTATTCATCAATGATCTTCTAAGCTGTACATCTAATCCTATCCAGCTGTACGCTGATGATTCCACCCTTCGCCTTTCCATTCGGTTCTCGTAACGTCCATTTCAGCAGCTACTTCAGCAGGCAAGGGATGAGGCTATGGCACACCTAATGCCTGACTTGGCTCGTGTCTCTGACTGGGGTAAAAATAATCTTGTTTTTAATACATCAAAGACTCTGTTCTTACACCTATCAACCAGACAAAATCTTCCACAGGAGTACCGACTAATGTTTAATAATATTCAGCTTTATCCTGAATCATCCTTGACTATGCTTGGGGTTTCATTCACTCGGGACTTATCTTCGAAAGGTCATATTACATCTATTGTATAATCTGCTTCCAAGAGATTAGGTGTGCTAAGCCGCCTCCGTTTCTTCTTTACCCCTGCACAGTTGTTGACTCTATACACGGGTTTTATCCACCCCTGTATAGAGTACAACTCTCATGTGTGGGGAGGCTCCCACATACAGCTCTTCTCATTAGGTTGGAGTCAAAGGCTTCGCATCTCATTAAGTCTCCTCCTCTTACTGGCTTCCTTCAACCTCTGTCTCTTCGCCACACTGTTGCATCTTTATCTCTTTTCTATCGCTACTTCAATGGTCACTGCTCCTCTGAACTGTCTGCATGCATTCCTCCACCTCTACGACTGGCGCGTACACCTGTCTAGCAGCAAACTTTCATCCCTTTTCTGTCCAACTCTCTAATGCAAGAGTTAACCTTTACTCCCAGTCCTTCATTTATGCAACAGCTCGACTTTGGAACTGCCTCCCTCTGTATTTTCTGCTAACTATGATCTCCAGTCTTTCAAACGCAGTGTGTCCAAGCATCTCGATATGATCTGATCTTGAATTTGGCTCTCTCTTGTATCTGGTTTTTCTCTTGGAAGAAACAGTTTATGCGCTCATGGCCTTTGGTTCCTTTTTCCTAGCACAAAGAAAAAAGTTTTTATAATGTGCAAAACAGTTTGACGGCCTGCCATATCCAACAGTAGAGATAGAGTAAGCCAAGGGTGGAATGGGGAATACTCGTAACTAGAAGTCAAATATGTACAATCAAACTGCATCACCTTTGTTTCATTATCATTCTATTCAATTTACTTAAAGTATAGGATGGATAAGTGAATAGAGAAACTTTGTTCACTACACCGACTCGACGATTTTATTCCGGAAGGTGCCTACATATCATTAAATAATTCAGTCAGTAAATCAATCTATTTATCAACAGAGATAGATAGATAGAAGTAGATATAGATGGATAAATATCCTCATCCTCATCAACATCATTATCAATATCAGCGATTGCAAGTCCAATACTGAACAAAGGCCTCCGCCAACCTTCTTCACGAATTCCTTGACTAAGCCAATCTCTTCCAGGTGTTGCCAGCAAACTTCTTCTCTCATCTCTCTTCCTTCTGTCTGGCCTTTTTCTGCAACGCTTGCAATCTCTTGGAGTCCAGTCAGTCTGCCTCTTGCTCCACCGCCGATCCCGTTTTCTTGCTGCATGACCAGCCTATTTCCATTTCTGTTCTTTCATAACTTCTGTGACGTCATTCACTTTAGGCTGCTTTCTCACCAAGTTGATCTCTTCCAGTCTCTCGTAGATATTCCCAACACTGACCTTTCCATTGCTCTTTGCGAACGCATTAATTTGTTTTCCACTGATTTTGAACGTCATACCTGAAATTATATATTCCTTGTAAACTTTTTGTTTCATACATTCTGGCAAGCTTGTTTTCATGATGTCTCTTTGTTTGCTGAAAGCTTTCTATTCAACAGTAATGTGTCTCTTTATTACGTTCTTGCAGTTTTTCGTTACTTTTACAGTTTACCCTAAGTAAATGTACTATTCAACTCCAGGTCAGATATAATTATTCCCCTGTACAAAGGAAAAGGAGATAATGGAATGTGTGGTAGTCATAGGAACATTTGCCTTCTTAGTGTAACAGGAAATGCATATTATGGCAGGATACATAATGACAAAGTTAAGGAAATAACAGAGGAATTAGCTGGAAAAGAACATGGAGGTGTTAGGAAGGGATGAGGTTGCGTAGATCCGATATTCATCCTAATGTCTTAGTAGAAATGTTTTTGGAGCAGGGATAGAAGTTGCATGCGGCCTTCATGGATTTGGAGAATGCATAAGGAATGTGGAAAATATGAAGTAAATTGGAAACTGTTGAATGCCGTGAAGAGTATGTATGAAGGTGCTAAGGCTTCAGTGCATGTGGATGGTGAACTGAGTGAAATTTTCCGTTTGAATGTTGAATTGAAACGGATGTGTCACGTCTCCTTGGTTGTTCAGTCTGTTTATGGATGAAGTTATAAGTGAGATACAATGGAGGGCAGTGATATTAGAGCGTCTCTAATAGAGAGGGCAGCGTTTGGAATCATCTTGTTTTGTTGTTTGCAGATGATACTGTGTTGTTAAATGAAGGCGAAGGGGAGCTGCAAGGCTTAGTGAATGAGTTTGTGAGTGTGTATGTATGTGTGTGTCTATATATATATATATATATATATATATATATATATATATATATATATATATATATATATGTGTGTGTGTGTGTGTGTGTGTGTGTGTGTAAGAAACAGAATCTAAAGTTTAATGTAGGGAAGAGAAAAGTTATGGTCTTCGAGAGAAACGAAGCAACTGAATGCTCAATGAGGCTGGATGATAAGGAAATTGAAAGCGTGAGTGCATTCAAGTAAATGGGTAGCGTGATAAGTAAGGATGGATGTTTGGAGGATGAAGTGCTTGAAAAAATTAATGTTTAATATGTAAGGAAAGAACAGAAGACGATACAGTGATAAAGGAGATGCAGTGAGTGGAAATGGAGCGTGAGAGAGAGAGAGAGAGAGAGAGAGAGAGAGAGAGAGAGAGAGAAAACACAAGAAGAATGGGAAAATTTTCAATAGAGAATGAAGATAAGTATGAACAAAGGCACCGGTTTAAAGATACAGAAAAACAGGGAATGGAATATGAGTATATAAGTTAAGAGAGAAATGAGGAAGAATAGGATGTTACGGAGGACGGAAATAATATAAAGAAAGTATATATATATATATATATATATATATATATATATATATATATATATATATACCTAGGCTGCTTCCCCCAAGGAAAGGGAGGCAGCCGAGACAGGTCGACACAGTCTCAATTTACTCATCCACTCAAACACATTCATTCACATCTCAGCCCCAAATGGGAGAAGGGACAGATCCTCACCGCACCAGACCGCACGAGGGTCAACTGCGCAGTGCAATCAGTGACATCTGCAGCAGGGCCCAACAGCAGAGCTGGTTTACCCCTACCACATCATAATAAACCCATCCCCTTACCCGCACCTGACAGGATAAACTGATCAGACAAATGAGGGAGAATATCCCCTCAGGGCTGCGTCATCATTTATCCATTCACAACTTTTCTCCAGTCAGTTCTATCACGCACAGCCACTCTTCCTTGCTCAACAGACATCCCTCTCGCATCCAACGCTCCCTTCACACTGTCCATCCATCCTATTCGTGGCCTTCCTCTCAGCCTTACACCTCTCACATCACATCTAGTTATCTTTTTCACCAATCGCTCATTATCCATGCTCTACATATGCCCAAACCATCAGAACACCTTCTGCTCAACTCGATCAGCCATCTGCCGAACAACTCCAGTTCTCCTTCACATTTCATCATTCCTCACTCGATCTATATGCGTCACTCCAAACATACTCCTCAGACACCTCATCTCCATTACATTCAAACTTTTCCTCTCTGCCACACCCATATTCCATGTTTCAGCCCCATATAACGCAGTTGGTACCACAACACCCTCATACAGCCTTCTCTTTACATCCATTCAAAGTGAGCCTCATCTAAACACTTTTTTCATTCCTCCTAGCACCTTTCCTAGTTCATTCATTCTAAACTTCACTTCTGCATCTATTCTTCCAGCCACAGCAATATGTGATGCTAAATATTTAAAACACTCTACCTCCTCAAGCAACTCACCATTCAAAACTATATATATATATATATATATATATATATATACGTACATATACATATATATATATGTATGTATATATATATATATATATATATATTGTTACGGTAGTGCCAGCCCGGGGCTATTACAAAAAGACAACAAGGTAGTTTTTGATGATCGGCCTCCACTGCGTTGTGAAAATAACGCAGACCCTGTCACTCACACTCCGTAAACTAGAGAAAAACTGCGCAACGGAAGAATTATCATTTAAGTACGCAACACCCTGTACTTTGATAGTAACAAACGGAACAGCCTACCTATGGATCTAGCCTACTATCGTCACTACCGGAAATAATACCGCCCGAGACAGTCTACAGGAACACCTCCCACTTATTTCCGGTGGTGACGAATTTCTACTTAACCCGTGTCCAAGGGGGAACGCAGTTGATAGCTCACGATAGTTCTCACTAGCCTTGTGCAAGGAGATGGGATTGAATTGTGTAGGGGTTAGGGGTGTGTGTGTATGTACGTGTGTTGGGGAACGTTAATAAAGGCAGCGAGAGGACCACGGTGAGCCAGCCTGCCCCTCCAAAGACAACACGGTCACAAAATCAAATAAAATAACTACTTCCCTCAGTCAGCAAACAAAAGAATAAAATGAACTTAAATAAAAACGCCAGCTCGGCACAAAAATGACTGGGGAGAGAGAGAGTGTACACACACACGATACTGAAGCTGGTTGGGAAGACACTGCCCTGACGCCAGGCTCGTGTGCAGGCAAGCGCGAACGCATGAATCAAATTAATTAATAAGAACTTATATTCGTGCCCCTCTCTCTCTACAATAAATTGGTACTTCTAATGCAAGCAAAATATTATTAAATATACTGGTAGCTCACACAAGACAATCAAAATAATCAAATGCATTCTCAGCATGGTATTAAATAAAATTGCCCTCAGTGGCAGGAATGAAAGAAACAAAAGAACTTGTAACACTCGCTAATTTAAACTCCGCGAATGACACGGATACATACTGCATAATCCCCCTAGCCCAGCTGTAACAGCTGCACCCGTGGGAACGGAAAGGCGGACAGCGTAACACGCCCTTCCCCAAGGGAAAATTTTGAGCCCTGGATCAAAATTTTCGAATCAAGACCCTGACCCCTCCCTGGATAAACAATCAGCAATTACGTTATCAGTCCCTTTAATATGCCTAACTTCTAAATTGTACTCTTGCAAAAGCAAACTCCAGCGGGTCAAACGCTGGTTCTTAAATTTAAACTTGTTGAAAAACTGCAGGGGATGATGGTCTGAATAAATCTTGATCACAGGGCCAAAAGGGGGCAGGTAGACAGCAAAGTGTTGCAGGGCCAGGATAATCGCTAATAACTCCTGCTCTATGACGGAATAATTCTTCTGGGCTCTATTAAACTTCTTTGAGAAGTATGATATGGGATGTTCAACTTGGCCCTCGTCCGGCTGCATCAACACTGCTCCTACCCCTACTCGGCTAGCATCAACTGCCAGCACAAAAGATCTGTCAAAATCTGGTGCACGCAATATAGGGTGGTGGCACAGCAGAGACTTAACAGTAATAAAAGCTTGCTCACACTCGGCTGTCCACTGCCACTTCTTATCCTTGCGCAATAAGTCAGTAAGAGGGGCAAGCTTTTGGAGTAATTTCCAATAAATCTTCTGTAATAGCCGATCATGCCCAAAAATCGCTGGAGGGCACGGCGACACTGGGGTGCTGCAAAGTTGGAAATGGCATCCACCTTAGCCCGAGGTGGAGGCACTTGCCCATGTCCTACAACAAATCCAAGGTACTGGACCTTAGCACGTACGAACTTGCACTTGTCCAAGTTGACTACTAAGCCAGCTTCCTCCAACCGCTTAATGAGCATTTCCACATGATCAAGGTGCTCCTCCCACTTGATGTCATACACAATGACATCATCGATGTAAACGACACAATTAGGTATGCCATCCACCACTTTATCCATAAGCCTCTGGAAAGTGGCTGGAGCATTCTTCAATCCATAAGGCATCACCTGGCACTGATATACTGCACCACTGACAACAAAGCTAGCCACTTGTTTAGCCCGTTCCGTCAGCGGGACCTGCCAGTATCCTTTTACTAAGTCAAGTTTGGTGATATAAGTGGCATTTCCCACCTTGTCCACGGAGTCATCGACCCGAGGCAAGGGATAAGCATCGGTCTTAGACAGTGAGTTAACCTTCCGGAAGTCCACACACAACCTAACCTTCCCATCTGGCTTCGGCTGCAAGGTAACTGGTGAACTCCACTCACTGAAACTCCTCTTGATCAATCCATGGTCCAACATATACTTGATCTCATTATCAAGAGCTTTCTGTCTGATAGGGTTGATGCGGTAGGGAGCTAATTTTACAGGCTTACTATCCCCAACGTCAATGTCATGAGTAGCCCAAGTTGTCAATCCTGGTGAATCTCCAAAAACTTTCGGATGTTTCCATAATCTGTTGCATAGCTCTTCTCGCTTTACTGGATCAAGGTGTCGCAATTTCTCCACCAGAGCTGTATAACCATTGCTCTCCCATAGGTCAGCTGGTAACATCTCACCACGACTAAGCACTTCCTCCTGCTCCTCCAACTCACTACCAACCGCCAAAACTACAGGAGCGCTCTTATCCCTGGTTCCCTCGATATCCACTCCAAAGTCACCTTCCAGGGACTGTGGCTGTAACCCTGGTCCACTACTCACATCACCGGCACCAACAGCTCCCTCCACAGCACGTTCCTTTGATGCCACGTCCTCCCTTCCCCGTCCTTCACATCCCAGGTGAGAGACATCAGCAGTCATCCCACAATGAGAATCAACTGGGCAGTAGTATGGCTTCAACATATTAATGTGGCACAACTGAGTACTCTTCTGCCTATCTGGGGTAACAATTAGATAGTCAAGTTCCCCAACTCACTTCTTCACAATATAAGGACCACTGAATCTAGCCGCCAGAGGTTTTCCTTGCATGGGCAGCAGTGCCAAAACTTCATCTCCTTGCTTAAACTCACAACTTCTGACCTTCTTATCGTAATGAGCCTTCATTTTCGCTTGAGCCCCGATTAGATGGTCACGGGCAAGCTCTAAAGCGCAATGCAGTCTCTCCCGAGTGTGGCAGACATAGTCAAGCATGGATTCCTGGTTGCCAGATTTGTTGTTACTCCAGGCCTCTCGCACCACATCCAAGGGACCACGAACTCTGTGCCCAAACACTAACTCATTGGGTGAAAACCCTAACGACTCAGTTGGTACCTCTCTCACTGCAAACATAACAAAGGGTACCGCTAGGTCCCAATCCTTTCCAGTATCATAGCAGAAGGTGCGCAGCATTGTCTTTAAGGTCTGATGATGCCTCTCCAGGGCACCTTGTGACTGCGGATGGTAGGCACTGGACAAAATGTGGTTGATGCCCAACTCTGTCATTGTCTGCTTAAACAAATTAGATGTAAAATTCACTCCATGGTCTGACTGCAACTCCTTGGGCAGGCCAAAATGAGTAAAGAACAGGATAAGTTGCTTGACTACTGACTTTGCCTGCATGCTTCTGATTGGTATAGCCTCTGGGTATCGCGTTGTAACATCCATTATGGTTAACAAATACTTGTTTCCAGCAGAAGTAGGAGGTAAAGGGCCCACAATATCAACGATTACCCGGGTAAACGGAGGTTCAACTGCAGGAATGGGAGTCAAAGGGGCCACAGGAAGAACTTGATTAGGCTTGCCCACTATCTGACACGTGCGACAGCTCTTGATGTACGCAGCAACTTGTCCCGGCATACTTGGCCACCAAAAGTTATATCTTAAGCGCTGCACTGTCTTCCTGTTTCCCAAGTGACCTGCTAAAGGTCCCTCATGTGCTAACTGTATTAACGGCATCCTATACTGCACAGGCACCACCACCTGCACTAACTCACCCACTCCTCCATCCACCGTGGCGCCAGTGGGCGTCCATCGGCGATGTAAAACATTGTCTTTAATCAGGAACTCCTCCTTACCACACTCCATACTTCTTTCTTCCCCTACTCGAGCAAACAAGGGCTTTAATGTTACATCCTCCTGTTGCTTCACCCTCAATTCTGCTGACCCAACACCTGCCAGCTCTACTGAGGACTGAGATAAGGGACTGGTTGGGACACTGGATTGTGAAGGGCGATCAATCTCAGCGTCACCTCTAGTACACTCGACAGAGGGAGGAATGTCAGACTCCACACTGACATCATCACCTCTACCCTCAACAGCGACATTCTGTTCCTCAGGCGCGTTTGACGGTGGTCCTGCATCCACGCAGTCGACCCCAGCGTCCTGAAATTCTTCTAATTCAGTCGGTGGGCTGGGTTCAGTCTCCACACAGACACACTCAGCACCACCTCTAGTGTCCTGAGTGGGAAGTGGGGCGGAGCCCATGCACACATTCCCACTCTCCTCACCCACCACAGCAACACTCTGCTCACTAGGTTCCTCCATTGGTGGCCCTGCCTCATCACAGTCGACCCCAAGAACCTGTGACTTCACCAGTTCTTCCTCCCGGGCTGCAACCTGTGCCATAGATCTTGTAATTGCACAGACTGGGAACATGGCTTCCACTTCTGCATCAACTTCAATACCAATTTCTGGGGCGTCAAAACACTTCTCTGCCACAACAACTGGTGGGGGAAGAGATGGAAATACTTTCTCCCCAGCCAGGTCGTTCCCCAGCAGAAAATCAACCCCCTCTACTGGCATTACATCAGCAACAGCTACCTGAGCTGCAGCCTGAACAATGGGGCAATCGAGTTCCACAAGAACATAATCATAGTATTCATCTGAGTTCATGCCTCTACACAGCACATACTTCCCTGAGTTTACAGGCCCTCCAGTCACGTTTCTGCACACAGACTGTTGTGCACAGGTATCACGAACCACAGTAACTGGATAACTGATCCCATGAATTTTCACTGTGCCGTGACACATAAAAGGTTTACACCAGTCTAGGGACGATTTCTGAGGCAGTTCATCCAGAGGTGGCGTAGCATGTTGGGTAACTTTTTCAGCCTGAGCTGGCAGCGAGCACAGCCGGCTGCACTCCAGCTTTCCACAGACTTCTCCCTCACCGTTACCACTCTCCCAACTCCTCTCGTTCACCTGACTCGAACCTACAATTAGTGCCACTGGTTTGGCATTTTGGGAGGCCTTCCACTTAGGGCAGTTAGGCTTGATGTGCCCACTCTGTTTGCAAAAGTAACAAAGTAGCTTCGAACTGGATACGGGGCTCTTTCTCCCAGAATTCCTTTTCTCCTCTGAACTTCCCCTGGACTGATTCACGGGAGATTTATCCCAGGCAGGGCCACTCACATTCCTCTCCCTGGAATGCTGAAAATTAGCATACTTGACCCCCATACTCCGCAAGGCAAACACCCGGTCATCAGCCCACGTCGCTGCTTCCTTCAAGGTCTTAAATCTCTTCTCCCTAATTTTAACACCAATTTCTTTGTCAGCCATGTTGGTAAAATGTTCCATCAAAAGCAGTTCACGCACATCATTATACGAAGTGGCGCTCTCACTCAGCAACCACTCGTCTAACGTCTCCTCCAGATACCTGGCATAAGCCATATAGGTGTCAGCAGGTCTTTTCCGAGCACCACGGAACAACAACCGATAAGCCTCTGGTCTAAGTTCATATGCCTTCAGAATGGCTGCTTTAAATTCATCATAATCCTCTACATCCTCAGGGCTCATCCTATTATACGCTTCCAAAGCTTTTCCCTTCAGCACATTAGATACCAAGCCCACCCAGTGCTGCCTGGGCCACTCAAACTCCCTAGCCTTCTTTTCAAACCTGACAAACCATTCTGTCACCTTCAACTCATCAAATGCTGGCACTAATTATAGACTCCTTGAGAGCCAACTCTCCCTATCCTCTGCACGGCCTGAGGTTTGGGTATCTGAAGTAGATCTATTAGCAGTCACCTCCAAGCGAGTCTTCTCCAGCTCAAATCGCATTTTTTCACGCTGCAACTCCATCTCCATCTCATCTTTCTCTCTTGCACGCTGCATCTCCATCTCCCTTTCTTCTTTTGCACGCTGCATTTCCATCTCCCTCTCTTCTTTTGCACTCTGCATTTCCATCTCCCTCTCTTCTTTTGCACGCTGCATTTGCATCTCCATCTTTTTCAACTCCAACTGCAACTGGGCCTCCGGTGACAAGACTCCAGGGTATATAGGAGTGGAATGAACAGCTCCAGGGAAAGCACTAGACATACCTGGGGGAACTGCTCTAAACTGGCTCGGCGGCATCATAGATGGTAATAGTGGGGTAGCGAAACGAGGCAGCTCAGCACCATAGTCAAACTCAGGGCTCACACGGGGAGTACCTTTGCTATGTGCCTCTCGTTGTTCCATATTTTCCATATCCACAGGTGACTCAGCACGTACGCGATCTGGTGTAGACACGCGTGACTCCATGGCGACAATAATGGCAGTACTGAATAATGAAATACTAATGCTGACTGAGAAACTACACACACATCAACTTCACCTCAAAGCACAGAGAACGCCATGGTAACGATATCCTAGCAAGAAGGCACTGTTAGGATATCCTGATGCGAGGTCGCCACTGTTATGGTAGCGCCAGCCCAGGGCTATTACAAAAAGACAACAAGGTAGTTTTTGATGATCGGCCTCCACTGCGTTGTGAAAATAACGCAGACCCCGGCACTCACACTCCGTAAACTAGAGAAAAACTGCGCAACGAAAGAATTATCATTTAAGTACGCAACACTCTGTACTTTGATAGTAACAAACGGAACAGCCTACCTATGGATCTAGCCTACTATCGTCACTACCGGAAATAATACCGCCCGAGACAGTCTACAGGAACACCTCCCACTTATTTCCGGTGGTGACGAATTTCTACTTAACCCATGTCCAAGGGGGAATGCAGTTGATAGCTCACGATAGTTCTCACTAGCCTTGTGCAAGGAGATGGGATTGAACTGTGTAGGGGTTAGGTGTGTGTGTGTATGTACGTGTGTTGGGGAACGTTAATAAAGGCAGCGAGAGGACCACGGTGAGCCAGCCTGCCCCTCCAAAGACAACATGGTCACAAAATCAAATAAAATAACTACTTCCCTCAGTCAGCAAACAAAAGAATAAAATGAAATAAAAACGCCAGCTCGGCACAAAAATGACTGGGGAGAGAGAGAGTGTACACACACACGATACAGAAGCTGGTTGGGAAGACACTGCCCTGACGCCAGGCTCGTGTGCAGCCAAGTGCGAACGCATGAATCAAATTAATTAATAAGAACTTATATTCGTGCCCCTCTCTCTCTACAATAAATTGGTATTTCTAATACAAGCAAAATATTATTAAATATACTGGTAGCTCACACAAGACAATCAAAATAATCAAATGCATTCTCAGCATGGTATTAAATAAAATTGCCCTCAGTGGCAGGAACGAAAGAAACAAAAGAACTTGTAACACTCGCTAATTTAAACTCCGCAAATGACACGGATACATACTGAATAATCCCCTAGCCCAGCTGTAACGGCTGCACCCGTGGGAACGGAAAGGCGGACAGCGTAACAATATATATATATATATATATATATATATATATATATATATATAGCCCAGGTGCTTGAGGGTGCGAAAGTGGATGTATGTGGAATAACTGAAACTAATTGGTGAGGAGAGAGTGTGAGAGAATGGGAGTATGGATGGGGTATATGTGCAGAAGTAGGTGAGAATAAGAGGGCAAAAGAAGGAGTGTGTATTGTTGTGAGTAAAAGATGGAAGAAGAACATAAGAGAGTATGGATCAGTTGACTCAAGGATTGTGTGGGTATGATTGAAAGTTGGAATAAAAATGTCGGCAATTGTGTGCGTGTATGCATCAATACTGCAAACAGAGTGAGAGAAGAGTTCAGAACAAATGTGGAAGTGTGCATGGAAAAGTTTGGAAGGATTGAGAGAGTGTTTTTGATCGGTGATATGAATCGTAAAGTAGTGAATGTTAGGGTGGATGGAATAGTTGCTGAGTGGGGTGTGCCTGCTGAGATAGATGAGAATGGCAGTGCGTTAGTGGACATTTGTGCCGGGAGGGGGTTGGTGATAGCCAATACCCTCTTCAGGCACAAAATGAGGCACTGAGTTCATTACCAGGCTAAGCATCAAAACGGCCGCCAAGCACCTACATGCACCAACAGGTAGCTAAACCATCCCTCTATACGTTGGAAATAAAAAAGTGCTAAGAAACAGTATACAAAAGGGTAAAAATCCTGGTTATGTAGACGTGTGTTGCGCCGTCGCCCCACACAGCAAAAAAACCTGCCCAGATCTGCACTAGTGCTCAAATCGGGCGACTGGGTCCAGAATTCCGCCAGCTGTATGGTGGCTTTTCCTATGAGTTCAGCCTGTCTATGTTCCTTATGTTGACTCCCCGTGGTGTTGAAGCGAATGTGAGAGCATTACTGGGCTATATCCCAGCCCTTTTCCTTACCCCCCTTGAAGCTGGCCAATCAGATAGTCAGGTTGCACTGCAGCTAGGCAATAAGCTGATGCTTGACACTGCTCCCACCAGCAGCTGTGAAGGGGAGAGGAGATGGGACAATATGGTTCTCTCACCCGCCTTGCGGGTGCTTTCTCATTATTATTATAATGTTTTTTAACCATTATTACTATTATTATTATTGCCATTGTGTGTGTGATGTTACTGGTACTCGTAGCAGATTTCTTTTTTCAGGTTACGTTTTTTTTTTTTATCATTTAGGTTACAGGGGTTTTCTATTAATGTCCCCATACACTGAATGCTGTCTTACTTTTTTACTATTGTCGGCAATAAAATAATTTATTATGTTTTTCTTGATGTTTATGATGTGGTGCGTGTTTATTGGTGATTAAAAACTCCGACATTTAAACTGCTATTATTGTGAAAATAATTATACTTACGTCACAGAACTTCGATTTTATTCCACAGTATGACACTCCTGGGACATTATACTATTATATTATTGACCTCTTATGATGTATTTCTGTAGTTATTTGTAGGATAAAAATAGTTTCATAGCTGATCGGTCCAGCAGTGGGGGGCAAAATTTTACTTCTTCACACGATAGCATCATGATTAATGAGATAGTGCAAAATAAAGATTTTAGTAATAAACAAAATACCATAACCTACATTTGAAAAAAAAAAACATCAAAATAACACAAGTGGTTACAGAGATATCAAAGTTTTAAAGTCGCAAGACTTCAAACACATATTCTGGCATTTTGTAGTGTTGCGCTTAGCCCAGTAATGAAGTCAGCGCCTCAAATGATCCACAGGATTACATGGTGAGTGATGAGAAGGGTGGGTGGTGGCAATGATTGATTATGTGTGTGTGGATGAAAGGATGCGAAGATGTGTAATGGATGCAAGAGGAGTATAGAGGTTGGGGGAGTGGACTTTTTGACCACCACTTGGTGGTGACCAGAATCAAGATCCAAGTAAGATGGAGAAATAGAAGAAGGGAAGGACGGGAAGAAGTAGTTGCAAGGAGAGTGGAAATGTTACAAGAGGATGAGAAAAAGGCAGAGTATAAGAGAGGAGTGGAGGAACGATTGGGTAAATATGAATTGGAGCAGATGGGGGACGTGGAAGATGTGTGCAGGATATTCGCAGAAGAAATATGTGTTGCATGTGATGTGGTGTGTGGGGTGAAGAGAAGACGGAGGGGGGTGCAAGGAACAGTATGGTGGAATGAAGAGGTGAAACAGGCTGTGGCACAAAAGAAGAAAGCATAAAATGAATGGATGAGAAATAGGTTTGTGAAAGAAGTTGAGAGACGGAAGAGTTATATGTAGAAAGGAAGAGACAGGTGAAAAAATTAGTAAGAGAGAAAAAGAAGAGAAAGGATGAGGAATTTGAAAGGAATTTGAGTGTAAAGTGGAGGGATTGTAAGAAAATGTTATGGAAAGAGGTGAAGAGAGTAAGACAGCGTGGCAGTGAAGTCAGCAGGGGAGTGAAAGATAAAAATGGTAGATTACTAGTGAAGAAGGGAGAAAAAGTGAGCAGATAGACAGAACACCTTAAGGAACTGTTGAACATAGAGGATGGAAGTAATGCGAGTATAAGTGGCTGGGGAATGGCTGGGAGAAGGAGGGAGGTGAGAAGACAGGAAGAAATCAGAAGGATAAAACTTGTGGAAGCAATGAAGAAAGTCAAATTGGGGAAAGCCCCAGGAATTAATGGAGCGTGTGGTGAAATGCTGAAGCATGGGGGACAGATAATAGTAGAATGGATGTGGAAGATGTGCAGATTGGCTTGGGAGGAAGGTACAGTCCAGGAGGATTGGAAGTCAGATGTAATTATTCTCTTGAACAAAGGAAAAGGCGGAAAAAGAAGTGTGTGGTAATCATAGTGGCATTTGTCGTCTTAGTGTAATAGGAAAAGTGTATGGTAGGATAGTTATTGACAGAGTTAGGGAAAGAACAGAGGAATTAATTGGAGAAGAACAGGGAGGCTTTAGAAAGGGAAGAGCCTGTGTGGTTCAGATATTCATTCTTAGATCTTAAGCGGAAAAGTTTCTAGAGAAGGGAAAGAAGTTGTATGCGGCTTTCATGGATTTGGGGAAAGCATATGACAGGGTGGACAGACAAGGATTGTGGAAAGTATTAAGAAAATATGGAGTAGACGGGAAGTTGTTCAATGCTGTGAATAGTATGTATGACAGTGCTAAGGCTGCAGTGCGTGTGGATGGTGAACTGAGTGAATTTTCTCTTCGAAGGTTGGGTTGAAACAGAGATGTGTCATGTCCCCATGGTTTTTCAATCTGTACATGGATGGGGTAACAAAAGAGATACAAGGTACGAGTTGGGCAGAGGATGTTGTAGTGGCCCTGGTGCAAGAGAGTAATGTTTGGAAAGTCCCTGTACTGTTGTTTACAGATGATCCTGTGTTCTTGTGTGAAGACGAAGGGGAGCTGCAAGGCATGGTGGATGAGTCTGGGAGAGTGTGTAAGAAATGGAATCTAAAGGTGAATGTAGGGAAGAGTAAAATGATTGTCTTTGAGAGAGGTGAAGTCAGTGAATGTACAGTAGTTTGGATGGTGAGGAAATGGAGAATGTGAGTACGTTTAAGTATTTGGGTAGTGTGATGAGTAAGGATGGAAGTTTGGAGGATGAAGTGCTTGAAAGAGTACAACAAGGAAGAAAGGTCGCTGGTTCCTTGAAAGCAGTGATAAGAAACAGGGAAGTGAGCATGAAAGTGAAAAAAGTTACTACATGACAGTGTTGTGATACCAACTCTAACATATGGAAGTGAAGCTTGGACGTTTTTGGAAGGACAAAAGCCAAGAGTGAGAGCAGTGGAAATGAGTTATTTAAGACGAGCCTGTGGAGTCACATGGAGAGACAGTCTGACAAATGAGGATATAAAAGAGCGTTGTGGTGTGGATGTGAATGTGATAGGACGCGTTAGGAGGAACGCACTGAGGTGGTTTGGCCATGTGGAGAGGATGGAGAGTGAGAGAATGACGAAGAGAGTGTGAGTGAGGTGGAGGGGGGGAGAGGGAGGGGGAGGTCGAGGATGAGATGGAGGGATGGGGTGGAGAGGTATACAGTATGAGAGAGGGGGGTGCGAGTTGGGAGCAGGGCAGTGAAATGGCAAGGGACAGGGCGACGTGGAGGCGATTTGTTTGTGGCCACTCTGTACGGGATTAAGGCGTCTGGCAATATATATATATATATATATATATATATATATATATATATATATATATATATGTACTGTACATATATACACGCACGAGTTGGAAAGGGTTTAGAAAAAAAGGAAGACATGATTAATTATGGATACAATATGCCAAGAAGTGTAAATTAATGTGTCTGAAGGAGACAGTAATTTATATCTGTTTAAGGGAAGGACAGTGTTAGTATGAGAGAACAGGATAATGTTAATGTTTAAAAGCGTGTGTAAATAAGATATTGGAGTAAAATCACATTTTTTGCATTACCCAAATTTCTAACTTACCCCTGAGTCAGTGACAATAAATCTGACTCCTTGATGAAAATTCGGCCATCAAAGAGCACAGTTGTATTATAACTGGAACACTATCCCGGTTGAGATGAGAAAAACGAGCCATACAGTCATGCAATAGTAAGTGGGGCTCAGACGTGCTTCACCGACACTCTTTATTTGTATACAGATGTTTGCAAGTTGATAACACAGGTTGTGGAGAAGCAAAGAAAATGGTTTAACAGCTTAAGCTCAACGACTTTCTTTTATTATTATTTCTCTCTAACTTCAGTTCTGTTCAGTGGCGGAGATACATACTGTACCCGTCGCTTGTAAAGGGAAATAGCCTTCATGAATCCCTTCAGTACCGGAGTTTTTCTTTGATGGAAAACGATCATCTGGTGGTACCTTAACGCCTTGAATCAGATGATTTTTTTTTTCCTGCTACCGCCGGACGATTACTTTTCAGAAAGGAAAACTCTTCAGCAGTGGAAGGGCAATTCAAGGCTGTATCCAACTTTTACAACTCTTACACTTGAAACCTATGGTAAATAATTCGTCTGAAGAAAGCAAGAATATATTTAGAAATGCACCCTCGAACTGAGAGGGCAAAAAAAAAAAAAAAAAAAAAATCGTAGGAATTATGAGACTAACTGGCCCACCTTGGGAGGTGATAATGATGCCTGCTTCTGCGTTTGTGTGTCTGTATGCTGTTCCTAAAATATGTCCAAATCAAGAGGCGACTTGTACCCAAACTTTGTTGGCAGTATCCCGGGATATATGACTTGTTTGTTAATAATTTTGGTGAAGGTGCGATGATATTCCTTCGATTGCCATAGGATTATTTATCAAGCGTCTTAGTGATGGCGGAAGACAGGCGTTTGTTGGTGATTGCGTTGATTTTTCTTTACATTAGAGAGAAATCTTAACTAGGAACAAATGAAAGGGATGAAATCACAAGAAGGAGCTTAGTCCTCTCATAGTAAATAAAATTATTATTTTCTTCCATAACAAATTTTATTCACGTGAGGATGAGTACAGGAATTTTAGTGTGTTTATAATGGTACCAGTAACCCTCTCTTGATAAGGATTTTTTCCTCTAAGTAACTGCAAATGAGCTAATTTAGTTGAGATTGAGCCACAGGAGTCTGAGAAAGCTGTGTTCCAAATTTCTTTATTGTGGCTATTTAGAAATTATCTTATTCGGTTTAATAAAGCTCACTGGTACAGAAAAAGTCAGTGAATCCCATGCATATTCCTATGAAATAGAAGAATCTACTGGGTGGTCCGTAACTAGCACTCCACTAGTAACTTGCTTGATGGTATCGTGTGTGTTGCGGCTCTGTGTGAGTGTGGGTGAAGGTATGGCAAGGGCAACAGGAAATGAATAGATAATGCAGGGTAGTCATTACTAACGATAACTCAGTCGTCCCGTAACACAAGAGAAATCGCCGACGGAGTGTACAATACAAGAAGAGTTGTATATGCACCCCCAGGTATGCCAACATAAACAAGAGCGTTAGGAGCAAGAACAAATTTGATAGATAATGACGTCCTCCTCTGGTTGAAGGTTTAATTCAGTAGGTAAGTTGGCAAACAGGTAAAAATGCGATGAAGGGAACCACATGGAATAATTTAACCCCCTACGCCAGAGGACGTAACATTGGTTTCAGCCCTGCTTCCTTCGGGCAATACTGTTCATTCTAAGAGAGACTTTTTCTCAGCTAAGTAAAGTGTTGGAATGCTGAAGCAAATCTCTTTACCACAAGGTGTCCCCTCTAAGATCAACTAAACTGTTTGGCGGTAGAGTATGTAGTCAAAGATAAGTCCGAAGATTAGGTGCAACACGTGAACCATTATGAAATTTCTATCACAGGTAGTACATGTTCGTGGTTGACTAGCTTGACTTCCTCAAGCTTCATATCTGCTACTGGTGGGATGACGGTACAAATGAACCCAGGAAATCCCAAAGCCTTTGCATCGACTCGCAAGAATTACTTTGTCCGATTTTCGTATAAGAGACGAAATGCGAACTGCCAGGCAATGTTTTCTCGCCATTTGATCTTACACCTTACCACAAAACGAGAAACGAATCCTGAACAGACAGCTCAAACATTTGGTGTAAGCAGAATCGTACAAAGGTCAATTAGGCGAATTCGGGAGGAAGGAACAATGGATAACCGTCATCTTTCATGTCGTCCTTGCGTTACCATATGACCAAAGGACCAGGAAATAATCACAACGATCGAAGCAGCACCTTCAAGCAATGTTTATGGCGAGATAGACGAACTACATCCAGAATCAAGCACACGAACAGTTGTGCGAAGATTTCGGTCGGTGGTTTATGTGTTCGAATTCGTCATTGGGATTCAGTTAGCCCCTTAAAAAAAAAAAAAAAAAAAAAAAAAATATCGGTTATCATTATACAGTAACTTTGTCCTCATTTGTAGAATACTTTAGTTTTTTTTTTTTATAACTACCAAATAAGGGAATCCCAGCTCACACTTATTAACTAATTTACGAGTTAAATTAATTAAGATGGACACCTGACTTCCGGACCCATACTGTATTTAGCTAAATGAATTGCAATGTTGCTGACGTGGTAATAAACAATAGAAAACATGAGACACGCATCATATTTAAGAAACAGAAATAAAAACCAGAAAGGCATAGTACATAGTCCGGTTTCGTTTAGTTACCAAACATATAGCTTACTCGCATCCACAGGCTGATCAGCTGACGCAAAATTAATATCTACTCAAGTCAGTACTACCGATACTTCAGTCTGTCAGCAGATGTTTTCATAAAATTTCGCGACATGATTTCAGATTATATATATATATATATATATATATATATATATATTAGTAAGGGTAGGCAACCTCGCCCAGGGAAGTACTACCGCCAAGGTAACGGGAAACTCAGGGAATAGCCTGGATATAATTTTCTCTCTTAAGCCTTGGTAGCTGGTTACACATTTTTCTGCCTCAAACATCAGAGGGGATCAGGCTGCCCTCTTTACACAATACATACATCCACATTATATCACATCGTCTTTGTTCTAGTGTCTGACATTTTTTCCACATTGGAGCATCTCTCTCGCTACTGTACACATTATATTATTCATATTTAGAGAAAATGTGTTGTAGTGTTGGGATAAGAGTCCAAATACCACTTACTATAGTGTGGTGTGGGAACGACATGAGCACTGGATTTTGCAGAGCCCAGCATTCTCTATCATAAACAACTTGGGAAAAGGGAAGGCGATAGAGAAATATGAATTGTATATATCTTTAAGGTCTTGGGGGAAATGCTTACCCTGTTGGTATACTTTCATGTAATCAATACTACTTTATTGAGGTGTATAATGTGCATGGTAAAGTTCTGATGCTTCTGTTCATGTATAAATCCCAATTGTCTGTGGGGTTTGGCACCTCTGAATGTGTTGACCTCAGTGCCACTCCCAGAGGGGACGCCGGCCAGATAGGGCAGAATGCACTTATCGTTCAGACGAGAGGGACGTATTAACTCTGAGCTCTCTGTGTCGCAGTTGTATCTTACTGTGGCCTAAAAAAAGAGATAAATCTGCTCAGTCTTCAAATAACCTACACACGCTACCCACCTCTACAATTCCTTCAACAGGATCTACACCGATGCCCACCATCTCCAGTGTGTGAGAAAACATTTGGTGGAGAGTGTCAGCCAAAAGTGACTTCGACCAGGCGGAACATTATTAACCTTGCTTGGAACAGTGACGTCATGTCTAAGCTGATATATAATTGGTGATCAGTTGTGGGGTTCCAATAAGCTGATATATTAGTAACCAGTTGAGGAATTCATACAAACCGACACACCTTAAACCAGCTATCCTCTCTCCATAAAACACCAGTCTTGTCATTACATATCGTACACATTTCACGACACATCCCTGCTCTCCCTCCCATTAAAAGAACCATGGCTGCTGCTATACTGGGAATTAGTGCAGTTGATTCTTGGGTGACCGCCACCGGCAGGGCTGGGTCATCTGCACAGGGCCCTCCCGGTCGTCATCAAGCGACTGTGCCACCTCCAGTGTTACGGCACCCTAAATCTGCTCGTCAGTGCAGTAAAATTTTCCTTTGCAATATTAAGGGACTTCACTCCAACATTAACTCTGTTCAAAATTTCCTCCAGGTTGAATCCCCTGATCTGCTATTTTTGACAGAGACAAGTAAGCTCCACATCTGATTTAGCTAGATTTAACTTCCTGGTTATATCTTGACTCAAAATTTCAGACCCAAAGGAGGTGTATGCTGCCTTGCTAAATCAGAAATTACCCTGGAAGAGATTACTAAATTGTCCTTATTTTGACTCTTCCTTATATGAATTAATTTCTTCTGGTAAAGCTAAGTATTTCTGTTGTGTTTATCGCTCCCCTAATGCCCCACCAGAGCCGAGTTTATTTGACTCTCAGTCTTCACAGCTAAGTGTCCTCAACATTAATACTGTATCAGAAATTACTATTCTGAGTGATTTTAATGTCCATAATGTTACATGGCTCACTTATTCAGCCAGAACTGATGACTCTGGTCTTGAATGTGAGCTATTTGCAGACTTATTTAATCTCACCCAGTTAGTCAGTCAACCCACCCGTGTACCAGACAACCTCGATCAAAATCCCCACCTTCTGCACTTGTTTCTAACAACCAATTTAGATAATTATAATGTCGAAGTGACGTCCCCCCTCGGATCCTCGGATCATTGTCTGATTCATGCTACCAGTTTAACACCTACCACACCCTCCTGCTCTGAGCCTGTCGCGGTGACTAATTGTCACTATGACAGGGCAGACTGGGAGGGACTCAATGATTTCTTCATGGATGTTCCTTGGACCGCTTTTTTCTCCCAAGATGCAAATTCCGCATTGGGCCGCATACAGGATTTCATTAAAGTCGGCATGGAAACATTCATTCCCCATCATCGAAAAAGATGTAATTCTCCTAAATGGTTTGACCACACTTGTGCTAGAGTAACAGAACATAAAACAATAGCCTATAACACTTATACTAGGACCAAAACCAAAGAAGCCTTTAACTATTATAGAAATATCAGAAAACATGCCAAAATTATTATCAATCTTTCTAAATCAAACTTTCTACATAAAGGCTAACAAACCACTAAACAACCCAAATGATAACAAAATATTCTTGTCAACCCTTAATTCCATTCCTCCTGTACAGTCCCCCAATGGAATTCTAGTATATGACCTACGTGGAAAAAGCAAACTTGTTGTTGCCATATTTTTCAACAAACTCAACCCTAAATACAGAAAATCACAATATTCCTGTATTTGATTTTGATTCCCCTCAAATACCTCCTTTCACGATTCACACCAGATACGTACAAGCTGTATTACAGAATCTCTCAGTAGACAAATCTACTGGTCCAGATGAAATTCCTTCAATAGTACTTAAAAATTGCTCCTCAGTGTTGGCTCCTGTAATGGCAAAATTTTTCTGTTTATGCACCCGTACCTCAAGTTTTCCAGCCTCTTGGAAAGAAGCAAATATCCACCCTGTTCCTAAAAAGGGGGCAACTTCTGATCTATCAAACTATAGACCAATTGCAATAACTTCCATTCTAGGTAAAGTTTTTGAGACTAATTAACAAACACATAATCAAGCATCTAGAAATCAATAAATTAATCAATGATCGGCAGTATGGATTTAGACAAGAACGTTCAATTGTAGACATTCTTTGCCTTCTTACCCATAAGATTAACAAAACAATAGACCAACATGGTGAAACACACACAATAGCGCATGATATATCAAAAGCATTTGACAGAGTATGGCACCGGGCCTTATTGTCCAAGATGTCACACTATGACTTTGCATCACTGGTTCCCCTAATTTCTTCTTACCTTCATAATAGAATAATATGGGTCATGGTAGATGGAATTTATTCTCAGTTTCATTCCATGAATGCTGGCGTACCTCAGGGATCAGTTTTGGCGCCAACCCTCTTTCTCATTCATATAAATGACCTCCTATCTGTCACTTACAATCCAGTACACTCTTATGCTGATGACGCGACCCTTCATAGTTCTTTCACAGTTAGTACCTCCTTTACACAACTTGATATTATAGATTCCCAAATGAACGCAGCAATTTCTCTGAACCAGGACCTTTCTAAAATTAATCAATGGAGACAAACAAATCTGGTCTCATTTAATGCTCAGAAAACTAAATACATTAATTTCTACAACAGAAAGAATCCCTCGGACTCTCACATAATTTTAAGTGATGTAAATATTCCCATATCCAGTACAATTGATATCCTAGGTGTTACTCTAAACCCCAACCTAAGCTGGTCAGCTTATGTTAAATCCCTTGCTAAAAATGCTTCCAAAAAATTGGGACTTATGTACAGAGTTCGTGAGTTCTTCACTGACGAGCAGATGGCCACAATATACTGTACAAAAGTCATATGCGTTCTCAGACCAAATATTGCTCACCACTGTGGAGTGGATGTGGAGCGGTTGCATTGAGGCAGTTGGACAAAATTCGGAATAAAGCCATTAGATTAATCAATAATCCTGCCATTACGCAGGACTCCATTATCAGTATGTAGAGATGTTGCTTCTTTAGCATTATTTTATCGATTCTTTCACCACAAGTGCTCTGACGAACTGGCTACAATTTGCCTCCCGTTCACATTTTCTCCCGAAATACCCAGGCAGCTGGGAGCGCCCATGAACTCATTCTCTCTCTCCCCCCGCAATGCAGAACCTCTGTTTATCAAAATTAATTTATCCTCATATCTACTACTCTCTGGAATTCACTTCCCGGGAGTTGTTTCCTACAAACATTTAATCCACTTCAATTTTAATCCAGTTGTTATAAATATTTTATGAATGGAGGATGCCTTTAGGCACATGGCCTTATTTTTTTTCCTTTGTTTTTCCTTCCTCCATTTATTATCAATATATATATATATATATATATATATATATATATATATATATATATATATATATATATATATATATACAGAGAGAGAGAGAGAGAGAGAATCAGAGTTGTAGTGTAACGGAGTAAATTTACATGAGTACGGTACTGTACTTACATAATTTTTGCGATAATCTACTTTATAAAAAGTACAGACGTTTATCGTTAAGTATAGTTTTCAAGTACTTTTATACTACTTCACTTGAGAAATACTCGTTACATTATATTCATGTAATGAGGTTTGACTATGGTCACTGGTTACTGACAGCACGGGACAGTGCAAACATGGATGTTGACCAATCAATCAGTTCAACGTGTCTGAAACACTATCGTGCTTTCTTTCACATGTTTTTGTTTCGATCCACCTCGCTACTTTCCCACTAAACAAGCTCCACCAAGTTTCTCTAGCCTGACCATCATCATCTAACCCAAGCGACGGAGTGAGGTAGGGTGAGACAGGCAATGAAAATGAAAGACGCTATGGTGGGAGAACTAATAGCATCATCCCCAGTGAAATGGGCCATACACTCTTTCACTTACTCTTGAAGCCCCTGGAATACTAAGTCAGCCTCGAAGGCATGGCCATCCGGCCCTTTTTATGTGTAGTATTTATCTTTGTTTATAAATGCCGCTTATTATCTATTAGAAAATAGCCAACTACTATTTATTTAAAAAGGGGGGGGGGCAAACTATTGATGTATGCTCCCTTGCACACATTTCAGGGTGGGTGGTGAACTGAATGAAAGGAAGGCAATGATTGATTATGTGTGTGTGGATGAAAGGATGCGAAGATGTGTAATGGATGCAAGAGGATTATAGAGGTTGGGGGAGTGGACTTTCTGACCCCTGCCTGGTGGTGGTCAGAATTTAGACCCAAGTAAGATGGAGAAATAGAAGAAGGGAAGGACGGGAGGAAGGAGTAGTTGCAAGGAGAGTGGGAAGGTTACAAGAGGATGAGAAAAAGGCAGAATATAAGAGAGAAGAGGAGGAACGATTGGGTAAATATGAATTGGAGCAGGTGGGGGATGTGGAAGGTGTGTGCATGATATTCATGAAAGAAATATGTGCAGCATGTGATGTGGTGTGTGGGGTGAAGAGAAGATGGAAGGGGGTGCAAGGAACAGCATGGTGGAATGAAGAGGTAAGACAGGCTGGGGCACAAAAGAAGAAAGCATATGATGAATGGATGAGAAATAGGGGCTTGGAAGAAGTTGAGAGGTGGAAGAGAGAGTTACATGTAGAAAGGAACAGAGAGGTGAAAAGATTAGTAAGAGAGAGTAAGAAGAGGATGGATGAGGAATTTGGAAGGAATTTGAGTGTAAAGTGGAGGGACTGTAAGAAAATGTTCTGGAAAGAGGTGAAGAGATTAAGACAGGGTGGTAGTAAAGTTAGAAGGGGAGTGAAAGATAAAATTGGTAGATTACTACAGTCGTTCTATTTTATGAAGGCAGTTTGGGTGGGGCGATCTGGGACCTCATATTGTTAGCTCTGTTGCCACATCGCCGCCGACACACGTGTAATTACTTGTGCTCACTTCTCTTTCTCTCTCTCCCTCACTCTCCTATTTTAAGCTAGTAACTACTTATAAATGAATTTTAAACACTCTGTATAGATGTAATTCAATAAAAAAGCTATAGTATGGTATAAATCTCATAAGACTTGTCAGGGTTGCTTTTGCGACGTTGTCAGTTGCTGACACGAGGGATAGCCCTGCGTGAGCGGGCCATACTCAGTCAGTCTCCCGCCATGGAAGCTTGCCCATCAACCCACTCTCACGTTCTCCACAGTCAGGCCAAAGAAATTATTTACAATGTAAATAAGTATTTCTTAGATGAAAAGGCAAACAACAGACCATTAATAGACCCCTCAAAAGCAGTTGCTCGAACAGCGAAAGCCACTAACATCAGCGAAAGGACAGTGCTAAGAATTTGCACATAATTAAATAAAGCTTGTAACACACAAAATATACCAGAAGAGCCTGCGTTCTCTTCACCAAGAAATAATTGCCCTTCAACTGTAACCAGTTTAGATTATTTTGACAAGTGTGTGCTCAGAAGAACCGTCTTAGAATTCTATGAGAGGAAAGAAATCTCTACTTTGCATAAAATAAGGGAAGAACTCAGAAAAAATCGCTTTCAATGGTTGCACTGAGTCTCTTCGGAAGGTTCTGTTCCAAATAGGATTCAGATTTGCAAAGATTGATGGCCGGAAATTTCTTATGGAAAGGAGTGATATTGTTGCAGTTCGGTCTAGATTTTTGCGAGAAATGCAGCAGCTCAAGCAGTCATTCCAGACGGTTGTTTATCTAGACGAAACTTGGGTGAACAAAAACTACGCTGTGGACAAATGTTGGAAAGATACTGCAGGCCAACATGCAACAGGAATAAAGCCACCCACTGGAAAAGGAAAACGTCTAATCATTCTCCATGCAGGAACGAAGGATGGATTTTTGGAGAATGCTGAATTAGTTTTTCAAGCGAAAAACGACGGCGACTATCACTGCCAGATGAATGCTGCAGTATTTGAAAACTGGTTTAGGAATCAATTATTACCTAACATTCCACCCAACTCTGTTACTGTGATGGACAATGCTCCATACCATTCTGTGCAGCTTGAGAGATTGTCAAGCTCATCATGGAAAAAAGCTGAGATAAGGGACTGGCTCATAAGGGAGTTCAGCCCAGTGATGATTTATTGAGAGCAGAGCTCTATGAGATAGCAAATAAATTTTGCAACACCAGCAAAAAATATCTGATTGATACAATTGCTAAAGAAGCAGGACATAGGGTTGTAAGGTTACCCCCATACCACTGCAAGCACAACCCTGCTGAACTAATTTAGGCTAAGGTGACGGGATATGTAGCCAAGAAGAACAATTTTAAAATGGCAGATCTAAAGGTTTAAGTACGGTCACACCACAAAACTGGATGCAGGCAGTGAAGCATGCCAAGCAGCTCCAGGAAGAGGATGGAAGGAATGATAGAGCAGTGGACCAGTTTGTGGATTCATTTGTTATCCACTTATCAGAAAGTTCAGATGATGATTTATCTTATTAAAACATCAGAAAGAGGATTAGGCCTACTGGGGAAACCTCTATAAAAAAAAAATGCACCTTTAGACTTTTACCACAGGGGTGGTGTGGAAAAATAGTCAAAAACAAGAGAAAAAATAAAGAAAATAAAATTAGTAGTAGTTAATATAAATATGAGAGAGAGAGAGAGAGAGAGAGAGAGAGATCACGTGTGTGGCGACAATGTGGCAACAGAGCTAACGGAATGAAGTCCCAGAGCGCCCCACCCAAACTGCCTTCATAAAATAGAACGACTATAGTGGAGAAGGGAGAAAAAGTGAGCAGATGGAGAGAACATTTTAAGGAATTGATGAACACAGAGAATGGAAGTAATGCAAGTGGTTTGGGAATGGCTGGGAGAAGGAGGGAGGTGAGAAGACAGGAAGAAATCAGTAGGATAAAACTTGTGGAAACAATGAAGAAAGTTAAACTGGGGAAAGCCCCAGGAATTGATGGAGTGTGTGGTGAAATGCTGAAGCATGGGGAACAGATAGTAGTAGAATGGACGTGGAAGATGAGCAGATTGACCTGGGAGGAAGGTAGAGTCCCGGAGGATTGGAAGTCAGGTATAATTATCCCCTTGAATAAAGGAAAAGGGGAAAAAGAAGTGTGTGATAATCATAGGGGCATTTGCCTTTTTAGTGTAATAGGAAAAGTGTATGGTAGGATTCTCATTGACAGAGTTAGGGAAATAACAGAGGAATTAGTTGGAGAAGAACATGGAGGCTTTAGAAAGGGAAGAGGTTGTGTAGATCAGATATTCATTCTTCGATCTTTAGTGGAAAAGTTTCTAGAGAAGGGAAAGAAGTTGTATGCAGCCTTCATGGATTTGGAGAGAGCATATGGCAGGGTGGATAGACAAGGATTGTGGAAAGTATTAAGAATTTATGGAGTAGATGGGAATTTATTCAATGCTGTGAAGAGTATGTATGATGGTGCTAAGGCTGCAGTGCATGTGGATGGTGAACTGAGTGAATTTTTCTCTTTGAAGGTTGGGTTGAAACAGGGATGTGTCATGTCTCCATGGTTGTTCAATCTGTATATGGATGGAGTAATAAAAGAGATACAAGGTAGGGCAGTGGACGTTGGAGTGGCCCTAGTGAGAGAGAGGAGTGTTTGGAAACTCCCTGTACTGTTGTTTGCAGATGATACTGTGTTGTTAAGTGAAGACAAAGGGGAGCTGCAAGGCTTGGTGGATGAGTTTGGGAGAGTGTGTGAGAAATGGAATCTAAAGGTGAATGTAGGGAAGAGTAATGTGATTGTCTTTGAGAGAGGTGAAGTTAATGAATGTACAGTGAGGTTGGATGGTGAGGAAATGGAAATTGTGAGTACGTTTAAGTATTTGGGGAGTGTGATGAGTAAGGATGGAAGTTTGGAGGGCGAAGTGCTTGAAAGGGTACAGCTAGGGAGAAAGGTTGCTGGTTCCTTGAAAGCAGTTATAAGGAACAGGGAAGTGAGCATGGAATTGAAAAAGTTACTGCATGATAATATTGTGATACCAACTCTAACTTATGGAAGTGAAGCTTGGACGTTGTTGGAAGGACAGAAGTCAAGAGTGAGAGCAGTGGAAATGAGTTAAGAGGAGCCAGTGGAGTCACATGGAGAGACAGGCTGACAAATGAGGATATAAAGGAGTGTTGTTGTGTGGATGTGGATGTGATAAGAAGCGTTAGGAGGAACACACTGAGGTGGTTTGGCCATGTGGAAAGGATGGAAGGTGAGAGACTGATGAGGAGAGTGTATGTGAGTGAGGTGGAGGGGGGAGAGGGAGGGGGAGGCCGAGGATGAGATGGAGGGATGGAGTCGAGAGGAATATGAGAGAAGGGGGTATGAGTTGGGAGCGGGGCAGTGAAATATCGGGGGACAAGGTGACGTGGAGGCGATTTGTTTGTGGCCACCACGTGTGGGATTGAGGGGTCTAGCAATAAATAGATAGATAGAACTCGATTTCCTCTTTGTGACCTCAAAGTAATTAGCCTCAACTTCCATCCACTGCATTCTTACACACTCAGTAATCATAACTCTCCACCTCCTTCCTAGCCTACCACGCTTCCTCCCAGCTTCATTCTCTCAAGTACTGTACCTTTTCATCACTCTGATTTTATCCATTCCCCCAATATGACTGTTGGATCCAAGCACACTCTCTTCAGCTCTGTGATCAGCAGAAATCTCCACTGAACATTATTCACAAATCACATCAGCTCTTAGCCTACCCCCTCCAACATTAATCAAATATCCCTTATCGATTGATCTTTCTCCTGACTCAAACCACACCAAAATCTCACATCCTCCTCCTCCTCATACTACTACTACTACTACTACAACAACAACTACTACTACCACCACTACACTAGTAGTAGTAGCAAGAGTGGTTGTTGTTGTTGTTGTTATTGTTGTAGCAGAAGTAGTGGTAGTAGTAGATGTAGTAGTAGCAATAGTAGCAGGAGCAGTAGTAATAGTAGTAGTAGTAGCAGTAACAGTACGGTAATCTATATACTGTATCTGTCAATCTATTGCCTGACGCTTAATCCCGTACAGGGTGGCCACAAAAAAATCGCTTCCAGGTCGCCCTGTCCCCCTCCATTGTACTGCCCTCCCCCCATCTCATACGACCCATTCTCATATACCTCTCAGCTCCATCCTTCCATCTGATCCTCAGCCTCCCCCTCCCTCTCTCCCCATCCACCTCCCTCACATACATTCTCTTTGTTAGTTTCTCGCTTTTCATCCTCTCCACATGGCCAAACCACCTCGATATATTTCTCCTATCGCTTCCTATCACACACACACACACACACACACACACACACACACACACACACACACACACACACACACCACAATGCTCCTTCACTTTTTTATTTGTCAGTCTGTCTCTCACTGTAACTCCACATGCTCCTCTCAAATCATTCATTTCCACAGCTCTCACTCTTGACTTGTGTCCTTCCAGCAAACTCCAAGTTTCTACTTTCATTTGTTATAGCTGGTATAATAATACTGTTATGCAGCGGCTTTTTTACTTCCATGCTCACTTCCCTATTTCTTATCAAGGCTATCAAAGAACCAGCAACCTTCTTCCCTGTTGTACTCTTTCAAGCACTTCATCCTCCAAACTTCCATCCTTACTCACCACACTACCCAAGTACTTTAATGCACTCACATTTTCCATTACCTCATTTTCCAGCCTCACTGTACATTCAGTGACTTCATTTCTCTCGAAGACCATACCTTTATCCTTCCCTACATTCACCTTTAGGTTCCGTTTCTTACACACTCTCCCAAATTCATTCACCAAGCCTTGCAGTTCCCCTTCGTCCTCACTTAACAATATAGTATCATCTGCAAACTACAGTACAGGAAGTTGCCAAACGCTGCCATCTCTCATTAGGGTCGCTCCAACAAACAGTCCCCAACTTTTATCTCTTATAACCCCATCCATATACAGCCTGAACAACCATTGGCACATAACACATCCCTGCTTCAATCCAACATACATACAGTATAGAAAAATTCACTCAATTCTACATGCACTACAGCCTTAGAACCCTCAAACATATTCTTCACGGCATTCAACAACTTCCAATTTACTTCATATATTCTTAACATTTTCCATATTCCTAGTCTATCCACACTGTCATATGCTTTCTCGAAATCCATGAAGGCTACATACACCTTCTGTCCCTTCTCTGGAAACTTTTCCACTGAAGTCCCAAGGATAAATATCTAATCTACACAAACTCTTCCCTTCCTAAAACGCAAGTGTTCTTCTCTAACTAATTCCTCTGTTATTTCCCTAACTCTGCGCATAAGCATCCTACCACATACTTTTCCTATAACACTAAGAAGACAAATGTCCCTATGAATACCACACATTTCTTTTTCCCTTTTTCCTTTGTACAGAGGAATACTTATATCGGACTTCCAGTTCTCCGGGACTTTACCTTTTTCCCAGGCAAATCTACAGATCATCCATATCCGTTCTACTACTATCAAACACTCCATTAATTCCTAGGGCTTTCCCCATTTGGACTTTCTTCATTGCCTCCACTACTTCCATCCTACTGATCTCTTCCTCCCTTCTCGCCTCCCCCCTTCTCCCAGCCATTCCCTATCCACTTATACTCGCACTACTTTCATTCTTTATGTTTAACAATATCCTAAAATGCTCTCTTCATCTGCTCATTTTCTCCGCCTTCTCTAATATCAGTCTACTATTTTTGTCTTTCACTTCCTTACTAACTTCTTTATTACCTTGATTAAGTCTCCATACCTCCTTCCAGAACATTTTCTTACATTCCCTCAACATTACATTCAAATTCCTTCCAAATTCCTCATCCTCTCTCTTCTTTTTCTCTCTTACTAATCTTTTCACCACTCTCGTCTTCCCTGCTTATAACTCTCTCCTTTGCCTCTCAATTTCCTCCATGCCTCTGCATACCATCCAGTCACTATATGCGCTCTTCTTCTTTACCACAGCTTGTCTCACCTCGTCATTCTACCAAGCTGTTCCAAGCACCCCCTTTTCTCTTTTCTTCACCTTACACATCACCTCACGTGCTACACAGATTTCGTTTGTGAATATCTTGCAGACACTTTCCACGTTCCCCATCTGCTCCGAATCATATTTATTTAATCGCTTCTCCAGGTCTCTCTTACACTTTGTCTTTTTTCCATCCTCTTGCAACCATTTCACCCTCTCTGCATGGGCTACATCCTCCTGCCTTTCTCTCCTATTCAACCATCGCATTTGTACTTTGATTTTCACCAACAATATGTGATGGTCAGAAAGTCCACTTCTCCAACCTCTATAATGCTCTGGCATCCATTACTTACCTATTCATTCTCTCATCCACACACATATAATCAGTCATTGCCTTCCATTCATTCAGTTCACCACCTACCCTTCTCATCACTCACCATGTATACCTGTGGGTCATTTTGTGCCTAAAAAGGGTATTTGTTACCACCACCCTCCCCACAAAGCTGTTCAGTACAACACTGCTATTTTCATTCATTTCTGCAGCACACTTCACTCACCAGCTACTTCATCCCCCTTCACATTCTGTACTTCTCTCTTCATATCTCCAGTCAAAACCCTACCTCATTCCTCTCAAACTTTTCCATGCAGAACTCTACCTGCACAAACTTGCGTTGGCGCATGCATACACGCAATCGCTCATTTGTATACCCACTTTTAGTCTTACCCACACAGTCCTTGAACCAACTGATCCATACTCTCTTACATTCTCCTTCCATCTTTTGCACACAATACATACACCCTCTTTTGCCGTCACATTTTCACCTACTCCCGTGCATATACCCAGTCCATACTCCCACTCCCTCACACTCTCACCTCCGTCTCAGTTAATCCAAATATGTCCAATTTTGCACACTCAAGTACCTGGACAATCTCTCTCTCTTTCACCTTATATTGCACACCCATTACATTCCACGCTGCAATCCGTCCAGTCCTTGTTGCCACCTCTTTGTTTGTCCTGATGTGAGACTTCGTTTTTGTATTTTTAATTAGTTGTTTCCTGGGAAGGGGCACCAACCCTCCACAAACCCACCGGTTGACACGTAGGAAAGACGTTTTAGTAGTATACCATTATTATTATTATTATTACCAGTAGTAGTAGTAGTAGTTGAAATAGCAGCCGTGGTAACCGAGGGCATCACAACACCTCCAGGAGGTGACAATGGAGGGGTATATAGGACACGTGTGACGTCCGTGCGACATGGGCACATATCCCATATAGCCGCGTGCCCCTGTTCCACGGAGTGCACCCAGCACGAACATCTCAGTCCAGGTGCATTACCCTCCAACCGATCCACCCTTCATCAGGATCAGGGTGGAGCTAATAAACCAGCTCCAGACAGTACTCCAGCAACAGCCTGTAGGCATGCACAAGCAGCGGCCTATAGCCATGCACAAGCAAAAGCCTGTAGTCATGGACAAGCAGCAGCCCATACCTGTGCACAAGCAACGGCCTGTAGCTCTGCCCAAGCAGCAGCCTGTAGCCGTGCCTCAGCAACGGCCGGTAGCCGTGCGCCAGCAGCAGCCTGCAGCTGTGCAATTGCAACGGCCAGTAGCCGTGCATCTAAGAGACGACCTATAGCCGCTCACAGTACTGTCCACCTCTCCTGCAGAACCCATGATGGCCGATTGCCGCACATGGGGAGAGAAAGGCACGCCCTCTCTTCTTCTGCAGTTGCCTCGAGGGGTAAGACACCGGTGATGGCCCGTAGCTGTGCCAGTAGACAGGGGACGGTCCATAGCCACCTCTCGCCTACACATCGCCCCTCATATGGGACATCGGCGATGGCCTGTAGCTGCGTCTGCAGTCACCCTTTGTCTGCAGTCCCATCAGGGAGTTGGACCCCAGTAACAGCCGGTTGCTGTACCAATGGGAAAGGGATGGCCGGTAGCTGCCCCCCTCCCATTGCCCAAGGGACCTCGGTGACGGCCAGTAGCTGTGCCAGGGAGGGACGCCCCAAAAGTCCCTCACCCCCTGTGACTCCATGATCAGAGGGAGAACCCTGCTCGAACCGCCCTATTGGTGGTAAGGCAGGTCCCACCTCTATATCCTCAGCCTGAGGCAGCCTCCATGAGGAGGATCTCCCATTCATGGACTGCTGGAGAGGACCTGTATTGAACCCGGGGCTGCACTCCATCCAGCCAGCACCAGTGGGCAACCAGCAACTGTCGGACTCCTGTCGCCAGCAACACTGCAGCCCTACCCTGACGGTGAAGCAGCGGCAGCGAGACTGCAGCAAACGAGCTCTCCACACCTCCCCTAGTACCCTGGGGTGCGACCTCTCCAGTCCTAACGAGGAGCGACCCTCTCTCCACACAGGGTGCCTGCAGGAGAGCCTACAAGAGCTTATAGGCCTTAGCCCCGTGGGCCAAACCCCTATACCCAGCCCCTCTAGCGCAGGGCCCTTCACCACACCCGATCGAAGCCCACCCCGGAGGACGATGCCCCGTGTCCCCTAGACAAGAAGGCATCTGAGGGGACTCAGCCGACCCTGAGCTAACACCTGCGCGCTGCTGAGTGGCCGTTCCCTTGCCCCACACCCCTGCCGTGACTGTGACTTCCATGCCCGTGAGGTGAAAGTGAAAGTGACAGTTGGAGCACAGTGACAGAGGTTAACTATTCCAAATTCACCAAGTGTAAGCCAGGACAGTAATATTACACTGCAGTCCTGCTCCACTCAGTGAACGCAGGACATGTGTATAATCATTACAAAGTATATGCAGCCCAATAATTAAGTGTACTCCCAATTTCACTTAAATGCGGTGTCTGTCTGCTTATTCTCGAGATGGCCGTATCCTGCGTGATGCCTATATCTCTGCCAGTCTGAGCTTTGCCTTTGTATAGAGTCATGTGGAATATCTAGCTGTCTGGCATTAATAATTTGGTAATATACATGTAAGGTTGTTGCCTTGCATTTTTATGTCCTGTTCCTCTCACACTGTGTCTTGGCTCCGGTCTAGAAAGGGAACCCAGCTATCCTCTAGGTGTTGCTAGGACGGGAAGCCAGTCTAAAAACACCTAGCATAACATCAGTAGTAGTAGTAGTAGTAGTGGTAGAAGCAATCAATCTGCTTTATTTCGTATCTCTCGATACATAAAAAATAATATATTTTATCATCATAAATGTACCAGCAGTATTAGTAGTAGTAGCAGTACCGTATAAGTAGCAGTAGGAGTAGTAGTAGCAATATATATATATATATATATATATATATATATATATTAAGTGATGTGTTGTACAATAATATACATTAGAAAAAAAAAAAACATATTAAAAGTAATGATAAAGGTCTGAGGACATCACAGTGCACATACACATTATAAAGTAAACTACCTATCATATTTAAAAAAAACATAGCATAAGTAAAATATAAAAAAGGTCCAAGGTAAAAAAAAAAAAAGCAAGCATCAATACAATAAAAAATAAGTCCTAGGTGAAATATAAAAGCTCGCATCAACAAAAAAGAAAAAAAGTCCAAATAAAATATAAAAGCTAGCAGTCATGAAGAATAACAAGATACAAATAAAATATAAAAGCTAGCAGTCGTGAAGAATAACAAGATACAAATAAAATATAAAAGCTAGCACCAATAAAAAATGGAAAGATGCAAATAAAACATAAAAGTTAGCATCAATAAAAAATAAAAGATCCAAACAAAATATAAAAGTTAGCATAAATAAAAAAAAAAGTAGTAGTAGTAGTAGTAATGGTGATGGTAAAAGCAGTAATAGTAGTAGTCGTTGTTGTTGTTTTAGTGATAGCAGTAGTAGTGATAGTACAAGCTCCATGTCCATCCGGTGTTAATTTATCCAGTGGACTCCAGGTTCAAGTGGCCCTTCGATGGCAGTTTGCCATCCCCCTTTCGAGGGACAGTGAGGGTGTTAAAGAACACTTAGACAACTAAACATTTGTTTGGCTATATCAGTGTCATCACATGGATACGTCCCTCTCCAACACTGATGTCAGTGCTAAAACATCTTTATGTAAGCAGGGAATAAGCATCTCTCTCCAACATCACTCCCATAAAAAAAAAAAAAAAATCCTTGGACAACATTCAGCAGGTTTCAGCACACCATACATGTGTAAAACTTTTCATAATACAGTAAACTCTCAATCATCCATCGTCGCACTATTTGGTCCAACGCTATATTCATTGCTGCTTGCATGACTCTATTTAAGCAATATGCGGTGAAATTATGGAACAGCTGGTACCGGAACGGGATGTAACCGACGGTTCTATGCAATATCCAGTGACAAGGTATATCAACTAGCCCATAAGCGTTAGCCAACTAGTGCCTGGGAAAACCCCGAAACGCTCCGATGATGAAAACACCCGCTATGTGCCAGAGCACCAGGCATTCAGAATCTGTTGCAGGAGCAGCTCACCCGGCATACAGAGAATACTGTCCTGCTGTCATTCTCCCATGCTGACCTCGTAAAGTAAAACCTGTTTGTGCACTCTGCTCTTCTGACGACGTGGTCACAAAACCCTAGTGCTTTGACTAACTTTTTGGTGTCATAGGCTCAGTGTTGCAAAGCTTATGGCCTGTCAGTGCTCATGTCCTAGTGCTGTAATGTGAACTTGAAATTACAAATGCACATGATGTGCATCTCTAGTGGTGTGTCTCCTGATCCTGAAATTGTGACTGCATGTGGTGTGAATCCCCAGTGCTATGTCTCCTGATCCTGAAATTAGCACTACACATAGTGCAAACCCTCCAGTGCTGTGTTTCCTGATCCTGAAATTATGACTGCACATAGTGCAAACCCCTAGTGCTGTGCCTCCTTATCCCACATGCCTCACTTGTGGCCCCATAGTGTTCCGTGGCCTAGTGCTCACTTTTGTACTCGACCTTGGTTGTGTGTGATGACTGAGTTTGTGGCTTTTATGGCAGTGCCCTGGGTACTCCAAGTCCTGCTGGCCTTGTGTATGGTTCTGGTTGTTGTCTCCAAGGTACCTCCACTACCTCCACACCGGCTTCATATAATTTTCTCCACGGATAAGAAGATGGAGTTAACTGAGATGATGGAGCAAGGCTGGATCATCACAAAACTGATGGAGCACAATGATGTTCCCAGGACCACATTGTGGGATCTGCGGAAGAACAAGCACTCCATCAAGATGTTCTTCCAGGGGGAACATGACATTACTGTGGGACAGCACATATGCAAAATGATGGCCAAGCCATGCTGTGGTAAACTCAACCAGGCTTGCCTGAAATGGATTCAACAACAGAGTGCCAGTGGCATAACTGTGCATTTCGTTGAGCTGACGGCTGCAGTCACCAAGTTCACAAAGCAACTAGGGTTCATGGATTTCAAGGTGTCTGAAGGTTGGCTGACTCAGTTCAAACTTCGAAATGGTCTGTCTAACAAGATTACCTATGGTGAAGCACTGGATACAGACACCGTAAGAATTAATGAGTTTCACTCTATGCTGAAAAATCTGATTGATGACAAAGGGTTATGTCTCAATTAGGATTATAATATAACCCTGATGAAACTAGTCTGTTCTTCAGGTCAGTCTTGACAAATACCTTGGCTGATGAGAAGGGGAACTCATGCCTGGTCGTAAGACAAGCAAACAGTGTGTGTGTCTGCTTTTTGCTGTACAAGTGCAATAGGTTCCCATCATCTAATCTCTATTGTAGTGGGGCATTCCAAATGGCCACGTTGTTTCCAGGGGTTAATGGCTCATCTCTCAGTGATTTATTTCGACTCACTGAAGACTTGGTTTACAGTCAACATCTTCAAAAATCGATTTTACAGTCATGCTGTGAAGATAATTATCTGTTATCGAACAGAAAGTATTGGCCTTGCCTGCAGCCAAGTGAAGGCTCTGCTACTCCTTGACAATACTCCTGATCATGCTTCTGAGAAGGAGTTGGTTGGAGATGGAGGTCGTATTGGGGTCATGTTTTTGCCCCTTAACCCTCTTGCGCACCATAAGTTTCCAATAAGTTTGCATGCCAGTCACAAAACCAAAACGTTGTTTAGGCTGCCTCTGCTTGTGCGGAAAGGAAAAAATTCTAAGGCCAAATTTACCCTCGGAAAATAATCAGTAGCCCATATAATCTTCACTAATGTTTATACTATAAGATAAGCAAAATAATAATAATAATAATAATAATAATAAAACAGATGAATAAATGTACAGAAATGAAGTGAGAATAAACCTTATTTAGATGAAAACTAGCTTCTAATAACTTCCCAACATCACTGCACAAAATTTTTCCTGGGACATGCAGTTGCAAAGTACATGTCTATATGCAGAATTCATGAGCTTTCTAATGAGCACTATGGCAATTTGCTACGCCCAATAGTTTTCAAGTAAATCGAAAATAAAAAAAAATATCACATAAAAATGTGTGATTTATTAGATGAATAAATGTACAGAAATGAAGTGACCATAAACTTTATTTAGGTGATAACTAGCTTCTAATAAATTCCCAACATCACTGCACAAAAGTTTTCCCAGGACGTGCAGTTGCAAAGTACATGTCAATATGCAGAATTCATGAGCTTTCTAATGAGCACCATGGCAATTTGCTACGCCCAATAGTTTTCAAGTAAATAAAAAATAAGTAAAAAAAAAAATCACCTAAAAATGTGCGATTTGTTTATCATTTCGTATGTTATTGACACTGTAACAAACATATATGTAAATTATTTACAGCTTTGTAGGCCAAAGGTTAAGGAAGCCCGTGGTATAATAGACAGTCTTATAACCCTTATTGTTATTGTTAAAATAAGTTTTGAAAAGTTAGGACCGGTTGGGCGCGGTAACAGCATGGAAGCTCGTGCCTGTAAACAGTATGCTTGTGTTTCGAAACTTTTCCCAAAATAATTTGCACACAAAGTTTCCTTTATAAAAGTATGCATAAAAAATCATCAGCTTGCTCATCCTTTCTTTGGATTTTTGATGTGACCCATACTTTCCAAGAAAAATACCTGAGAGAAAAGCAATGAAATGCACCACATTTACGCTATGAGAATATATAGTAAACACAGACATTTATACCTTATATACACATAGTATAAAAGCTAGACAAATAAGCTGATTATTACTATCCTCTAGTAGTGTTGTAATACTTCCGGAATGCAGAGATGGAGTTGCAGAGAGGAGGAAAGGTACGATCACAGTCTATGTGTGTGTATGTGTGTGTGTGTGTGTGTATTTGAGGTGGCAATAAGAGGCAGCTGTCTCCATTGTGATGGTGGTAGTGGTGGTGATAATGGAGGTGACCTTGACCACAGAGGGAGGTTTATCAAGTTGCCTCACTCTCTCTCTCTCCCCTCCCCACCCCAGTCACTCTCAAAATCACTCCTCAAATTCTTTGTCTGTGTCCCCCTCACTTTCAGTGAGGGAGACCTTTCCCTACCATCGTGGTTACTTTCAGTATTGAAAGGGAGTGGTCATGAGTGGTTATAGATTTGAAATTTGGATTTCTCTGAAAAAATTTAAAAAACACTTTTACATCTTCACTGACACACTGCTCTATATAACACACCATCATTATAATACACCTAATGTATGGACAAGTGACATAATACAAAATGAGGAATAAAATGGCCACCTGCGTGCTAACACACCCTCCTTGCCTGACTGCTGAGAGGACACTGAGCTAATAATAGGCCACTTGTCCTTATGACAGGCTTGTGAGTGTTGCCATATATTTCCCTCAGACCTGGCCACCCTAACCTTTGACTCACCAAAATTTGATGCTCTTTCAGCTGCATTTACATGGAAATTGCATCGTAGTGCATCATTGATTACTCTTCAGTCTGCAAGCAGTTTGACTCGTATTGCATCATCGTATGTGAGGAGGTTAATTTGATCTAAGTCTTGGAACTGATGGACCAGGGAATTATTGAGGCAAAGAAGTGGCTATACGAGAAGAGATATATGGAAGACATGATGGTTGTGCTCGAGGATGAGGAGGAGGCAGGTGAAGGCCTGGACAGTAGAGGGAAGAGGGCCTTGGCCAACCTCAAGTGGTATTCCCTCGAGTCTGCAATCTACTACTAGGCACAGGCTTCGAGGGAAGTTTCTGAACTCATCCTTGAGCATGGTTGGAACAAGCTCTTCATGGGTGAAGAGAGCTCAAGACTTAGTCCGGTATATGGAGCAACAGGAGAACATTTACCGAAGAAACCATCCACAATTGGCTGGAAGTGGATGAGTGAGACCCTGGGTACCAGACTCTGTCCAACCGGGAATTTGTGGAGTCTGCAGGGTCACTGAGGATGAAGAGCAGGAGGAGGACAATGAAGTGGCAGAAATTCCCAAGACTCCAGCAGACTCATGATGCACTGGATGTCCTCGACTTCTGCGAGCATCCTATTCAACAGCCCATCATTACCGATGCCATGGCCAAGTACCAGTAACAGGGCTGTGAGAATCTGATAAAGATGCAATTGAGACGGATCCCCAAGCAGCCTTCCATCACGTCTTTTTCCATCCATTGACACTTACCACATCCTCACTACAACCCTCGACCTCCTTACATCATCCTCTGTTGCTTCAGCCATCAATCTCCTTGAACTGGCCTCTGACACTACAGCCCTTTACTTCCTCATATTGGCATTGCTTTCCCCAGCCAGGCACCACCACAGCCACTTCTTCTTCACCCCAGCCATGCATCTCGGCGATGGCACCATCTTCAGCCTCATTGACAGTAGTGTCTTTACCTGAGGTCTCACCTCAGTTGGATGCCTAACTGAAATCCCACTTAACATCCTCTGCCGCTCCATCTCCTCTCTCCAGCAAAAAATGAAAAGATGGGTCAGCACTGGCATCCAGCGGAACTAAGGTAAAACGGCAACCAGGCACTGTACCCATTCCTGGCCATATTATTCTGTTTATACTGGGCCAATTGATGTAAAGCTTGTGTTGGGCTGATATATAAATAAAGATTGTTTTTCGACACTGGACTGAAATGGCATCAATACACTGAACCAATTACTGGCCATAATATTCTGTTTATATCGAGTCAATTGATGTAAATCTTGGTTTGGGCCAATATATAAATAAAACTTGTTTTTCGACACTGGGCTGAAACGTCAGCCATAGATTGGACCGATTCCTGGCCATAATATTCTGATGATAGAGGGCCAATTGATGTAAAACTGGTGTTGGGCCTAATATATATATATATATATATATATATATACACACATATATATATATGTACAGTATATATCTATCTATTTATCTATAGCCCGACGCCCTAATCCCGCAAAGGGTGGCCGCAGACAAAACGCCTCCAAGTCACTCTGTCACCCACCATTTGACTCCCCTCCCCCCAACTCCCCCCCCTCCCTCATATACCTCTCAACTCCATCCCTCCACCTCATCCTCGGTCTACCCCTCCCTCTCCCTCCCTCCACCTCACCTACATACACCCTCTTAGTCAGTCTTTCATCCTCCATTCTCTCCACATGTCCAAACCACCTCAGTGTATTTCTCCTAATCTTTTCAACCACATCCACATCTACCCCACAACGTTCCTTCACTTCTTCATTCGTCAACCTGTCCCTCCACGTCACTCCACATGCTCCTCTCAAGTAACTCATTTCCACTGCTCTCACTCTTGACTTGTTCCCCTCTTGCAAGGTCCACGCCTCGCTTCCATACGTCAGGGTAGGGATCACAATACCATCATGCAGTGACTTCTTAACTTCCATACTCACCTCCCTATTTCTCATCACTGCTTTCAGTGTACCAACAACCTTTCTTCCCTGCTGTACCCTTTCACGTACTTCATCCCCCAAAGTTCCATCCTTACTCATCACACTACCCAAGTACTTGAATGCACTCACATTCTCCATATCCTCACCATCCAACCTCACTGCACACACTGTGACTTCATTCCTCTCAAACACCATAACTTTACTTTTGTTTACATTAACTTTCAGCTTCCCTCCTCCTACACACTGTCCCAAATATATACAGTATATATATATATATATATATATATATATATATATATATATATATATATATATATATATATATATATATATATATATATATATATATATATATATATATACAGTATATTTATCTATCTATATCTATCTATCTATCTGTATAAAGGGCCTATTAATGTAAAACATGTATTGAACGGATATATAACTATAACTTTTATGGAAAACTGGCTCAAGAATGGTAATAAGATGTTAGCCCAATCTGTGTATTGGTGTCCATGCCAATCACGAAGGTGACAACTGAGTGATATAATTATACATCATCCAACAGAGAAAATTTTCATACATTGGATAATTGAAATATATTTTATATAATACAGAAATTTCGACAGAGACGGGAGTTTTCCACCGGCAACTGTCTTGTCATGCAAGAAACGTCTAATTTTTAATAATGTCTTTGTGCAACTGAACTTGTATTCAGCTTAGTAGATTATAAATGATAAAATTAATGTTAAAGGGGCATTGGTATACACACAAAAGATATACAGCTTAGTCTATAAAATGGTCAGAGTTGCACTATTGCTCAGTGGTAACGTGTATATATTTGATGTGCTGGAGGCATGGGTTCAAGCCCCATACCAAGCAGTTAATTTAATTTGTTACATTTCAGACATTCCATCACTTGGCTGCAGTTCGGGACATAAAGATATACTGAGCTGGCAACATAGTGAGTATCCATAGCTGTATGTAACTTGGGTAAGAGAGACTCCACTCACTAAATCAGCTGTCAGATGTGTGGACTGTAGGGTAGGTGTTTCAGAGGACGAAAGTTCGAATCCTGATTTTTTTTTTTTTTTTTTAAGATGCATTTAAAGGCTACAGATTACGATGTTATTCTCTCAAAGGAAGAAAATGTCAGTTTCAAGATCTGTAAATTTCGAGCCATCCAGACACACTTACTGGTAAGTTGGCCTGATCACTTACACCCAATTAAGGCACAATTAAGCCTTCCATTATTGGCCCATTACGAATCCTGTATTGTACCGATACATTCCAGGTTGCAAATGGATAACTGATAAAAGTCTGACCAACATCAGAAGCCAGGGTTTACTTCATCGGTCCAATATATTAAAGGTCGGAGTGCCAGCATTGGAACAATACAGGCCGATGCATTTCATGTTTGCTGGGTACCTGCTCCAGCACCCCTGATGGAGATCGAGCCTGAGGTGGCGGACCTTGATTAACTGTGGGAGCCATTCGCCACTAGTCCACATGGGACTAAGTCCACTGTACAGTACTGTGCTTCATGGTGTACAACTCTACCCTCCATTGATGACAGCGCTTGGTGAGTGCATATAGTAGTGCACTATGTACTGATTGTTACTGTGCCGTATCATTACTGTATTGTATTTTATGGTTAGTTTTCGTTTTTTACTCATGGGAAAGTTTATAGAATAGAGGGATGTGATGGATAGTAGCACAATATCCGGCTCAGTGCCGAATTTTGGGTCAAATATGCACTATTCGGCATTTCACGTTATTTGGTGTAGGGCTTGGCTGAATTACAACAGTTAATTGAGAGTTAACTTATCTTTACCCTATCATACTCATTTTTTTCAATTCCATACTTGTCATAAATACATTATAGTCACTTTCTCTTGCTCTCTCCATGATGTACAGTTGCAAAATGTGATCATCACATTTCTTACCACTCCTACACCCACCCTGTTAGTCACTAAACATTTGATGTGTCCTTTTCCTTTTCGGTGATTATTTTTCCATATACCTTCTATAGAACTCTCAGTAGCCTTATATCAAGGTAAACTTTAGTGTACACTCACTTCCGTCTCAGTTGTTTTAGATAGACTGTACAAAGTCACGGCCTTCTTTCACGCTCCTGGAACAATTTCCAAGAAATACTTCAGTCCACTCTCCACAACATATAATCATCTCTGCATAGACCTCATCAACACCTGATGGCTTCCAGTTCTTCAGCCTCTGAACAGCGGTCTTCACTTTTGACAGTGTCACATTTCTGGCACCAGATAATGAACTACCTAATCGGTTGGATATGACTAAAAACTAGTAGACATCTTTTGCCTTCAGTACTTGAGTGCTTTAGAAACAAGGTACATCATTACTATTACTTGGGCAGATTTACTTAGTGATGCTTTTTCTTAACTTGAGTAAACTTTTGTAAATGAAATAATATTTTAGTTTAAGTATCAGTGTTAGGTACTTTTTACGACTAGGACATATTTAGGTATAGATATTACTCTGCACTGAAGAACGAGATAATGAACACTTTTGCTGATGCATTTACCGTTAGAGTTCTGCACTAAGACATTTTGAATTGGTTAATAGTTGCAATTTGAAGAAAACACCCACAATAACCTGCTAAGGAATTTGTGGAGATTGTTACGAACCTCTTCACTGCAAATAGCCTTCCTTGAATTAAATCAAAGCATCTGGCGGTAATGAAGATGAAAACAAATGTAGCAAAGTCAACCATGACGGAAAATCTCCCTAAAGTATTGCAGAGTGTATGGTGGAAAAGAAAAAAAATAAAAGATGCCCAAATACTAAAGAGAATGAAGGAGACTTGAAATACCATCACTTAGATGGCTACGTTAGTGGTATACTGTAGGTTACAAACGACGTCATCGAAATGAACAGGTTAATTTGTTAGCAACTAGTATTCTGTCGACTGAACATTGTCATCTGATGTTAGAGTAAGCAGAATTTCCACGTGTACCAGTGGCTATGGAATTACCATCTGGGTTAGTGTTTGAAGTCTTTGACTGTTTAGATTTCTCTTTGCTGCACAAAATCTTTTGATGTTAACTTCAGTTAAATAACCAAATACACCAAATGCAGCAAAAAGGTTAAAGTAATACCTGAAAAATGCTACAAAAAATAGCTGTTTATACTTCGGGTGCACATGGCTTTCCTAAAGGGTGCTGTTACATTTGTGGTAAGTGGATGGTGGCATTAAAGGCGGGATGAGGCTGGGGCCAAGAAGTTGAGTATGCATAGCACTTTACTTTTATATTTACAGTCTGGTGCACACTGAGTTAAATATGTGATGTTGGAGCAAGGAAGGAGTAACGAAGGTGAACTCTCAGACACACCATTTTACCTGCGCCGAGTCTTTGTGGGTGACCAGAACCAAATGGTTTAGGCTGGGGTGAGACGAGGTGATGGATTAGAATAAAGATGCTGATCACTTTACATGCACAGATTCTTATGAGAGTAGACTGAATATAAAAGTTGGGCTTGTATCAGGGAATATATGGAGAAACTGCATACACATACACACCACAATTGCATAGTCACTTGTGGGTGACCAAAGTCAACTGGATAAGGCTGGGGCAACGTAGGGGTGGTGAAGGTGAAGGTAGCCTACATACTGGACAATTATGTCGAACAGGATCACTTGGAGGATGAAGACAAAAATGGGTGTGGTTGGAATAAAAGGTTGTGAAGGTGAACACACATACAAACCAGTCTGCCAGCGAACAGAGATCTGGGGTAGTCTGAACGCAAAAGAAAAGGTTGAAACAAGGAAGGTGCGGTGAAGGTTAGTTGGCATAATGACATCACAGTACAATTTTAATGGTTTGAAAATAAAATCATAAGGAAACAGTCATTTGCATAAGGAAATAATGAAATGACAGAATACCAGTGTGATCGATGGGGTACGAGTAAGTGTCGTGCCGGAAGAATAAGAACTGTAGCCGAGGGTCCAGTGGATAAATGGGAGAGACTCCCTTGTTTTGTCCTGCTGAGATGGCGAGGAAGTTATATTTTGGGGGGAGTAGGTACTTATGTTAGAGTGTAATGTTTACCCCTGTGCTCATAATGGGACACTAATGGATTGGATGATGGATGGAATGATGTATAAACAAGCAATAGTATGTATCCTACCTACACTTCAGGAAGAAATGTGTGATATGAAGGGAAAAAAAATATATGAGGGATTGGAAGTGATAAACAAATCAGCTGCTGCTCAGATCACTTAACCTTCCTCAAGACTATCCCTTGAGATCCTTAACCCGCGGCATCCTGTCGACGTTCTTTAAAGTCCACACGTTTTGTCACTGCCAATCCCATCGACGTACATAAACGCGAATCAATTGCAAGGTCCCTAATTTGCACAATTTTAAATTTTTGCGAGTGATTTTTGGTATGTATACACGTCACACCTTCCTCTACAAGATGCCAGGCAGGGACAATGCCTTACACAGCATGGCCTCCTTCCCCCCCTGCACGCCACTGTCTCAGCAATTCACCTGTTATCAGTGACCTGGCCAGTAAAGCCATGTCATGCCACGGTACGAAATTCAGGGCCAGAGTGATTCCCCAATCAATGACAATGTGGAGGACAAACTTTACATACCATTAGAGGAAGAAACAGTCAGAAATGATGATCAGGTAATGTGGCAAAAAAAGGTCAGGTATGGTGATGAGTTAGTTAGTGAAACAATGCTTATAATGCCTATATTACTGCTTGAAAACCAATATACTCTCGTACTAAATATAAATTCGTACCAAGTAAATAAATAAATACCGTTTATGAGTGGTGTGAAATAGTTATCCTCCCATAGAACTCGTATTCTTTGGTGCCAGCCTGTTAGAAAACCTAGTAAGGTGAGGAGGTACTCCTACCTGTATCGAGTATTTTAAACCTCAGGTGAGCGATTTCTCTATGAATTTTCGATGTTTCTCACCAAAAGCGGATGTTTGAGCCAAAAAAAAATTTTTCCAAAAATGGTCGGGATTGGGGGGAGTCAGTGGTGGAAAAGTGGTCAGGGTGGGGCAGGTTAACATGACTGATATATTGTTTAATTGTTTAATTTGCCATTACTTTGCTCTTATTCAATGTACAGTCATTTTACACTTGGTTCAAATTTTGGTGCAGCCCACGCCTGACGTCATAGGGTCCCGCAGCTGTCACCGTCAGCTGGCTCAGGGCAGCGGCAGGGAGCAGATGTGTTTACCCTCAGTCTCTTCTCATTCATGCAGGAAGCTCAAATGTGCTGCATTTGAAAACATGCCAGTTTAAATATGGAATTATTTCCGAAGCTAAAGAGGTCAAAATTAGCTTTAAGAGTTTACATTTATCAAAGAAAATTCAAGATTATGAAGTTTTATAAAAGATGAGTGTCGTTTGAAATAAATTATCCAACCACAGTGTACACCTATGTCCGCATGTTGCTCTATAAACATGCCTGGATTTACTTCAAAAGTCACTCATTGCTATATAAAACTTTATAGTCAGCTTTAATTTTCCTTGATAACGGTAAACTTTTAAAGCTAACTTTGACCTTTTTAGCTTTGGAAATTTTTCCATATTTAAACTGGCTGCTTATATTGCAAGCATTTTTTAAAGCTAACTTTGACCTTTTCAGCATCAGAAACTATTCCATATATAAAGTGGCTGCTCATATTGCAAGGAGTTTACAAATATTAACACATATATGTTAAAATAAGAAGAGCTGTAGATTTACCATGCTCCTCAGTGTTGCATTAACCAATGAGTAGCCTTAATTCAAACGTTTCTTGGCTCTAGCCTGCAGAGCTGAGTGAACAGGGTATACTTGTCACACTTGAATTATCCCTTTACTATCCATTTTCACTCTATCAGAGACCTTGTAGGGTCATTCTCCTGCATTTAAGACAACTATTTGTTACTCAGACTTTGATCATCTCTATTAACACCTGTATTATTAGGATGTTCTTTGTCATTGAATGAAATTGCTTGGTATTAGTAAGACTAAAATACATAATGCGTCATGAAAGTATACCTATTATAGTGGGGAGCTGTTAGTTCAGTGGTAGCATGTAAAGCTAGCAAATGGAAGACTACAACACTAGAATCTGACCAGACTCAGAGGCAAACTTTGTTACCTCTTCCCCTGCTCTCCCAACATTACAGTGATAAGGTATATGGAAAAAACAAACTAAGTCTACCAGCCTGATGAGATCGCGAAAGGAACACGAGTTCTTCTAGCTTTGAGATGGACTTGTCGTCAAGTATATCACCAGTTCCTGTCACCACTCAGAGGCACTGTACTTGACCTTTAGTTGTGCGTGTTCTTACCTTATTGTATCTTTACAAGAATGAGTCAAGCTGGTACTGTCCCGTGTATTAAACCATTTTCATCATATATATCCCTGACTTTATGAATAGTTTTGGCACACACTACTTCATTTGGTAGTGCATTCCACTGATCAATTGCCCTATTTGGGAAACTGAATTCCCTTACATATTTATCACTTCTCTCTTTTTTGCATTTTTTTTACAATGTCCTCTTGGTGACGCTTCACCAAATTATATATAATTACTTATGTCTATCTTCCCTTTCCCTGAGATGTATTTATATACCATAATCATGTCTCACCATCTCCTTCTTTCCTGCTGCGTTGGTAGATTCAATATTTCCAGTCTTTCTCCATAGCTTAGATCTCTTAAGCTTGGTATCCATCTTGTAGAGGCCCTTTGTACTTTTTCAGTCTTATCTATGTGTTTTTTTAGATGAGGATTCCAGACTACTAATGCATACTCCAGGGTTGGTCTGATGAATGATGTTATTATCTTCCTCAGCGTATCTTCATTTATATATGTGAATGCTGTTCTCATATTAGCAAGCAGTGTATATATGTTTCATACCTTCCCACTGATGTGATCATCTGTTGATAGTCTGATATTGATAATTACTCCTAGGTCCTTCTTCTTTTCTGATATGTGTAGGGGTGATCTTCCTAACTTATAATCCCAATCTCGTCTTTTCTCACTTTTACCAAATTTAATTACATGACACTTATCCACATTCAATTCCATTCATTCATGAAGCTTGTTCAATTCCTCTTGCAGCTCTTTGCAAAAATCTATGTTAGTAATTTTCCTTTGAATTTTTGCATCATCCACAAACATAATCAGATAGCTACCATTTCCAATGTTACTGTCTATGTCATTTATATAATACTAAAAACATAATTGGTGCCAGCACTGAGCCCTGTGGCACTCCACTGGTCACTTCCCTCCATGATGAGTTATTTCCACTTAATATTGTTCTCATTTCCCTTTTTCTGAGAAAATCATGCATCCAACAGTGGAGATTGCCTTGGATACCTCCTTGATGGTACAGTTTCCATAAAAGTCTTTCGTGCGGTACTCTGTCAAATGCTTTCTTAAAATCTAAATAGATACTGCCTACCCATCCTTCTCTTTCCTGTAATGTTTCTGTAACTCTGTCGTAATAACTTAAAAGATTAGTAAGATAATTTTCCCTTCCTAAAACCGAACTGCCATTCTGTTATCATACCGTATTCTTCTAGATGTTTTACCTTAACTTCCCTTGTCAGCTTTTCTAGTATCTTACAACACTAGTCGTTGAAACCACTTCCCTCCATAATGAATAATTTCGCCTTAATACTATTCTCATTTCCTGTTCTCTGTGAAAATCCTGCATCCTACAGTACAGACTGCCTTGGATACCTCCTTGATGGTACAGTTTCCATAAAAGTCTTTCGTGCAGTACTCTGTCAAATGTCAAATGCTTCGTATCAAAATAGATACTGTGCATCCATCCTTCTCTTTTCTGTAAAGTTTTTGTACTCTATCATAGTAGCTTAATAGATTGGTAACACATGATTTTCCCTTTCTAATACCAAACTGCCTCTCTGTTATCATACTGTGTTCTTCAAGATGTTTTGCCCAAACTTGTTATCAGCTTCACTACTCGTAGTACCGTATCTTACAACACTGGTCTGGAATACTGGTCAGTAATTGAGTGGATTCTGTTTACACCCTTTCTTGAATAAGGGAAGAATATTCACTTCCTTCCAAATATCGGGTAGTTTACCTTGACCTAAGGATTCCTTGAATATTAAATACAGTGGTCTACCACACAGTCACGTAGCACCCGACCTGAAATTTCGTCAGGACCATTTGATTTTTCTTTGTCTAATTTACTTAAGTCTTCCTGTACTTCTTTTTCTGATATTTGTAAATCTGGTAATCCGTGTGGGCATGCATGGTTCATATCATCACTTTCAAAATCACTTTCTTTTGTAAAAACTCAATGGAAGTTTTTATTTAGTGCTTGACAAATATCCTTCCTTGCTTACAGATGATCCCATCATCCGTAATGGACTGTATTTTACCTTTAACATTGGCTTTGCTTTGGATGTAGCTGTAAAAAAGCTAAGGTTTATCTATCTCTCTGTCTATCTATTCCCAGATGCCATAGTCCCATACAGGGTGGCCACAAAAAAAAAAAATCCCCTCCACGTCGCCCTGTCCCCCTCTATTTAACTTTCAGCAATTGTTTACTGAGTGAAGCTAAGTTTTATTTTGATTTTTTCTTCCATTGCATTGTTATTATTATTATTTTTTTCCCAGTGAATAAGTTTATGGTGTATTTCTACAATTCATGGTAAGCTAGACAGTATCAGAGCAAGTAGATTTTCTATTCATTTTACACTAGTAAAGGAAGTTATTATACAGAAAGTGAATCTCCCTAGAATTTCAATATTTCAATGACAGAGTAAATTATTAATTTGTAATAAGATCCCTTAGCCAGTTGAATTTTCTTTTTCTTTTTTCAATTTGTGGTATTTTGAAAATATTGCTGCAAATTGCCATCTGTACTGAAGATCGGCCAGGAGTGCACTGGTTGTTTTGCTTCTCAGTATTTTTCGGATTACTTTTCGACACCAGTATGCAAACAAAGTATCATAAGGAGAAATCTAGAAACTGGTTTAGCTGAATCACGGAGAAATCACATGGAACTCAAGGCAGAGTTGAGATACTGAAAGAGTTCGTAGCAGCAAACGTAGGAGTCAGCAACAACACTCAAGAGGGAAGATGCATACAAACTGTACCCATACTAGCCTCCGCCCACCAAGCAGTTGCAAATTATAGTGCTTCTTCCTCACCCAGCGATTCTGTACTTCCCTAGCCAAGTGAAGTCCCCTTTACTACGATAAGTAATGGCACAAAACCAGTAAAATGTATGAGGAGATACTTCCACATAACTACCTACAATCGTTACCAGATCTTTGCTGAAGTGGTTAATGAGACTGAAGAAACAAGTCTTATTGGGGATTCCATTGTACCCGGTCAACTGGAGGAATTTTGTGGATGTGCCCCCAGCAGCAGAAAGATGTACTGTTTTCCAAGTGGACCATGTGATATAATAGAAGCCTGTGATGAGGATACAAAAGATGCAAATGATAAAACTCTTTATGTATTCAAACTGGTACAAATGATTTGAAGCACAACATGTTGGAGGAACTGCTAGCAAAATATCATGAGATGATCAAGCAATTTAAAGCTATTTCCACTAACGTAATAATATCCGGCATACTCCCAAGGATCAAGGAAGAGAATACTTTTTATGATAATGCCTTCAGAACAAATAACCATCTCAGATCTGTCTCCACATATGAAAGAGTTGACTTTGTCAATCTGTGGGACCAGTTCTATGAGCAACATTCTCATTTCCAGAAAGATGGTCTCCATTTGAACTCAGTAGGGCGGCACAGCTAAGCAGACTTTTACATGAGAAACTTGCTTTCTTCAAATAAAAAATGCAGAGTGTCCGGGAGCAGTAAATTCAACGTAAATACCTGTAAAGTAAGTTCATCAACTGTTTGGGACAGAATTAGGGTCTGCTCTGTTAATGCATATACTGTAGTCTACGCAACAAGTTTGAGAATTTAGAATCTCATATTTACCTAGAAAATTATGACATTGTTGGCATCACAGAGTCGTGGATTAACACATTTGACCGTGACTTTTTAGTGGTATACTTAATAGCAGGGTACAATATTTTCAGCTGTGAGGAATCACACTAAGCTGGTGGCAGTGTTTTACTAACATGAAAATTAGTCTCCACCCCCTTGTGCTATCCAAACCCAGTATGACCAACATAGATGGTACTTATGTTCAAATGAATATTAAATCACACAAAATAAATATGTTTCGTTTATCGTCCTCCAGCATAGACAACTGACACAAATGAAAAACTTTATGATCAATTTGCAGAAATATTTTGTCAATAGCATAATTTTGGGTGACTTTAATCTACCAGTAACAAAGTGGGGTGAATCACTAACTGCACATTCAGGACAAGAGTATTATATGAAACATCAAGAAGGTGCCCTTTACCAACATGTAGAATACCCAATAAGAGGAAACAGTATCCTAGACATCATCTTAACACCAGATGATAACCCAGTAAACAATGTTGAAATTGGACCTAAGTTTAGTTCCAGCGATTATCGAATTATAAAGTTTAATACTGCTGCTGAAAAAGTGAAAGAAACAGAGAGAAACGAAAATGCCCCAGACTATCGAAGGGCGGATTTCAACCAGCTCAGAGCATTACTTACAACTACAGATTGGAATAAGATAACTGAATGTGATGACATAAACAGAATGTGGGAAATTTCCACCAAAAAATTTAATGAAGTGGTAAAGTCATGTGTGCCACAATGTAACAAGCACCCAGCTGGTAATAGTAAACCAAAGTGGTGGTCAAGGGAAATTAAAAGTTGCTTAATAGTAAAAAAACAGGCTTACCATAAATATAAAACTACACAAAATAATGATGATAAATTACAGTACAAAAATCTATGTTGCATATCGAAAAGACTTATCAGAGCAAGAGAGCACTGGAGATCCACATTGCTAATACATGCAAATCAAATACTAAAGAATTTTTCAGTTACATTAGAAAGAAAAAGGTTATGATTACATCAACAGCCCCTATAGAAATGAACAATGACAAACACAGAAAATGAGGTTGAAATGATGAACATTCTTAACGATTATTTTGTATCTGTTTTTACAGTAGAAACCACCACCAAAAGCTTACTGTCACCCATAAACAAAGCTTCACCGTCCTCAGTAACCATACTATCCACAATAGTGATATCCTTTCAGCCATAAATAGTACAAACATAAATAAAACCCCTGGCCCTGATAAAATATCACCTAGAATTCTAAAAGAAGCAAAAAATTCGTTGATGCTGCCGCTCTCTGCCTTATTCATTAAATCGTTGAATACTAGGTGAAATGCGTGGCTTTAACAGACGCATATACGGTACTCCGAAGAAACTCTCGGAAAATACCATAGTATCCCCGACAACAGGGCGAACCAGAAACAACGGAGTTCGCCCACGAGAATGCCGACACCCCCACTCGGACCCCACGGGGTAGCCGCCACTAGCCACCACCACTCCGGGCAACAACGACACATGTCAGCCCGGGCCGTGCGCCCCTGTGACATTCAACCACCACGCCGCCGCCACCGTAGGCGAAAGACACTACCTTTGCGTGGCGGAATCACTGAGTTAGCTAGGGGTGGAGTCAGAAATAACACTCCAGGCAGCGCCCCTCTGGTAGAGACGATCTATGGTCGCTCCCACAGTGATTTGGTAGAGACGATCTATGGTCGCTCCCACAGAGATTCGGTCGAGACGATCAATGGTCGCTCCCACAATTCCCAGGTAGAGACGATCAATTGTCGCTCCCTTAGGGCTCTGGTCGAGACGATCAATGGTCGCTCCCACAACGTCCAGGTAGAGACGATCAATGGTCGCTCCCTTAGTACTCCGGTCAAGACGATCAATGGTCGCTCCCACAGTGTTCGGGTAGAGACGATCAATGGTCGCTCCCCCAAGGTCCAGGTAGAGACGATCAGTGGTCGCTCCCTTAGCCCTCCGGTCGAGACGATCAATGGTCGCTCCCACAGTATTCAGGTAGAGACGATTGATGGTCGCTCCCCCAGTGTCCAGGTAGAGACGATCAATGGTCGCTCCCTTGGCCCTCCGGTCGAGAAGATCGATGGTCGCTCCCACAGTACTCGGGTAGAGACGATCAATGGTCGCTCCCCCAGTGTCCAGGTAGAGACGATCAACGGTCGCTCCCTTAGCACTCCGGTCGAGACGATCAATGGTCGCTCCCACAATATTCGGGTAGAGACGATCAATGGTCGCTCCCCCAGTGTCCAGGCGGAGACGATCGATGGTCGCTCCCAGGGCGTAGTTAGGAAAGGGACGTCCCCCCAACCGGAGACTGAACCTCAGGGGTCTCGTTCCAGAATATCCCGGAAAGACCTCCCTGTTTCCCCCGGTCTCTGTTCCCTACGTTTGTCCTTCGAGCAGACACACCTGTCGGGCCCTCGTGACAACCGCTGCCGCAGCCCTCCCCTGACGGCGCCTCTGGTCGCGGGAGACCGCAGCCTGTCGCCTCTTCCGGCCCTCCCTAGGACACCCGGGCGAGACCTCACCACGCCCCCGCGACGCCGGGACCTGACCCAGAGGTTCCTAGACCTCTTCGGCCCCAGTCCTACGGGCCTTACGCTGGAGCCCGGCCCGGAAGCCCCCGGACGCGAGAGGACGCCCTCGCGAGCCGCCCCGTGCCCTCTCAGCTCGCCCCGCCCTGACGACGTCCTCAGTCCGACCGGATCACCGATGACGTGTCCTTGTTTCTCCCTATGAGGAAATACCGGTGACCCTTTAACAATCGTGAAGTAGGTTAAGTGCGACTCCCTCTCTTTTAGAATAAGTATTGTGCAATGAATTTATGCAATCTCTATTGGGGTAAATCAGAACACAATATCCAGTTGAAGGACGAGAATGTGGATTGAGATCTAAAGATGAAAATACGTGCGAGTGTCACCCCGAATCTTTCTAAAGACATATCTCCAGAACCAGAAGAAAGACTAAAATATTATCGGAGTTCTATTGGCTAGTCTCTAAGTAATATTGTGAAATAGTATTTACAAGTATTCCGACTTTGTTACGCGTTGTGAAGCGAGAGTCTACATATCATATTTAGAAGATGTGTAATTAAAAAGCCTGTGCCTACAGAAACATGTTCCCACCCTAAATATCAAGAAAGGGGAGTATTAACGATATTCCCTCCCTCCTCACGCTACTCTTAAAAACCCTCTCCGTTCCTCGCTCACGCTCTTAACCCGTGCCGTCCCGAGGACGTACTTCCACGTCCTCACGTTTTGTCACAGCTAATCCCGAGGACGTACTTCAACGTCCTGCAATTGCAAGGTTCATAATTTCCACAATTTTCAATTTTCGCGAGTCATTTTTGGTACGTATACACGGGACACCTGCCTCAACAAGATGCCAGGCAGAGACAATGCCTTACCCAGCATGACCTCCTCCCCCCCCCTGCATGCCCTTTTCTCAGCAATTCACCTGTTATCAGTGATCTGGCCAGTATAGCCATGTCATGCCACGGTACGAAATTCAGGGCCAGAGTGATTCCCCAATCAATGACAATGTGGAGGACAAACTTTACATAGCATTAGAGGAAGAAACAGTTAGAAATGATGATCAGGTAATGTGGCAAAAAAAGGTCAGGTATTAGCGAGTGAAACAATGCTTATAATGCCTATATTACTGCTTGAAAACCAATATACTTTTGTACTACATATAAATTCGTAACAGTAAATAAATAAATACCGTTTATGAGTGGTGTGAAATAGTTATCCTCCCATAGAACTCGTTTTCTTTGGCGCCAGCCTGATAGAAAACCCAGTAAAGTAAGGAGGCTCTCCTACCTGTAATGAGTATTTTAAACCTCAGGTGAGCGATTTCTCTATAAATTTTCGATGTTTCTCACCAAAAGCGAAAGTTTTAGCAAAAAAAAAAAAGGTCAAAAATTGCCCGGGATTGGGGGGTACCAGTGGTCAAAAAGTGGCCGGGACTGGGCGGGTTAAAGCCAAAGTAAGAATCAGAGTTATTTGTCAAAGAATCTTCGCCAACAGAAAACACCTAAACTCCCTTGCTAATATCGGGCATCCTCCAATATTACCATAACTTTCTCCTCGCCGTTTTAAGTCACTCTCCGCGTGTCCCCTACCTCCTCCTAGTGGATCACCAAACCCCCTCCCCCCCTCCCCCCTTACGCGCTCCGCGCGCACCTGTATTTACTGCACTCCTAGTATTGTATTGTCATTAGTATCTAGAAAGCTAGTATCCTGCGAGATACACATATCTTAGATAAGGTTTTTGTATTGCTCTATATTGTGTTGTAATATCTGCTGAAGTGTCCTGTGTCTGACTGTGGTAATATACGTGTATGGTGTTGCCGAAGGTTTTTATGTCCTGCCTCTCTTTATTGCACTAGCTCCGGTCTCGAAAGAGGACCCCGCTCCACTTTGGGTGAAATAGGTACGAGAAGTCGAGCCTAATTCTACCCAGCATTACACTAGGAAAGTCCCATGCAAATGGAAATATGCAAATGTAACACCAATATTCAAAAAAAGGAAATATGTATGTCACACCCAGGAAATTACAGACCAATCAGCTTCACATCAGTAGTGTACAGATTAATGGAAACAACCATAAGAGATAATATAGTTAATTATCTAGAAGAAAATAATATAATTATAGACTTGCAGCACAAATTCAGACATCGTTGTTCATGCTTGATTAACTTACTGGACTTCTTCCATGATGTTTACTAATCATATGAAGACTCAAGAGCAGTAGATATAATTTACCTCGACTTTCAAAAAGCACTTGACACTGTCCCTCACAAGCATCTCGTAAGTAAAATAAAAACCCTTGGAATAAAAGGAAATACAAAGAAATGGTTACAAGACTGGATTTCAGACCAAAAACAGCGAGTTGTGATAAACGGAAATGAATTCAAATGGCGTAATGTGATTAGCAGTGTTCCCCAGCACTCAGTACTGGGTCTGATACTTTTTAAAATCTACACGACATAGAAGAGGTTCTAAATTGGAAAATATCCAAATTTGCAGACGATACTAAAATAACCAATAAAGTAACTTCAAAGTTACAGTGGCAGCAGTTACAAAATGACCATAATACTTTGGCAAGCTAGGCAGAAAAATGACAAATGAAATTCAACGCAAAATAATGCAGAATACTTCATATTGGAAATAACAACGTCCATGCAAATTACATAATGAACAATATCCAGTTATCAAGTACGGACAATGAAAAGTCTTGGTGTGATAATATCAAATGACCTACAACCGAGTAAGCAGAGCACTGAGGTGGTTATATTTGCGTATAAGCTGGTGGGTTTTATTGGAAGAACTTTTGAGTATAAATCGGAGAAAGTCATATTTTCCTTGCACAGCATGCTAGTGCACCTCCATCTCGAGTATTGTGCGCAGTTCTGGTCTCCATACTACAGAAAGGACATAGAAAAACTAGCGAAAAAAACAGTGAATAATCACAAAAATTATACCACAACTGAAAATTAATCCATATGAGGACCCCTTGAAGAACTTAAATTATTTATCCTAACAAAACATGGATTAACCCTCCCAGGCACATTGACATGAATTGCATTCCATTTTTGTTTTTTCTGATAAACGCACATTCACGCGAATCACGCGAAAAAGCAGAAAAAAATTTGCCCCAAAATAAGTTCTCAGCTGATTTGCATCAAATTTTGGTGCATTCTAGCATTCCAGTCTTGCCTCCAAAGTAAATACTCTGATGAAACAATGCACAGCAGAAAAACCTCAGTACCTCACGACCAGCTGGGCTGAAGGGTAGTGCTGCTGTCAGTCGTCTCTTTAAATCTGCCATTTTCCTCCTCCCACCCAAGGCAGAAGCCATTAATGAAACATTATGATTGTAAAGTGTTTTTTACTATACTGTGAAGTGATTGTGTTAATGGAACATAGATATATTGTTTGTCAAGCACTGGGGCCCGTTATCAGTTGTTAGGCTTAAAGGCAGGGGTCCGGTTTGTCATAGCGGGGTTTCCAGTCGGCTTCACCCTGCCTGTAAATGATGTGAGTATTTTACCTTTATTGTGAAGCCAGTACTTACGTTTGCGAAACATTTAGTGCCTGAATTTGTGAAATAACTCGCCTACCATGGCAGGCATTATGTACAACATAGAGATATGCTACAGTCGCTAAGGGAACAGGCGGTCATGTACGCCATAGAGTTGGGAAGGGAATAATAGAGGAGGTTGGGATGGAATCATGTGATAGTGTTTTACATTGCATATGGTTTATTGTGAAAAATATGTATAGAATAGTGCAGTGTGTGTTCGTCGAGAAATATTGTGTGCATTGATTTAGTGAAACCTAGCACAACGATCGGAGACAACAAAAACGCCACACAATCACAGACTTCAGTGAAATAGTATTGTACCAATCTCAGACAGTGCCATATTGCATCTAGTTTACTGTGAAAGAGTGCTATATTGCTTATAGTTTAGTGTGAAACATACGTATAAAACAGTGCAGGGAGTGTTCACTCAAAAATATTGCATGCATTGACTGACTTAGCACAAATGTAGCGCAAGGATCAGAGACATGAAATACGCCACACAGCCACCTATAGGCTATATACGTATGTCGTGCAGCAAATGTTCGTGGAGAAATCTATCGTGTGCATTGCATGTGCTAGGCAATTGTGGCGCAAGGAGGAGAGAACAAAATACGACACACACACACACACACACACACACACTATGTAACTCCTCATCTTCAAACCCTTCAAGGTCCTGCCATCATCTCAACACCTCTGGAGGAAGTGAGTTATCCGTATTTTGTTGATTTGTATATTGACCTATTTCTATATTTCTATATTTTTTACACAAATAAGTATTGTTTTTATATATACACATATGAGATGGAGAAAGTTCAGCTTCAGTATCAGTACCTAACAAAAGGACTAGTGGTCATGTCGAGTTTCTGAGAGCACAATCCAAAGGCTTATGATACTTTAAGTGTATATTTTGCGTTAAAAAAAAAAAAATAATAATAATAAAACCAAGCAAGCGAAAATATGTAGGTGTGGGTGAGACAAGGCAAGAGAGTGTTTTTATCTCATTTGCAGGCGAGGAGGAGTATTCTATGTTTGTCATCCATTTACTTGAAAAGTATTGGACGTATCAATTTCTTGTAAGAACCATGATAAAGATCAGTGAATTCTACGTATGTACAGGACATAATGTAATATCTTTGATGAAAAATCGTTGTTACTTAGGCGGGAATATAACTGTTATTGTGTGCATGACAAAAGTGCGGCACAGGCGTGGGTACCCAGCAGTTTTTTGCGATTTTCTTGGAAACTATGAGGTGCATGAAAAATCTGCGGTTACCATGAGAAAGCTCATGAAATTCTACATTCTACACAAGATCATGAAATAAAAACATAACCTGTGCGAGAAAACTTCTGCGGTAGAGCTCCCTGAATAAAAATCAGTTTTTTTTAATGGCTTTTAGTTTTTTGTTATTTCCCGAAAACTACAAATCGTATCACAACTGGACAAATCTCATTAGAAAGCTGATGAAATTCTCTATCAAAACTTTTAATAACATTATTTTTGTATGATGGAAAACATTCAAAGTAGGATGTTGGAAAGTGAGATTGATGTTCTGAAATGTTTATTCACCATGGCCTAATGTACTTTTCTTTCTTTTCTTTTTCTTTTTTCTTTTTTTTTGGCTTATCGGCTAGAACAAACATCGGTGAATAAGATGGTGTAAATTTCATGGCAATGTATAGATGTTTGGGTGGGGAAAATAAGACGAGAATACATGTGTTCAGCAGCGCATGGGGGGGCAGGCAGGGAGAGGGTGGAATAAAATCATACACTGGAAAACTTACTAAAACTTAACCGTGCGTGAGACGGTTAAGAGGAGACCTTATTGAAGTTTTCAAAATCATGAAGGGATATGACAACTTAAACATGAAATAATATTTTGAAATAGACCAGTCTAGTCAAACCAGGAGTAATGGCTGCAAAATTATTGGAAAACGTTTCCAATCCCATGAAGCAAAATACTTCTTCAACAGAGTCGTAAATATCTGGAACAGATTATCCTCAGATACCATGAACAGTATCTCCGACTAAGACATTTAAAATCTAAGTAGACAAATATTTGCATGATAATCCTCAGCTAACTTTTTTTCTGCCCGAATAACTTACTTTACCAGCTATGTGTAAGTTCATTCCTCTTCTAAGACACTCCGTAAACTTAACCATACATAGCATCGCATCACGTCATTACATATTTTTCATTCTATTGAATGCATGTAAAGTAATACAATAATCCCTATAAGACCCGGATACCCAAGTCCTGGACGCCCCAAGACCCGGACACTTTGGGCTCAGGTCCTCAGACACCAAAAATGGCCAAAAAAAAAAACGTTAAAAAATGCAAAAAAAAAAAAAAAAAAAAAAAAAGTTTTCAATCCTACTTTGAATTTGCCGCGTGGTAACGAGCAGCTGTGTTTTGGCGCATAGTTCTCCTGATATCCGGTAGAACGCCCCTGCATCCTTCCCACTTCCTGCCACCTACTGTCATGACTGCGTGCTCGTCGCTAAAGCTGCCCACGTGCTTGCCTTTGTGGCTGTGCCCTACCTGCTCAGGCCCTGCTGTTCCTCTGCTGCATCGTACTCGTGTGTGACGATGCCCCCCCCTCCCGCCCAAGAAGTGGAAACGAGCGGTTCTGACTCTGGAGAAGAAGAGGGAGATATTGGAGAAGGTGGACGCGGGATGGTCGACATCCCGCGTCCATCTTCTCCTTCAGCATGTAGAATTAGAATTAGATCTTGTAGTCACAGTCTACTCTGTAACAAACAGCCTTGAAAGGACCATGAGGTCTGTTGCTGTTTACTTTCCTTTGTATTGCTTTGTATTCCTCCTCCTCCTCCTTCTTTCTTTCTTCTTTTTCTTCTTCGTTTCCTTTCCTCCCCCACGTTCTTCTCTCCCTAAAACTCTCACTCCTCTTCCACTTCTCATAATCTTTTTCTCCTTTGTCACTCAGACTACCTCTTATTTTCCGCTCAGATTCTATATATTTTTCCTACTTTCCCTCTCCTGCTTCTCCATGTTTTTAAACAATTCCTATTATCATCCATCTTCATTCTCTCTCTCTCTCTCTCTCTCTCTCTCTCTCTCTCTCTTTCTCTGCAGTCTTACTGAGTTTTTCCCTCTTACCTATTTTCACTTCATCCATCTCCCTTACACATATGCCTTCAACCTTTCTCCTTTTCTGTTCACTCTTCCAGATTTTCGTTTCTTCCCACTTCCTCTGTCATCTGTATCTCTCACATCACTCTTTCGTCATTCCATCCTTCTTTGTCATTTCGTCCGTCCTCATCTTTACCACCTTTATTTATCCTCTTGTCTTTACTTTCAATATTTTCTCTTCCCTGTCTTTCTCACTCATCTTATCCCTAACATCTCTGTCTCCGTCTCTCCAAATCTTCATCCCTCCCTTGTTCTTACCACAACCATCATTAGGATACCCTTTACCCTTCATCTACTTCATTTCTTCAGTTATTCTTGTTTATTTCTTCTGCTCTCCTTCCACTTCCTCTTTCATCTTACCTTTCATCTCTTCTCCCCCCTGCTGTATTTATCACATTCTTCTTTCTTCTCTCCTTCCTATTTCTTATAGTCTTCCAGTTGCCGTCTTTCTTCCTCCCCCTATCATTATAGCCCCTATCTTTCCACCCGCATTTTTCACACTCTTCTTCCTTCCACTTTCTTCTCTTTCTTCCCCTCATCATAACTACTCTTCATCTTCATCGTTTTCTTTCAAGTTACATATTTTCCCTCTATCCCTTCAACCTCCTCTCTACACACTGACATTCCTTTTGATCCTGACTACCGTTCTTTTTTTCTTTTTCTCCGTATTCAGCATTCTTCCTTCTTCCTCCTTCATTCACTGTTTTGTTCTTCACATATCTAATATCATATATCTCTTTCTTCTTCATGCATTCTTTCTTTTCCCATCTTCTCCTCCCTTCTTCCTGTATTTTCTTATCCCCCCTTCTCTTTTCCTATTCCATGTATCACAATCTCCTGCACTCTCTTCTCCGCACCACTTCCATCATCTTATCCCTCCTAATTCTTCGCTCTTTATCCATATCTCGTTAGGCATCAACATTTTCTCAGTCTCTTTTTCCTCCTCCATTATCTTTTCCCTCGGTCTCCTCCGTCACTCACAAACTTCCTGGCACCCTCCTCTTACATCCTCCAGCACCTGATCCCTCCCTATCTTTACTACCTGTCCTCACCATCATCTTCTCTTCAATCATCTTTAGTCTTTCTCTTCTGTCCTCTCTTTTATACCTCCATCTTGCTTTCCTTATCTTCCCTCCTCCTTCTCCTCCAAGTCATATTTTCATTCTTCCCTAATCCTTCTCTCCTGAGCCTCTCTTCCTCCTTATATAACTTATTTCCCACGTTTGTTCAGCCTACATTCTTTCCCTCCAATCCTTACTATATCATACCTCCTTTCTCATTTCCAGTCTTCAGAACTTTTATTTTCCTTCCTTATTCATTGTCTTATTGCCAGTCCCCTTTCTTCATTTTCTCTCACAACCTAATTTCCCTTTTCTTTCTTCCTTCCTTCCTGCATTTGCTCATTTCTCGTCATCCTTACCTTACTATCTTTCAACATTTTCATCCTCGTGTCTTCATTTTGAAACTCTCTTCTCTTTCCTGGACGAGGTGGTAGCTGACTGGTTAGAGAGGTGGTCTGTTAAATTAAAAAAAAAAAAAAAGTATCCCCTGGGGTAGTACAAGGAGCAGTATGATTATTTGAATTTCATAAAAACATACTTTACATGTATTACCAATCCATCATTCCTGAAAGTTGACGGTCCCAGCATGCATTCAATGTGGACAGTGATTTTTGAGTGCCTAAATGGCGACATGAAAAGGTCTGTGGCACTCGAGAGGACAGGGGGACCAAGAAAACGAGCTATTGCGCCTATGCCCAGCTCAGAGTCGGACTCACAGTATACAGTATATCTATACGTCCGTATCTACATCGATATTTATCAATCTAACTCTCTCTCTCTCTCTCTCTCTCTCTCTCTCTCTCTCTCTCTCTATATATATATATATATATATATATATATATATATATATATATATATATATATATATATATATATATATATATATATATATATATATATATATATATATATATATATATATATATATATATATATATAAAACAATGGTGCCCGCAACAAGGAGATGGCCTACAAAAGGGACCGGAGCCAACCCACCATGAATATCATCTCTTTTATGTTTTTGCCCAATATCCTATCGTGCTAAGTCTGTTCTACGCTCTTCAACTGTAATAATAGTTTCATTCGTGCTAAGTGTTCTGAACCCTCGAACTCAGATTCTTCCTACTCCTTCTCCCATCTTGTCAAAAATCGTTCTAACTTTACATCATCATCCTTTCCTCCTCTTTTCCACTCTGGTGGCTCTGTATCTATTTCTTCTACTGATAAAACGGAACTCTTTGCTCAGACTTTCTCCACCACTTCCACTCCTTTGACAATTCCGGTGAAGTTCCTCCATCACTTCTTCCCCTCTGACTTCCTCATGGCTGACATTAAAATTTCTTCAATTCATGTATCTTCTGCCATCACTGGCCTCAATATTGATAAAGCATATGGGTCTGATGGGGTCCCTCCTGTTGTCCTCAAGAACTGTGTTTCGTGCTTACACCTGTTTAGGTAAATTCTTTTGCTTTTGTCAACTTGCACCTTTCCTTCCTACTGGAATTTGCTCTCATTTAGCTTGTCCCAATGAAGGGTGACCATTCACAGCCATAAAACTATCGCTTAATTACTTTAACATCCTGTATTTCAAAAGCCTTTGAGTCTATTCTTAAAAAAAAAAAAAAAATAGATAAAGCACCTCTCCTATCACAATCTTCTTTCAGATCATCAGCATGGGTTCTGACAGGAACACTCCACTGGCAATCTATGCACCTACCTTTCAGGTCATCCTCCTTTCGGGACTTTGGCAAAAGCTTTGCCATTGCACTTGGCATTTCAATGGTTTTCGATCGGGTCTAGCATAAATCTGTAATTTCCAAAGTGCTTTCTCACGGTTTCTATCCTTCTATCTGTGGATTCATCTCTAGCTTCCTTTCTGGTTTTTCTACAGCAGCTGTTGTTGACTGCCACTGTCCTTTTCGTAGAGCTGTCAACTGTGGTGTCCCTCAGGGCTTTGTCCTATCACCAGCTCGCTTTTTTTTTTTTTTTTTTTTTTTTTTTTTATGTGTCCGACTCTGGGCAAAGGCTTCAGAGCCTATTGCTTGGGGGCACTGACCTATCCCAAGGCCCAGTAGTCCTCCTACACCTCCACATGTCACCACTTCGGCGCTAACACCCACCATCCATATTGAATACATGCTAGGGCTGTCTCATACAGGATTGCTTGGTTTTATTCATCAATATCCTTCTAAGAAATACATCTTACTCTGTCCGCTCATATGCTTATGACTCCACCCTTCACATTTCCATTCACTCCCGCAGTGTCCATCTCAACGTTTACTTCAACAAACAAGGGATGAGGGTATGGCACACCTACAATCTGACCTGGCTCATATCTCTTATTGGGTTAAAAGTAATCTTGTTTTTAATAATGCATAAAAAATTCAGTTCCTACATCTCTCAACGCAACAAAATCTTCCGTAGTAGTATCCTCTAATTTTTAACAATATCCAACTCAATTCTGCATCTTCTTTAAACATACTTGGGGTTTCATTCTCTCGGAATTAATCTTGGAAAGATCCTATTTCATCTATCATAAAATTTGCTTCCAAGAAATTGAGCGTGCTAAACTGACTCGGTGCATTTTTTGCTCCTGCACAATTGTTGTCTTTATACACGGATTTTATTCGCCCCTGTGTACTGTACAGTAGGTGGCCTCCCAGAAACAACTCTTCTCAATAATGTGGGGTCAGAGGCTTCTCGTCTCATTAACTCTCCTCCTCTTACAGGCTTTTTTCAAACTCTCTTCGCCACACTATTGCATCTCTCTTTCTTTTCTGTCACTACTTCAATGGTCACTGCCCCTCTACACTATCTGCCTGCATCCTTCAACCACTACGGCGGACGTGCAGCACCCGTCTAACAAAAAATTCGCATCCCGAATCTGTCCAACTCACTGATACAAGAGTTAGCCGTTACTCCCAGTCCTTCATGTGTGCAACAGGTCAACTGTGGAACTATCTTCCCCTGTCTCTATTCCCTGTCCAGTCTTTCAAGCGCAATGTGTCCAGGCATCTTGGAATGAAAGGATCTTGAATTTGGCTCTCTGTTATCTTGTTCTTGTTTTATCTTGGAGGGAAAAATCTTGCAGGGTCCCGGCCTTTGGTTCCTCCTTTCTCGCATGAAGAATATATATATATATATATATATATATATATATATATATATATATATATATATATATATATATATAGATAGATAGATAGATAGATAGATAGATAATCTCCTCGGCTTACTTTACTGGTCACCTTTCCTCCTTTCTTCCTTCCTCCTCCATCGTCTTCGTTGTTTTTCTGTCCTTGTTTATAGCTGATAGAATAGTTTTGATATTCTTAGCCTTCCCAGTACAAAACAGTCACAAGGACTAGCAGGTTTGTTCCTATTAACTTCCCTTTTTACTCCTTTGTACAGTTTTGTATCTCCCTAAACTCTTTTCTGCCATCCCCGAAACCTCTTTCAATAAGCCGGGGGGAAATAAATGCCCCGCAGCATCCCGTTAAGAATGTTTCTCTCTGCTAATAAGTTTAATAAGGATCAGAGAGAGAGAGAGAGAGAGAGAGACTCGCCATCTGTGAAATGAAATAAACAAAACTGGATAATGACAAGCCTATCTTCTTTAATCTTATCTGCGAGACAATAGATTTTTTTTCGTTTCATTTTATGTTCGCCACCTCCTTGCGTGATTCTCTCTCTCTCTCTCTCTCTCTCTCTTGCCTCTTCAAATTCCTTACCCCTTCCCATTCTTTTTCCTTCCCACTTCCTATTTCGTTCACCTTACCTCCCCTTCTTTTGATATTCTTTCCCTGTCCGTCTCCTTCCCTTCTCCCCTTCCTAGACTCCCACAATCTTTCACTCTTCCCTTTCCTTTCATTCTTTACTGAATTCTTCCCGTCCCCTCCAGTCCTCACCTCCCCAAGGTCTTCTTAGTCACTTCTTCCACCTTACACATTCCATCCTGTTCCATTCCCTCATTCCCTATCGCTCTTTTAATCACCCCTTCCCATCCCCCCTCATCCCTCCCCTCCCCTCCCACATACACTCATACATTTTAAGTGGAGGTGGGCCCATCAGAGCGAGTATTTTAAGCTGATCACCTCCCAACACTGTGAAACATGTCTTCATTTTTTACAAACATTATCATCACCACCACAGTTACCAACATCACCTCCATCACACTAGCAACACTTCCGTACGTTTACATCCTTCACCACCACAAGCACAACGTCACCATCTAATACCGGAATATACCAGCAACAGCATTACAACAATTACCAACACTACCTCCATCATAATTATTTCACTAATGAGGGACGCCAAATTCCAACTCCTATGCCATAACTTCTAAAATCCCCGTTAGTATCCCTACAACCCTTTCACCGCTATGACGACTATAACTACTGCCTTCAGTTTCATGTTTGCCACTAGAACCATAACTATCATAACTACTACTGTCATCTCAATTCTTTCTACTATTACCAGTACAGATACCACAACAAGTTTCGCCTAAACAACCGTTATTGCCACCACTATCATCAGTCACTCAATCGAATTCTACCAAATCACAACCAGACTTATTTGTACCATCACTACACCTATTTGGATCTCCTGGCCTGTCATCATAACCACTACTATCACCATTACGATCACAAAGCATCACCAGCATCGCCGCCTCTGCTATCATCACTGCAAGCATCACACTGACTTCTCCCACCTGAACCACCATGATTATCCCCACTATCTTTATCACCACCTCTACTACCAGTACAAGTACTACTATCTTCACTACTACCGCAATTACAACCACAACCCGATACCAGTATCATCATTACAGAAACTACCACAATCGTCTCCACGACATTCACTACGAATATCTCCACAACCACCACTATAACCACTATGAATACCGCCACAACCCACTGCCTCTATCACCATCCCTACAACGACCAGCACCATAACAACTACCACAGTTTCCACCACATCCACAACCATTGCCCTCACAGCTTTCATGCTTACCTCCAACCATTTTCGCAACTGCCATCACAACAAGCCCCACCAATACAGTTGCCGACAAAGCTGCTACCTTTACTACAACAACCACGATCACCATTATGGCTACCTCCTAGCCGTAGCATATGAACCATCTTCATCCACCATCACTGCTACATTTGTTACCAAAGTTACCACCTTTAACGCTACTAATCTCCAACGCTTCCACACTTGCCAACGCCTCCAACACAACTGCCATCAAAGCTACCACCATTACCAATATCTCTAGTACTAAAGTCCAAACTCCACCACAACTACCGTAACACACTCGGGGACTTTTGTAATTATCCGGCAGAGGTAGCTTTGCTGCTCCTCCCCCTTTTCAGTATGGTGGTCTTTTTAATTTTATTGCTACCACATGCCGATTCTGGCATAGCTAAAGGGAGACCTCTATAAATAATAGTGAAGGGGGTTGGAAATATTCAACATTAAACCGTCTGGTGGGTTGGCAGTCGATCCTACTGCTAGATGGTTTATGGAGCTTTTGGGAAACCTGTCTGATGGTTATCCATTTATGCCTCAAGTACGGCTTCGTTTTCTAATTGCAATCATACTACCAACAAACGATTATAGTAAGTTTTGAGAAAACCTCTCGTTCCACAACGATAACTTAGACTTAGTCTTCTGCTGGCTGCGATGCAATTGGGTACTTTATTTGGGCTATCGCAAGACGGTTATAAACATGCTACCGCCAGATGATTTTTTAAATTAGTTGTATTTAATTCCAATATTGAGGGAGTTGATAAATGCTATATCTACGTCCTCAAGATAAAAAAAAAAAGTATCTCCGTAGCCGAATAAGATAATCTGGAGATAGCAAAGAATTATTAATGAATAAGAAATTATGGTAGTGAAGACGTTAATGCCTTCCACCGCTATAGATTAAAAAAAAAAAAAAAAAGGATTGTGGGAAAGATGTTAATCTATTCGACTGCTGTAGTATCTTTGAGTTATTGTACTGGATCACTGAGCTCTATAGTATGAAGGGTCTATCTCTGCCGCGAGCGAGTGACTTTGGCGGCCATATTGAAACACCAGCACTCGTCGCTTATAATACAAAACATCTATGGATTATGATTATTTTTCTGATTAATTCAAAGTTTTATGGGGTAAATTTAACCAAGAATATAAAACAACCCATTATAGCAGAAAGAGAAAATATAGTGTGGTTTTAACACTGAAGTGATAGTGATTTTGAAGCTGATTTACATCTAAGTAGTGGTGCTGAATTGGTGTGGGAAGTTCTAGACTATCCATGTCATGAAATCGAATGTCCAGATTGATAAAGGCCGGAAGAAACATGGAAATACCTACGAGAGAATGTGAACAGAATAGAAGAGGACATGGAAAGAAAGACTGGAGATAAATGGGCCCCTTTCAGTTGTCTCATACGTGCTGGGAAGAATCCTCCCCCCCCCCCACTCCCCAAGGGGCAGTAATCTTGTAGAAGCAGCAACAAGATATATTTCCTCCTTGTAAAATGTAATGCCATCTCTCTCCGATTAATTCCTGTGCCATTTTTGCATCCGTAAGCTGCACAGTGGACCATGGCACTATATTTTGCGGCATAATCGGCTGCTTTCAAAGCCCACAGAGCAGCTCAGTACAAAAACCGCCGGCATAGGGCGTGGTGTAACGTGGCTGCCACTACACCAGCGCCTCTCTGGCGGCGGACGCATAAATTACGCTGTGCTACCTATGAGAGAGCCCCCTCCATTCTATAAAACTCAGTGGATTGGATGTAGTTATTGACGATTGCCGCTTTTCGTATCCAAATATTTCAGTGCTCTGTTAATCGTTCATATCTTAATATCGGAAATTTAACAGTTACCTCTCGTAAAACGTTAAATATCCTAACGGCTGGGCTATGACAAGAATAAAACATTTAGGCGGCAGCAAGAATTACTTTAGGATTTCCGTAGTCATCCGAAAGCTGAGGCACTGAGACAGTAGGCAAAGAACCTGGAGAATCAGAAGTTACATACCGGTACCGTAAGTCATAAACACACATGATGGAGACACATATGCTTTGCCACCCTGTCCTTAAACATTGTAATTATTCAAATGTTGCAGTCAGAGAATGGCGCATTCTGTTAATGTTGGGTTCAGATCACCAGGAGGGAACCGTGCGTTTTATTTGATTACGTATCTACTCTATGGTCTGGCGACAATTACGATTCTGGCTGATTCTGGTAGTTTCCTCAGTTGAGAGAGAGAGAGAGAGAGAGAGAGAGAGAGAGAAGCAAACCGTACAGCCCTACTCCTCAACATGAGACTGTATGAAAAA
>NC_137054.1:24575728-24583228 GCF_032717465.1 Coenobita brevimanus | reverse complement strand
GTCTGTCTGTCTGTCTCTCTCCCATCATAGTCAGTTTACATTTCACATTTTGTAGTACGGTACTTTATTCAGTTTGTACGTCTTCATATTACCTCAGATACTTTGATTTTTGTTTCTTCGATCGTCTCACTGGTCATAATTTTTGTCGTTTCTTCTTCTACTTCAGCTGTTAGTAGTAGTAGTTGGAGTAGTAGTAGTAGTACTAGTAGTAGTAGTTGTACTACTACTACTACTATTACTACTACTACTGCTGCTGTTGCTGCTGCTACTGTTAATAAAAATAATAATAAATGATAATAATAATAATGATAATAATAATAATAATAATAATAATAATAATAATAATAAACTTCCATCATATTGCTAAGGCTTCAATGCATCGCACTTTTATCTTCCATCTTCACTTCCTTTTTCGCATCTTCTTTACCCTCTTCACACCATCCTTGCTCTGGCATCTTCTTTACAGTTTAATCGTGCTGTCTTAAGAATATTTCACTCAGCTAAGGATATCTTATGCTGGAAGGGTTAATGAGCTCGATGGCTGTAACTAACCCCTCCAGTTCAAAGAGCAAAGTTACGTTAAACAAAAATCAGGAAGTGAAGATTGTAGGCAGCAATGAAATCTTTACCGGACTGAAGAGGTTGATGTAACAGACATGATCCCCTGAAGCCGAATATATTCGTCGAACAGTTCCAAGAATATACTACCAAATTTACCATGTAAGTGAAGAAGATATTCGAGACTGTGTTTAATCCAACACTGCATAGTTTCCTGTGTTATAATCTGGTTATATCGTGACTGTTCCATTCAGTTCATGACGAAACCCATCGATTAAAAGAAATATTGAATCTTACATTACCTATGGTACATCTCTAAGCTACCATGGCGATACTTATATTTTTCCCACGACCTATAAAATGTTTTTGCAGCTCTGGAAGGGTCTCTTCCTGTCAGTGATGCTGTGCCAAATGTTAAGGTCCGAGAACCCTCAAAATACTGTTGCGCTATTTTAGCTTTCCGTGGCATATATATATATATATATATATATATATATATATATATATATATATATATATATATATATATCCAGAGACTTCACCGTGAAGATATGTATGCAAAATAACCACAAGAAAAATGAAATGAGCGACTGTGAGTACTTTCATAAATTACATCATCAGACAGAGTAATTTACGAAAGTCCTCACTGTCTCTCCTTTCATTTCTCCTGTGGTTATTTTGCGTACACAGTATATCTATATCTATCTCTCTATATCTATCTATCTATATATATATATACAGTATATACAGTATGTATATATATATATATATATATATATATATATATATATATATATATATATATATATACAGGTATTTTGGTAGGTGGGGGTGCTCATCATCCACTCACTCAATGCAGTGTTGCTCTCGGGTGTCTGCCCTGTCCTCTCCTCCATCCTTCTTTCCTTCCATCTTCTTCTATCTTTCTGTCCTTCATTCTTTCCCCGTCCTTCTGCCTACGGGTGACTTTACACTCCCTCATCTGTCTTTCATCCCTTCATTCTTTCCTCTTCCTTCTGTGTGGGTGACTCTGGACTGAGTGACAAGCCAAATGGTTTCCTGTACATCAGGAAACCATTTACTACGCTGGGTGGTAACCAGATAACCAAATTTTGGCGCCTGTTGGTCTAGTGGGTAGTTATTGTGCTCCAATCGGATTGAGCCGGTGAAGGTTTATATCCAAGAGGTGGTTGGGGTTTATTGATCACGTAATGCCACTCAGGGATGAGTGAGGTTGGTCACTCATCTTAAATGTCAGGACCAACTGCCTAGCCCTGGGCTCCTACGCTCCTCATGGGGCAGTGTAGGATTGGATGATGGATGGATATATATATATATATATATATATATATATATATATATATATATATATATATATATATATATATATCTCTATATATATTTATATTTATATATATATATATATATGTATATAATAATATATATAGATAGATAGATATAGATATATATAGATAGATAGGTAGGTAGATGGATAGATAAATAGATAGGTAGATAGCTATAGATAGATAGATATAATTTTATTATGGTGTCCTTTAGAAAGATAACAGTAATTTCTCTTGTTAAATGAACAGTTTTTATATATTGCTAACTTATAACTAGGGACGTATTCAATAGATCCAATCTGAAAGCGGTGCAGCGGCACTGGACCTCTGCTGATGGGAAGGGGTTAATCCTTTCAGTAAGAGAGATCACCGAGCTGAAAATATAATCCGGAAGTACCCAGAATGAAATGGAGGCATCTTACTGCAAACATGTTTCTGCCGATCTCTCTCTCTCTCTCTCTCTCTCTCTCTTTAAGGAGGTAATTAGGGAAAAACAACAAGAGGGATAAATCACCGCTAGTTAGGTAATTGTACCACAAGTAGGAACATTTCCACCACCACCACAACTACCAATATTTCCACCACCACCACCACACCTACTACCAGTTCCATCACCACCATATCTACTAACACTTCTGTCTCCACCACGTGTACCAGTTTTCCACTACCACAACTACCTTATCTACCTACATTTCCACCACAGCCATAACTATCAACATTTACATCTGACCTACTCTCATTCTAATAACTGATGCAAATTCCTATCCTCACAACTCGACCTTTACATTACCACCACAGCTATTAACATTTGCTCCACTAACACAACTACCCCTATTTCCACCAACACTACAACAGCCTATATTTCTGTCTCAAAGACTGGAATAATCTTAATTACAAACATACTCGGCACCACCACAACGCCATCACTTACACCACTAAACGTACTAACATTTCTAATACCGTTTGCACTACGGGACGTTGCTCGTAATGCAAAAGCTAAAATCATCATTTTTGCAACAAAAAATATTTCCATTTCCTATATTAGCCTTTTCACCTCAATTAACAGCAAAATAAATTTTATCAGCTTACTGAATATGCGCTCATGATGTAAATACAACAGTTAGGCCCCAACTTGGCCCGGAAGAAGGCCCATAAACACGGCTTCAGCAAGAGGGTATAATTTCCTCCATTCGAAAAGTTAACGCTGCTGTGAAATTTCTATAAAAATTTTACCAATAATTCCATCACAAGGAGCTGCCATATTGCACCAGAATTGTTATATGGAGACGTAAACAGGATTTATAAATTGTGTTGACCATGTAGAGATCAAGTCTAATTATGTGTTAGCCCATGGAAAAGTCTTTGGAAAAGGGGAGGGGGGGGGGAAGAACTATTCCTCCATTGAGTTTGAGGTAGCTCCAGGGGTGACCGGGCATATTTCAGGGGCGGCAGCAGGCAAGTGCCACCCCTTTAGCTACGCCACTTATTTTCACGGCAAATAGAAACAGTTGCCATAGCTACTAACATTTCCACCAATTAGCAAACGTTCCTTACCTTAACCTTGGGCGGGGAAAATTATATCGTGATGACAGACTTTTCTACCATCAATTATCAATACTTTCAGAACTACCACCAACTCAGTAACACTTGTAAGTTCTGTCGAAACTACAGTTTTTACCAGTTCCCACCATAGCTGCCAGCACCACAAGAACTACCAGCAATAACACCACATACGTTAAATTATCGTTCTTATCAACATGCCCGCCATAACCTTCAAATTTTTTCTGACATTACCATTTCTATATCAAGTAACTATCGAAGTATAACTAAGAATATCATCATTAGCATTACGACAACAATTGCTCCAATACATAAATAATTGTTTATATGTGTGCATGCCCGAATATATTTTTCGCTGCAGCCCAGCTCAGTCGCAGCCAAGCAGCATGTGTTTGAGAGCGTGTTTTTCTTGCTAGTCGCATTTTCGTTCGCAACGATAATGTTGAACTTTGCTAATTAGAATCCGGACTCCATGAAGATAATAATTAGCAATAAGTCTTGGGCGGACAGATACGATTCAGAAACGAAAGCACATTCTTCCTAATGGAAGTTACCGGAATCACTAAGGCCAAAGATGATATGGCAGTTCAGAGCAAGATGAAGCCCATGCTGACAGTTTTTTTTTTTTTTTTTTTTACTATCAGAATAATTTTCATCACAAGTATGCCCCAGAAGGCCTAGCAATAAAAAGAGTACTAAATGTGAGTTCTTGATCGGAGTGTAGTGTGTAGCAAGAGAAGAGAGATGTGGAAGGCTGAGGACTTTCAGCTACACCACGAATTGCTCCAGCCCATTCACCCTATCTCATCCATTATTATTTTGTTTTGTTTTTTTGCCAAACACACGATCACACAGGTCCTTGCGACTTCTGGCTATTTCCTAAACTGAAGTTGCCTCTGAAGATTTCGAGATTTGAGAACACAAATGAAATAAAGACAGATGCAACAAAGATCTGCTTGGCGATCCCAAAAACTGATTATACAAAATGCTTCCAGCAACAGAATGACTGCTGGGCTAAGTGTATTGAGCCCCAAAGGGTCATTCTTTGAAGGTGATTAAAGTCTGAATTCAGCATTTTTTTTTTTACAGGTAAAGGCCAGATACTTTTCGATCAGACCTTTGTAAACATATATATATATATATATATATATATATATATATATATATATATATATATATATATATATATATATATATATATATATATTTATATATATATATATATATATATATATATATATATATATATATATATATATATATATATATATATATATATATATATATATATATATATATATATATATATATTTATATATATAAATATATATATATATATATATGTATATATATATATTTGTGTGTGTGTGTACATATTACAGCTGCCAACCTTTTGCCAGTACTTCCAACAGTTTCACCAGTACCAACATTTACATCAGATGAAATAATCAACTTGTTGTGTCAAAGATTAAAATAAAACTTAAGAGAAACGTTAATGGTAATTGTACAGGAGGTAATAATTATGATTTTGATGAGCTGAGAAGTGATGAGAGCAACGAGGGGGAGAAGAAGTTTCTGGTGGGAGATAGTAGAAACAGGTTTCAAAGTCCTGCAGACTTTGATGGAATCTGAAGACAAATGATATTAATCAAATGTGGAGAGAAGGTAAAAGAGGTTTTTGCATGAGAGTGCTAAGAGTTACTATTAAGAAAAAGGGAAAAGCGAGAAGGAAAAGAAGTGGATGTCAGATGAAAACATGGAATGTAATTCCAGAAAAGGAAAAGAGGCTAAAGTTAAGAAGTGAAGAAACAACATGTTGATGGCCGTGGGTAGTTGAAGTACTTGAGGAGCAAAGTACTGGAGTTTACATTCTGAAGTAAAAGAAAGACTCGTTATAGACGTGATAAGAGGAGACTATAAGGGATGAAAAGGCGACAGATGCTACAGAAATTAAATTAAGTAAAAATGACGGTCAGAGCACAAGAGTAGCGTATCAGGGCCATAAAGGAGTTAACTGGGGAGTGAAAGGAGAAGGAAGGGAAATACCGTGTACGAGACAGAAATGGTAATTTGATGACTAAAGATTTGGATATAAAAGGAAGATGGAAAGAGCACTTTGAATCTGTTCTAAATAGACCAATCCCAGCTGAAGAGGACATTTTGCCAGCCGAGAGAGATTTGCAGATAGATGCGAACAGGGGATATAACTTTTGAAGGAGGTAGCAAAATCTATAAAAGGAGTTAAAGAATTTTAAGGCTCCAGGTGAGGATGGAATATTCCCTGAAATGCTTAAGGTGGAAAATGACGAGTTGATGAATGCGCCTTTTGAAACTTTTTAATGTGGCTTGGAGATAATGTGGTGGAATTCCCAGAAGAGTGGAAGATTGGAGTGATTATAAAAATACCAAAAAAGGGAGATTTAAGTGTGTGTGGCAATTGGAGGGGGGATAACTTTCGACACCTGTAGTTGCAAGAAGTCTTTTCCAAAATCTTGTTAGAAACAGAAACAGAGCCAGTAATTGATAAAATTTTAAGAGAAGAACAAGCGGGGTTTAGAAAAAGGTCGAGGTTGTAATGATCAGATTTTTATTGTAAGGCATCTAATGCAACAAGCTTAATGAGATGAAAAATGCCACTTAACATGTGTTTTGTGGATTTTGAAAAGGCGTTTGATGCAGTGTTTCACGTGGAGCTATGTTGAAAATTATGACAGATTCTATGGTATAACCCAGAAAAGTTCCCTGTAAATATTATTAGAAGCCTGCATGAAGGTACTTTTTGTAAGTGTAATGGTGGGTGGTTCTTGTGAGTGATCCATTTCTGCAAGTTAGGTCCAGGGAGTGATTCAAGGAGGAGTTCTTTCGCCATTGTTGTTTGTTTTACAGGTTATGGATTATGTTATGAAAAAGGCTGCTGTAAGGCAGAACAGGTGCAGGGAATTAACTGGGAAAAGAAAATAAGAAGCTGATGGATTTTGGACTATGCTGATGATATTGTACTGATTTGCGGAAGTATTAGAACGAGATGCAGAGGGTGCTTGATTATCTGGTGGAGGAAGGAGGAAAAAAGAGGTGGGACTTGGTAATAAATTGTGGAAAGACTGAAATTATTAATATGAACGTGGAGAACCAAATCGATTGTGTAATTGGGAATAATGTGGTGAAGAATGTGTAGAAAACTTTAAATATCTGGGAACGATTGTATCATCTAATGGATCATTGAACAATGAAATTGGAGGAGAGAGATTTTTAAGACAGGCTTGGCGAGCTGTTGGAATGTTGAAATCTGTTTGGAATAATAATATGCTTTCGGTACACATACTAAAGTGAAAATTTACAAGTCCATGGTTAGACCAATTCACTTAATTTACGCGCATGAGTCATGGTACAGTACAATTGCAAACAGATCAGAAAGTATTAGGATTTGAGAATAAAATACTGAGACGGATTCTTGGGAGTAAAAGTGGCAACGACAGAATTGCAAATGAAAGAGTAAGGGATATTACGAGAGTGGAACCAGTTAATGAATATGTGAGGACTGTCTCGCTGGAAGCATGGCTGGGGCAACATATACAGAAAAGAAGGGTAGTTTAACACAGGATGTGCCAGAGTGGATTGCTAGAGGAAGAAGAGGTAGAGGTAGGCCGAGGGAAACCTGGTTGAGGACAATGAAAAAAAGAAGCAGCAGGAGGAGAGGAGTGTTGGTGGGACCTGAAGGAGATGGCAAGAGACAAATATTGGTGGAGAGAGTTCATTGAGGCCCTATGCATCCCGTGGGGTGCCACAGGAAATGATTGATTGATTGATTGCAATAATTTTTCCAAAGCTCTCAATATCCTTCCCACAAGCAGTAACAATATAACGTACAATTCAGCACCATATTATAACATTCTTTTTATATTTCGATGGTTGCTACCAATTTTTCCATTATTATCACCATTTCCAACACTGCTGTTAGTACTGACACGGCAATAAAAACTTTATATTACAAGTGTTAACATTTAATTTCAGACTACTTAATACTCTTACTAGAAGTGTC
>NC_137054.1:24409066-24575628 GCF_032717465.1 Coenobita brevimanus | reverse complement strand
TACAGGATTTCATTAAAGTTAGCATGGAAACGTTCATTCCCCATCATAGTTACAGAAAAAGGATGTAATTCTCCTAAATGGTTTGATCACAATTGTGCTAGAGTAACAGAACATAAAACAATAGCATATAACATATATACAAGGACCAAAACCAAAAGAAGTCTTTAACTACTATAAAAATATCAGAAACCATGCCAAAACTATTATCTATCTTTCTAAATCAAACTTTCTACATAGACAAGCTAACAAACTACTAAACAATCCAAATGATAAGAAAATATTCTGGTCAACCCTTAATTCATTCAAAACTAACTTCAGTACCACCTCTTCCATTCCATCGTTACAGTCCCCCAGTGGAAATCTAGTAAGTGACCAACGCGGAAAAGCCAACCTTCTTGTTGACATTTTTAAAACAAACTCAACCCTAAATTCAGATGATCATAATATTCCTGTACTTGATTTTGATTCCCCTCAAATACCTCCTTTCATGATTCACACCAGACACGTACAAAGCCGTATTACAGAATCTATCAACAGACAAAGCCACTGGTCCAAATGAAATTCCTTCAATAGTACTTAAAAATTGCTCCTCAGTGTTGGCTCCAGTATTAGCAAAATTTTTCCGTTTATGCATCAATGCCTCAATTTTTTCCAGCCCCTTGGAAAGAAGCAAATATCCATCCTGTTCCTAAAAAGGGGGCAACTTCTGATCCATCAAACTATAGACCAATTGCAATAACTTCCGTCCTCGGTAAAGTTTTTGAGACTAATTAAGAAACACATAGTCAAGCATCTAGAAATCAATAAATTGATCAATGATCGGCAGTATGGATTTAGACATGAACGTTCAACTGTAGATATTCTTTGCCTTCTTACCCATCAGATTAACAAAACAATAGACCAACATAGTGAAACACACACAGTAGCACTTGATATTTCAAAAGCATTTGACAGAGTATGGCACCAGGCCTTATTGTCGAAGATGTCACTCTATGGCCTTGCATCACTGGTTCCTCTAATTTCTTCTTACCTTCATAGTAGAAAAATACGGGTCATGGTAGATGGAATTTATTCTCGGTTTCATTCCATAAATGCTGGCGTGCCTCGGGGATCAGTTTTGGCGCCAACCCTCTTTCTCATACATATAAATGACCTCCTATCTGTCACACACAACCCAATACACTCTTATACTTGATGACTCTCTACCCTTCATGGTTCTTTCACATTTAGTACCTCCTTTACACAATTTGATATTATAAAATCCCAAATAAACAGCAATTTCTCTGAACCAGGATCTTTCAAAAATTAATCAATGGGGACAAAAAAAATCTGGTCTTATTTAATGCTCTGAAAACTAAATACATTAATTTCCCCAATAGAAAGAATACCTCAGACTCTCACATAATTTTAAATGATGTCAGTATTCCCATATCCACTACAATTGATATCCTAGGTGTTACTCTAAACCCCAACCAAAGCTGGACAGCTTATGTTAAATCCCTTGCTAAAAATGCTTCTAAAAAACTGGGACTTATGTACAGACTTCGTGAGTTCTTTCACTGACGAGCAGATGGCCACAATATACAAAAGTCATGTGCGTTCTCAGATCGGAATACTGTTCACCACTGTGGAGTGGATGTGGAGCAGTTGCATTGAGGCAGTTGGACAAAATTCAAAATAAAGCCATTAGATTAATCAATAATCCTGCCATAATGCAGGACCTTCTTCCGGTATCAGTATGTAGAGATGTTGCTTCTTTAGCACTATTTTATCGATATTTTTACCGTAAGTGCTCTAACGAACTTCTGCTTCAATTGTGCCTCCCCTTCACCATTTTCTCCCGAAATACTCGGGCAGCTGGGAAGCGCCCATGAAATCACACTCTCTCCCTCACAATGCAGAACCTCTGCTTATCAAAATTCATTTATCCCCAGAACTACTACCCTGTGGAATTCACTTCCTGGGGAGTTGCCTTCCCACATACATTTAATCCTATCAATTTTACATCCAATTGTAATAAATATTTTACGAATGGACGATGCCTTTAGGCACATGGACTTATTTTTTTTCTTTTTTTTTTCCTTCCTCCTTAAATTAACAAAAAAAAAAAAAAAAAAAATGACTATGTGAACTGACTGATACTTGATTATGTGGGAAGTTGAACACATAAGTTTCGTGATAAGAATATATCATGGTGGTGGTGTACATAAGATAGATAAGTAAAGGTATTATTTTTGTACAGTTTTCCTTTACCTATAATAATTTTTATCTCGCCTATTTTGTTACGATTATAAGTACAGTCCGATGTTTTCACTGAAATCTTAGTATATAATAAGATTCTTCATACTTGTAATTGTAGTACTATCGATTCCTTGGGCATCAATTTTACTTAACTCTTGCTCCTAGCAGACGACTCTTTTCGTTTTAGCATGAGTACCATTGGAGTGTGGGGGTTAATGTACTGTAAACTGTATCTTATCCAGCCTGCTTGAAATCAGTGTCAGAGTTGAATGAAAAATCGGTTGAAGATGGCAAATAATAACAATACGCAATCATTTACTGAAGGGGTAACAAACAGCAATCCTCTTTTGTCCATTAGGCAAAAGGACACGATCACCAGAAAGCACTAATTTCTCCCCCCCCCTTCCCAGTAGCCGGAGTCTGCCGAAGTGACGACCGGGCGAGTCGAACACTCCACACTAACCGCCCCTACCGCAACCCCAGTGTAAACGTTGTTGTTGGAGAGATCTTGAAACGGCCAAAGATGATGATGTTACAGTGTGTCAATATTGTTATTATAGACAATCAGAACTAGTAGGGGTAAGTATATCAAGGCATTTAATGTGTGTAACATTGGGCTGTTATCCACAACATAATTGTATGTAAGGATATGAGAAAAGCACGAAAGTGAAAAAAAGGGACCTACAATGTATTGATGTGTTAATTATACTTACATCCTGCGTATTAAAAAAGTTACAAAATATAGTGCTCAGCATAGGTAAACATCTGTTCAATGATATGATGTCTTTTCACAACCATTCTCACTCCCACCTCATTACCACGCATCTCTCTGGTTTCCTATCTCCACCACACGCCTCTCATACCCTCTTGTCTCCAACTCCCACCCTATGGCGTTAACCAACATAAACTAAGATAATGATGAAATGATCCGACAGGTATTGATCATATTATAATGTTTAATACACCTCTGTATCAGGCACCAACTACTCAATAACATACGATACTTCGGTATACCATGCCAACTATTTCATCCTGTTTTAAGCTGTTACGATATGATATACACACTGCAAATTGGAATTTGTGTTACAAGGTAAGCGATACAGATTGTTTATCATTGGCACAGGTTATGTATGGTTTTAGAATCCTTAATTCATGTTTAACGTGGCAATTTTCTCGATTAGCGTAGTTTATCATAATTGATTCGTTATTACCGCTTGCCATCAATTTCGATGAACTACGCTGAGCAAGATTGGTGATGCAGAGGTAAACGAAGCCGATTAACGTCTCGATCAACAATCTCTCAATCAAAGTACAAGCAAAACAGAGAGCGAGAGCTAGCAGAGCATCAACGCAACTTGACTTCGCCCCTAATCGCTCCTGACCACCTCAACCACAACTCCACGATTTACGAGAAACATTAGCAGCGATAAACTTTGTCTGTCAACAACTTCTACAAGCCTACAAGTTAATCTCAACAAGTAAGGGAAAATCAAAACATTCAAGTTAAGAAGAAGAAGCAAACAAAGTGGAGTGAAGTGACATCTGAGTTGAGCACAGCACAGCTGACCTACATCATCCTACTCCACCACCCCACCACGACCCCCACCACTTTTTCCTCGCCACCACCAGGAAGAAAGAAAGCAAGTGTCTTGACCTCACATGTGATGAACAAACGATGCTGACGTGCTAAGCTGGGATCCAACAGTCTTCAACACCAACACACCTTCCCTCACCACACACTCTTCCACACCACCACTGCTGTTATAACGAGTTTATTTATTCTAACCAAGATTGTATTAGTTAATAGTTAAGTTAACTAAGCAATTATGTATTCATCAACATAAATATTACAAACTACACAGTGAAAGACAGTTACACACTTCTTACACTGACACGTGTTTTATAATTTTAATGTTATGGGCAATCAAAGAAAAACGTAAGGAATGTGATTTAGTGTGTAATCCCATTACGCTAAGTAAAGCACCTAAATTAGTGCCTGAAGGATCGGCATTAGCAGCGACAAATAATTCCTACCACAAAAAAAATCAGAAAACGATCAACAAAATATAAATTACGAAACAACTCATCAGGGACACAAGTGGAACAAACAGAAAACCAAACTCAAGAAACAAAAACAATACACACTAGATAGAGAAGGTAAATAACAGCAAAAGATGCAATTTACACTGAAGTAAATAATGATGACATCTGGTCAGAATTTTCAGATGTAGATAACAAACTTTATAAAAATTTACTTCCAGATTACAATTACTCAGACCATAGAGTATTGAGGTCAGGGAAAACACATATAAATTTCCTGTAAACGGTGATTGCAAGGAAAACACTGTAAGAGATGGCTAACTCAGATGCAGCAAGCACCAGTGCAGCAGCACTTCCACAAAATTCCAGTAACACTCCACCCCCAGTGTGAAATATTTTTCATGAAGACAATGATCTCATAAAATTCTCTGGTACCTGAAAGAGACAAGATTGTCATAAACACACTTACTGAACAGTATCACCAATTTAGGAGACACATTACAGATGAGAGTGGAAAAATAGCTGTTTTCTCATCTTGAATAAACCAAGAACGATGTACCCAGCTTGCAATTTGCTCAAGTCAGACAAGCTGTTGTTGAGAGCTTCTCAACATTTGAGCAATTTAAGACAGAATTTCTACAGAAAATTCTCTGGAGGCAGGAAGTTTCTTTGGTGGTATAACTTTCTCAGAGAATTACACAAAATTGTAGACCTACTAAGGCAAACACACACATAGGCTCAGATCAAGGAGAAATAACAGCAGAATATTTCCACTATTAAGAAAACCTTGTAGCTAGCCCTAGAAAACTCAAACTGGGTAATATGTCACCATTGCATGTCGTTGACATCAGCCCTCATGCAAATTTCTCTGTGACAGGGGTGTTAAAAGTCGTGCCAAAATCATCCCAAATAATCCAGGGATGAGTTTACTTGACTTCATTTATGAGGCGCAATTAGAATTGCAGCAAAGCTGGCAGTGACTGACACATCGCAGGCCATAACAACAGGACAGGGATCAAATTGCCAGAAATTGTAGCAGGGATAAGTAAGTAAAGTCCTGGCAATGACCAGAGACAATCTCGTCCAGTTCACAAACAAACACACAGTCAAAGTTGCTAGCTCAAGGATTCGTTCTCTCACACCCAGGTAACAGGACGGTACAAGAAGTCTAGCCGAAGTCCCAGCAGACATCGGTTGGCAAAAAAGACAAAACAAATGGTAGATCACCTCTTAGGCTGAACTCAAGGAACATGCTCTGTTACTATTGCACAAATCCTGGTCACACAAAATCTGAGTGTTACCTTACGTGACCAAATTGGGTCCCCTGCAGACCCCAGCATGTCATGTTTTTAAAAATGTTGCCATTAAGCCATTTTTTACTTTCACAGCCTGGCCTCTCAAGACTTTCATTGTAGATGGTTATTTTATATGTCCTCATTAAATTTGAACAAAAAATCTCGCACTATTAAGAAGAGACATTGTAATTAATGTCAGTGGGGTACGCCATGGGACCACACGTGGCCTTTCGTGTGATATATATATTTTTTTTTCAGATATTTCATATTATAAACATTAAGGACAATGTCAATACAGGTAGCAAAGTTTTATGCCTCAGTGGTGGTGGCAGAAGGTGACCAAGAAGAAGAAAGCATACAATGAATGGATGAGAAATAGGGGCGTGGAAGAAGTTGAGAGGCGGAAGAGAGAGTAATGTAGAAAGAAAGAAAGAGAGGAAAAAAGATTACTAAGAGAGTAAGAAGAAAGTGGATGAGGAATTTGGAAGGAATTTGAGTGTAAAGTGGAGGAACTGTGAGAAAATGTTCCTGGAAAGAGGTGAAGAGAGTAAGACAGGGTGGAGAGTGAAGTTAGCAGGGAGTGAAAGATAAAAATGGCAGATTACTAGGTGGAGAAGGGAGAAAAAGTGAGCAGATGGAGAGAACACTTTAAGGAATTGTTAGAACATAGAGGATGGAAGTGATGCGAGTATAAGTGGCTGGGGAATGACTGGGGAGAAGGAGGGAAGTGAGGAAGACAGGAAGAAATCTAGTAGGACAGAAGTTGTTGGAAGCAATGAAGAAATTAAAATGGGAGAGAAAGCCCCAGGAATTGATGGAGTGTGTGGTGAAATGCTGAAGCATGGGGGAGAGATAGGTAGTAAAATGGATGTGGAAGATGTGTAGAATGGCCTGGGAGGAAGGTAGAGTTCCGGAGGATTGGAAGTCAGGTATAATTATTCCCTTGTACAAAGGAAAAGGGAAAAAGAGGTGTGTGGTAATCATAGGGGCATTTGTCTTCTTAGTATAATAATAGGAAAAGTGTATGGTAGGATACTTATTGACAGGGGGATTAGGGAAATAACAGAGGAATTAGTTGGAGAAGAACAAAGGAGGCTTTAGGAAGGGAAGAGGTTGTGTAGATCAGATATTCATTCTTAGGATCTTTGAGTGGAAAGAAAGTGTCTAGAGAAGGGAAAGAAGTTGTATGGGAAGCCTTCATGGGATTTGGAGAGAAAGCATATGACAGGAGTGGATTGACATGGATTGTGTAAAGTGCATTAAGTATATATGGAGTAGATGGGAAGTTGTTGAGTGCTGTGAAAGAGTATGTATGGAGGGGTGTGTAGCATGCTGTAGTGTGGGTGGATGGCGAACTGAGTGAATTTTTCTATTTGAAGGTTGAGTTGAGCACAGGGATGTGTCATAGTCTCCATGGTTGTTCAATCTGTATGGATGGACAGGGTTATAAAAGAGATTCAAGATAGGGCAAGGTGGATGTTGGAGTAGCCTAATGAGAGTGGGCAGTGTTTGGAAACTCCTGTTTTTGTTGTTTGGTGATGATATCTGTGTGTTGCTAAGTGAAGACGAAGGGGGAGCTGCAAGACTTGGTGGATGAGTTTGGGAGAGTGTGCAAGAAACGGAATTCAAAGGTGAATGTAGGGAAATGTAAAGTTATGGTCTTCGAGAGAGGTGAATTCAATGACTTTACAGTGAGGCTGGACAGTGAGGAAATGGAAAATGTGAGTGCATTTAAGTACTTGGGTAATGTGATGAGTAAAGATGGACGTTTAGAGGATGAAGTGCTTGAAAGGGTACAACAAGGAAGAAAGAGTTACTGGTTCCTTGAAAGCAGTGATAAGAAACAAGGAAGTGAGCATGGAATTGAAAAAGTTAGTACATGATAGTATTGTGATAAAACTCTGACGTATGAGCGTGAAGCTTGGACGTTGTTGGAGAGGACACAAGTCAAGAGTGAGAGCAGTGGAAATGAGTTATTTGAGAGAAGCCTGTGGAGTTACATGGAGAGACAGACTGACAAATAAGGATGTGAAGGAGCGTTGTGGTGTGGATGTGGATGTGATAGGAAGCGTTAGGAGAAACACACTGAGGTGGTTTGGCCATGTAGAGAGGATGGAGAGGTGTGAGACTGACGAGGAGAGTGTATGTGAGTGAGGGTGGAGGGGGAGAAAAGGGAGGGAGAAGGCCGGAGGATGAGTTGGAGGGATGGGAGTGGAGAGGTATATGGGAGAGAGGTGGGGGTGTGAATTGGGAGCTTAGGGGCAGTGAAATGGTGGGGGACAGGGTAACGTGGAGGGAGATTTGTTTTGTGGCCACCCCGTATAAGGGAGTTAAGGCGATCTGGCAATAGATAGATAGATAGTATTTCACTTAACACTACCCTCAGCATGACCTCCCATAGGTAGGAATCATTTGCTAAAAATTGCTTCAAAGAAACTTGTATTATTGTACCGAGTTTGTAACTTCTTCAATTGGACGAAAAGCTACTGTATAATTTATAAGAGTCATTTGTGCTTTTTAGCTGGTAATACTGCTCATCGTTGTAGAATGGATGTGGAGAGGTTGCACTTGGAAACAGCTAGATGAAGTCTCAGAACAAGGCTGTTAGAATTTACTGATAACCCTAATGTTTACAAATGAACTAGTCCTCTCTCTTCAAGTAAGAAGGAATTGTTGCCTCCCTTGCATTATTTTATAGATACTTTTATGGCAAATGCTCAGTACAGAAGTTGCATCCATTGTGCCACCTCTCCATACCTTCCCAGCGCTACACGGACATCTGGTCTCGCTCATGACTGGACTGTCACACTGCCATATTGCAGAACTTCTGCCTATCAAGAATCTCTTTTTATTCCCCAAACGTCCGCACCTTCTTTGGAAGAAGCTTCCTCAGAGTTGTTTCCCCCAACACTTCAACCTACCACGGGTGTTCAAGTCCAACTGTTACTAAATTTTTTATGAACGGAGAGACTCCTGTAATCTTGTGTATGGGTTCTTTTTTGTATTCATTTGTTTTTTCCTTCTTGTGATCTGTAATAAAAAAAAAATAAAGATATATAGAGAATGATAATGGTGAAGGAAGAAGTAGGTAGTGCTACATCAGTAGTAAGTGGATGATGGGCATCACCACTTGCACACGTGTTTGGAAAATATAACGAAAACATTTTAGATCTGATCTGTATCAAACTTTATGGATGAGTTCAAAGATCATTCTAAAAGACTGAGCTTTTCTGAGAACAATAGATCAGAGGTAAAGATCACAGGAGCAGTTGGCCAGCTTAAACTGTTCTTATCATATGACTGACAAAATTTTGTGGACAACGAGACAGTTTAAGACAAAAATCAGAGGGATTTCAGTTTTAAGAACAATCAGTCAAAGGGTCAGGTCACAGAGAAAGGTAAGACTTTTACTGTCCACTGAGCTGAAAGTTCAACCCAAACAGTTTTGATCAAATCTGAGACCAGTCTTAGTGGAGGGGTTAAGTGTTTATGCAGGAATGTAGTAATTTGGATTTAAAGAGTAAGCCACTGCAAGTCAGTGTCACAAGGCAATGCCAAATTTTCTTTCCTTGGGAAACTGTTTCTAAATGGTGCATTTTTTTTTCTCTCTGTCACCTTTAGGTGAGTCCATGAAACTTAACAAAGAAATATATCTCGATGAGGATGACTTAATGAAAGTTGCATCTAACCCCTCTAGATCCAAGACTCTAAGCCAAACTAAATAAAATTGTGTGATATTGGAAGCTTAAAATGAAAAAATACGTCATTGGCGTGACGTGGCTAGTCTTTTGCTGCCGCCCTAGCAATTTTATTGACACTTCAAGCGACTAGGACCATGTGTGCTACATTATTCTATCTATCTATCTATCTATCTATAGCCCGACGCCCTAATCCCGGCAAAGGGTAGGCCGCAGACAAAACGCCTCCAAGTGGCTCTGTCACCCGCCATTTGACTCCCCTCCTCCCAACTCACCCCCCTCCCTCATATACCTCTCAACTCCATCCCTCCACCTCATCCTCGGTCTACCCCTCCCTCTCCCACCTCACCTACATACACCACTCTTAGTCAGTCTTTCATTCTCCATTCTCTTCACATGTCCAAACCACCTCAGTCTCTTTCTCCTAATCTTCTCAACCACATCCCACATCCACCCCACAACGTTCCTTCACTTCTTCATTCGTCAACCTGTCCCTCCACGTCACTCCACATGCTTCTCTCAAGTAACTCATTTTCCACTGCTCTCACTCTTGACTTGTTCCCCACTCTTGCAAGGTCCACGCCTCGCTTCCATACGTCCAGGGTAGGGATCACAATACTATCATGCAGTGACTTCTCTAACACTTCCATACTCACCTCCCTATTTCCTCATCACTGCTTTCCAGTGTACCAACAACCTTCCTTCCCTGCTGTATCCTTTCACGCACTTCATCCCCCAAAGTTCCATCGCTTACTCATCCACACTACCCAAGTACTTGAATGCACTCACATTCTCCATATCCTCACCATCCAACCTCACTGCACACTCTGTGACTTCACTCCCTCTCAAACACCATAACTTTACTTCTTTTGTTTTCACTAACTTTGAGATTCCTCCTCCTACACACTGTCCCAAATCTCATTCACCAAACCTTGCAACTCCCATTCATCTTCACTCAACAATACTGCATCATCAGCAAACGAGTAACACCGGAGGCTTCCAAATCTCACCCTCATTCATTAGAGCCACCCCCACATCCACTGCCCAACCTTGCACCTCCTTTACAACCCCATCCATGTATATATTAAACAGCCATGGAGACATCACATAACCTGTTTCAGTCCCACATTGAGATCAAAAGAACTCACTCCAGCTCACCATCCCCACTACTTGCCAGACCGTAGCCCCTGTAGCTCCCTCGTACATACTCTTCACAGCACTCAACAATTTCCCCTCCACTCCATATATTCTTAATACCTTCCACATACCTTGCCTATCTTTTCCGTCATAAACTTTCTTCAAGTCCATGAAGCTGCAGCATACACTTTCCCTTCCCTTCTCTAGATACTTCTCCACTAAACATCTTAGAACAAATATCTGATCTACACACCCTTTTCCCTTCCTAAATCCCCCTTGTTCTTCTCCAACTAGCTCCTCTGTCATATGCGTAACTCCCTATCAATGAGTATTCTACCATATATTTTACCATTCACACTTGCTAAGAAGGCAAATACCCCTATGGTTACATTATTGCTAACAAAATTAAGGCTACCATCATAAAAGCCAATATCATTGGTCACCAATATCCTTTCGTTCAGAAGCCTTGGATTTCCTTACAATATGACTAACAATGACTATTGTTATGATGCCTACTAGTGTTATGGCCTAGAAACATTAAGGTCATCAGTATTCCATACAGTCACGTTAGCCATCAACATTTTGCATACCAATGTTATATTTACCATCATTATTGTTTTCTCTGTCACCATTATCCCTGCCAGTGATATAACTTCCAATATTACGGCTACCAGCATATTGCCGATTAATGCAGTAACTCACCGATATATTAAGCTGCCAACATTATGGCTACAAACATTAACCTACCAATGCTATAACTACCATCATTATGGCTACCACTATCATTATGCCTACTAATGCAAATAATTACCAACAGTATTACTGCCAATGTTACAGCTACCAAAATTATGCCTGCCAGTGTTATGCCTGCCAATATTTTGACTCTCAACATTATGCAGAACAATGGTGCTGTATAATTACCAACATTATGCGATACCTGTATTATGCATACTGACTGCTTATATTACGGCGGCCATCATATGCCTACCAATACTATAACATCCAGCATTAAGTGACTACTAATATATTGCCTGCAGTGTTTTAAATACCAACAGAACGGTTATCACCACTATGCTACGAACAGAGGTTTATAGCATACCATTGTTACAATCTACGAACAATATGAATACCAACGTAATGCCTATAAACTTTACACACTTACCAATATTTTATCTACAAGCATCATGGTAACAAGTATTCTATTTACCACCAACACAGCTGCCACCACTTCGGTACCAGCGGCAGTAACTACTAATACGAGCGTTGTAGTAAGTGAAAAAAAAAAAAAAAAAAAAAAGCTACAGATTTTGTGCATACCACTGTTTTCGTTTGTTTTACACCTTACAAAATTTCGGGTGCCAGAATTATCCATTTTACTGTAAAGGTCTCTCGTAGCCTCTAGCACAAGTATGAACACACTATAAGAGACGTCACAGCAATAAATGGGTTAAATGATGATTGTTTCCATTGTTTCCACTATCAGAGGTTCTTACAAACCTAAAAAAAAAAAAAAAAAATGTCTGGCGATAATTAAACTATTATTCCTTAGGGGTGAGCAACAATTACTAACAAGTGGCGATGTTTCCAGTAAGTTGCAACCATTACATCCTTTTCAAGCATCCTTCCAGCATCGTGCCACCTCAATTGACACCGCAGAAAAAAAATCTATGGAACTCATATTTCATGCTTCACATATGATGAAATATGGGGCGTGGTCTAGTGGGGAGGGACGTGGGACTCCAGGAAGTAACACCCACCCACTTATTATATGCATCGTGGGGAGCCAGGTATGCATCACTGGGGAGTGCTTGTTGTTCGCTTACTTTCATCTTCTTTTTCAAAATGTTTCATATTTCTACTTAATTAAAATATAAACAGGGAAATGGGTACTTCTTATTATGAAGGTGTTGTACATAGCAAGGTTTTTAGTAACAGTATTTTCATAACATTTCTGGGGATATAGTACCTTCAGTAAATTACATCAGGGCACTGGTTAGGATAATGAATTATTCTAACCCCTTCACTAGTGTACACCAACATTACATCAGCCAAACTACGTCAACCATAATGATGTTTATTATTCTACAGAACACTCCACACCACTGCCAGTATACTGCAATAAATCGCAAGTGGCACCAAGAGAAAAGGGGTGAATTCCCAGGACTAGGACCAGTGGACCATATAACACTCTAGCGCATGCAGAGATCCTTAGAGAGACCGATGTATACAGTATATCACCAGAAATACGCTATCGAGGTGCGCGTTCAACCTGCCTGCCAACCCTATGGTCGTGACGCATGAGCGATACTCCTGACCTATTCTGACCCAGAAGAGCGGAGATGAGAAACGACGGAATGAAAGTAATGGCAAAAGTCTGAAATACTAAAAAAGAGTGGAGGTAATGATAAAAGACTGAAATACTGTATGACAGAAGCAATGCATAAATACGGACATTAGTGCGCGGTAATGGTTGAAACTGTCCAACGACAAATGTACTCATGCAAGCTGTTCGACATTTTACATCACTCACCATCACACTAAGCTTATAGTTATTACAGGCACCAACATTACCCAAGCCAGCATACTGAACGCCTTATCACCACCTATCATACCAATTAACATATCTGGCAACATTACGTCATTCATCATTTTACAAGCTATCGTATCACCCACCGCCACCATTACATCAACCAACATTTTACCAGCCACCATTATGGAATCAACATGTGTCCCCATGTGTCCACTTTCTCACCATCTGGAAAATTTGATAGGGAGGCGCGCGTGTGTGTACGAGGATGAGAGAGAGAGAGAGAGAGAGAGAGAGAGAGAGAGAGAGAGAGAGAGAGAGAGAGAGAGAGAGAGAGAGAGAATAGGAATACATAGGAAGTACAGATAACAAGAGGCATGTTGGTTCATGACGAGGTTATCGGTTGGAAAGATAAACTAAGTCTATTGGGATCTAACCAACTCACAAGAGAAAAGGATAGAAAACAGCATGGCTCTCACCAGCCCACCAAAACATCCGGCAAAACCAGTAGAAAAAGACAGGAAAACAACAACACTTGGTAAAAGAAAAAAAGGGTATTTCATAGAATAGACAGTTATGCACTTTATGATCTCTCATCCACATATCCGTAAAATAAAGAGCATATACTGTCTCCGAATGGTTTCATAACTAAACAAAGAGTCTCTGTTGTCGTCACATACTTCACCCTGTAAATAAACACAGAGTAATAGCATCTGCCGTAGTCTTGAAATATTTGTCGGACAGAATTTTCATTTTTCGCAGTGTCTGCCGTTGCTGAACACTAAATGAATATTTTTGCATCTCCTGCTTTTCAGTTTAATACCTTTATTTCTAATCACAATATCATTCTGTATTTCGAACAAATTGTTATATCTAACATCGAAGAATTTGTTAACAATTTTTAATTCTTGTGTTAGATTTTTTTGAGCCTTCGCTTTTTTTAGTTAAAACATTTTATTTCTTTAATTCTTTAATCGCTCTGCACGTAGGAAAGTTTTGCCGCGATGGGAACATATTGGTTATTCTGAGTTGCACTTTCTCAACTTTGCCTTCGTCATTAATACAGTTTGGAGACGTGTTGCATACATTATTCTAGGTGTGATGTAGCTAGTATCGTATAAAGCTTAAAGATAACATCGGACGTTGTATGATTAAAGTTCCTTGCCATGAAGTCGAACATATTGTGTTTGCCTAGTTATTGGCTGCTATATAATGCTTTGAGTTTTTAAGGCAGTTATTTATATTTCCCAAATCTTTCTTATCCTTTACTTCCGCCAGTGGAGAATCGAACATGTAGTATTTATATTTCATGTTTTTATCACCACAGTGCATTATCTAACGTTTCACCACATAAAATTTAAACTGCAGCTCTTCAGTCTAAATTATAAATTTCTTCAGGTCGTTTTGTATACATTCACAGTCTGCTTTCGTAATTACTTTACCGCCATTCAGCAAATTTTACTACATTTGAAACTATTCCATTTTCTGGATTACTGATATAAATGTTCAATAGAACTTGTTCTAGAACTAACTCCTGATGAACTCTGCTACTTACTCTTTATGATTCGACACTGATCAATAGATGATACTTTCGATTCATCAACTAATCATTAGTCCACAATAACATAATTTATAAGAAAAACCGTGGGCTTTTAGAGAGAGAGAGAGAGAGAGAGAAAGAAAGACGAAATAATTATAACGTAAAAGGTACTAGGGACGAGAAGGAATTATGGGCACGGATGACGAGAGAGAGAGAGAGAGAGAGAGAGAGAGAGAGAGAGAGAGAGAGAGAGAGAGAGAGAGAGAGACTAGTAGGGGAGACGAAATAATTATGACGTAAAAGGTATTAGGATTGAGAAGGAGTTATAAGCACGGATGACGAGAGAGAGAGAGAGAGAGAGAGAGAGAGAGAGAGAGAGAGAGAGAGAGAGAGAGAGAGAGAGAGAGAGAGAGAGAGAGAGAGAGAATCAGATACGTCGAGCTCGCAGATGTTACCATACTTGTTAAATGGTGGTGGCTTAATTAAAAAAAAAAGTTTATCAGTGTTAATTAAGTACACAAACTATACATATTTTGCAGTCTTTATTGAGTGTTCAGGTTTCAAAGTTATCAAGGGTATTAAACACACCACAAAGCCAGTCAGGAGACAGGACGTGTGTGCTGGGCAATCCCCAGGTCCTGTCCTCCCCACTTACTGTTATTTAATCAGCCCATACACCACTGACCGGGCTAATGTATGGCCCGGCCTTCACTCTATGTGCAGGGGAATCTTTCAACGAACGAACAATCTAATAAGAAGCTGAGGAATAGCCTACCATTCTCAGCCCATTAACCGTTCAGGAAACTGGGAGGAAGTAACCCATCCTGAACTAAAATGTCATAAGGAATTAATTGTCTAAGCATGAAGATAAGACTTAACTATTTATTCATGCCTTTAGCGACAAGACAGTGAATGAAATTTTTGTTCTGCCTTGATTTTACCTTATCACGAGTTGTAGCTGCTCAGATTCGAAAAGATGCAAGCTTCGATCCCACTGTTACGCGGGTTTTACGGACAAAATGACCTACCAAACTGTCACAAAAATGTCTGTATAACCTGTAATCAGCAAAGATACTTGATACTTCATACATTTATTTGGCTTAACATAAGATACAGTATACACATATACAATTGCAAGCCACGGTCCATTGAGCCGATGCTCTTTTATGGACCTGATGTTGTTTTCATATTTTATTTGTCTTCGTGGATTTGAATGGACATGAAAGAAAAAAAGGTTATACTTAATTCAAATATGGAAATCTGTATTGATAGCAATATAAGAAATAATAAAAGTGTACATAAGTTATAAGAGAAACAGCAATAATAATAGTAATGATAGAAAAATATTAACAGCAATAATAAATAATAATGTCAGCGCTTTGCCTACAACAGTAGCCTTAAGTGATAATAGCATATGAAATCTTAGATACAGAACAGTAGAAAATTTAAATCAGTAGTATAATTAAAATTAGTAGTATAATAACAGTGACAATAATAATAATAATAATGATAAAGAGGCTTGGTATCAGAATGGAAGTGGTGATATGTGAAATTGTGTGGCTTATACAAGGAACGCTTGATCTCGGGGAACAATGTGTCATAAATAAGTAGAATTTAGCGGTAAAATAGTCACAGCAAATTTACGCCTTATACAGTGCCGTGGAAAAGGATTTGGAAACACTTCAAACAATTGCACTCAAACATTTCGTCAAGGATGTTATTGAATATGAATGCAGATTACAAAATAATTCCATGAATACATAAATATAGTACACTGAAATCTTGGTACCGCCAGATGATTTTTTCAGCTAAGGAAAAGTTATCTCGTATGGAAAAGGTTAAGCTGAGTGAGATAAGAATCTTAGTTGCCCTACGTTATTCTCGAGCTTCCGCATGACACAGCTGAGAGGAAATCGAGGAAAATAGGAAGGAGAAGGGACCATAACAAGAAGGGAAGGATGAGAAGTAAGAGAAGGACAAAAGCAAAAAGCGAAAAATAGTGAAGGGGAGGAGAGGAAAAGAAATATTGAGTAGACCGGCAGGAAAAAGACAAGGAAATAGTAAAGAATGATAAGAAATATTTTAATTGGTAAGAAACTGACAAGAGATCGTAGAAATGACAGCGGAAAAGTGAGTGGAAAAAGAGGAAGAGATGAAAATGGGTGGAAGTGGGAGTAGGAGGAAAAAGGATGGATGGATGAAAAGGAATGAAGGGAGGAAGGGAGGAATATAAAGAAATATTACTGCTATGACTAAGAAGCAATACAAGGAAAAGAATGACTGGAGAGAGAAAAGGAACAGAGTAAAGACGAAAAGTAGGGGGCAGAGAGAGAAGAGGAGCAAATCTAAGAGGATGAGGAAACAAAAAGGGGATGAACAAAAAGAAACTGATTGGTGGGGAATCAAAAAGAGGGACCAGAGATACAGGGTAAAACAAAAAGAATGAAGAGGAGGGCGTAACAGGCTGAAAACAGTAAATACCATGAAAACTACGAAATGCGAAAAAGAGGATGTAGTGAAAAAGGGGTAGATAGACAGACACGCATTTATAGAGAGAGAGAGAGAGAGAGAGAGAGAGAGAGAGAGAGACCGATAACTACGGAGTAGAGAAAATAGAAAACGAAATAATGATAAGGAAAGACTGAATAACAGAAAATGAAGGAATTGAAAGGGAAATGAAAGAAATGAAAGGGAGGTAAAATCACGAGAGAAATGTTTGAATGTAGAAAAACGAAGTGTGCGAGGGAACGAACCTCAGGAGTTGAAAGTTAGGAGCGAGAAGCAAAGACCCAGAGAGAAGAGTGTGAGAAGAAGAAATTAATTGAGAGAGAGAGAGAGAGAGAGAGAGAGAGAAACAGGATGACAGGTAGGGCAGAAAGGAAATCTATCACACACATATGAAGGAGAGGGGAAAGAGCGAGAGGGACAGACAGAGAGACAGAGGGGTCAAATGGTGCCCCCTTGTCAACACACCAAGTCAATAAGGGTCGGCTCAGTACCAGCCTTACACTGTTGGCTGTGTGTGTGTGTGTGTGTGTGTGTGTGTGTGTGTGTGTGTGTGTGTGTGTGTGTGTGAGAGAGAGAGAGAGAGAGAGAGAGAGAGAGAGAGAGAGAGAGAGAGAGAGAATTAAGGAAAGGAGGTATGAGTGAGGGGGAGACGTGGAGGGAGGGCAAGATAGAGGAGTGGAGACAAAACAGAGGGATGAAAGAAGTGAAACCTGGTAGAACATAGGTTGGAATTAGACATAAGGAGGGATGACGCTAAGAAAGGTACTTGTAGAAATGACGGAAAATGAGAGAATGTGGAGACAGCGGGAAACTGATGGAGGGGTGAGGAGGAGAGAGATGGAGGGAAGAGGAAGAATAGGATGCTGGAGATGGGGTGCAGAGGAAGAACATAGTGATGGAAGGGTGGATAGAGAAAGAAATGCTGGACGAATGGACAGGGAGAGAAGATGATGAAGAAGGAAAAAAAAAAAATGAGGATATGAGGCGTGAATAGGAACGACCAATAAGGGACGAAAGTAAGAAAAGGAAAGTTGAGCGAGGTGATAAGGAACTGTCTTGAGAGAGAGAGAGAGAGAGAGAGAGAGAGAGAGAGAGAGAGAGAGAGAGAGAGAGAGAGAATACGTGCAGGAGGAGAACAAGAGGATTATGAACATGTGAGAGTAGGCTACAAGGTAAACATGAAAGAGGGAGGAGTGTAGGATGCAGACAAGGAAGAAGGAAGAAGGAGGAGAGAGAGCGCTACCTTCATGGAGGAATGAAGATATGAATCGTTTGGAATGGAATGCAGGTCAGATGAGAGTTTGAAGGTATTACTCAGGAGACGTGTTTCATGGACGCTGATGAGTCTGTAAGGAGTGGGATGGGCTGGTTAGGTTTGGAGAGAGGAATAAATGAGGTATATAACTGACGGATAGAAACAGAGACAGAGAGTAATAATAGTCAAAGTGAAAAGGTTTGAGAACGTACTATAACAAACATAATGTAACAAAGATATCGCAAATGGATGGAAGATGGCAGAAGAAAGAAAGCCAGGAATAGAATAAGCAAATGATATGAAAAACAATATTGAAACAATTGAAGTGTTATGGAACAGGACAGAACAGAGACAGATGTAGCAGACAATAATCTATGGAGACAGAGACATAAAAGACTCTGATGCAGATGGGTCGTGGAATGCTACCTTCCAAAGGGGAGCAGGTTTGAGCACTGTTTAGACCAAGTAGGGCCAGACTAGGTAGGTGCAACCAGACTAGAAGGGCCTACTATGCTCGATTTTTTTCCCGCTGATGATCCACTTTCGTGAATGTGGCACCTGCGCACTCCTGCCGCGTGATTGGTTGGTTTCAGTTTCATACTTGTATCATATTTACAAAAAACATATGTACCTTATATTCCAGTTTTCATAAATGCTGTTTTGCGCTGTCATTGTACTATACAAACAGACATGAAACGAGTATGTATCTGTGCTTCACCCAAACGGACAATGAATTTGAGGATGCTGAATTTGAATTGAAATATTTATTGTTGTAAAACGTACAGAGTTGTTGCATCTCTAATTAATAAATATATATACTTACGGATATATATACTTACGGATAATATGAGCAAAGGTATCGAAGCAATGGCGTAGGTGTGATCCATAATAAAGTATGACATCTTGTGAGGTGAGACAGCTTGTTTTTCCCGCCTGGCCGTCTCTCGTGTCTTCCTCTGTAGCGACTGTTCGATTAGCCTCCCCACTTCCACCACTTTACCACTGACAAAACCACTAATTCACTTAGAATGGTACTATTGTCTGATGGCACAAGTACCTAAGTATTAAGATACCTTTTATTTGCACTTACCCAGCCAAAGGCGTTTATTTTTTAAAAAAATATAGGCAGATGCAACAACTCTGTATCTTTTACAACAATAAACATTTCAGTTCATATTCAACTTCCTCAAATTCATTGTCCGATTGGGTGAAGCAGATACATACTCGTTTCATGTCTGTTTGTATAGTACAATGACAGTACAAAACAGCATTTATGAGAATTGGAATATAAGGTACAACTGTTTTTTGTAAATAATACTTCAAGTATGATTTTGATACCAACCAATCACGCGGCAGGAGTGCGCAGGTGCCACATTTACGAAAGTGGATCATCAACTGGAAAAAATTGAGTATAGCTGCAGACTAAGAGCACTGCCCAACAGATCTCATGACCCTCTTGAGTCGGAGTCCCAGCAGAAAAGGGTAGTAGCTTTGCGAGGTTAGGGTGGAGGAGAGCACTGAGGAGGATGGCAAGGCCATTTTATCCCCCACCTCTCCCAAGACCCTCTTGAGCCAGAACCTTAAATAGGAAAGGTGGTAGTGACATTTTGAGAGAAAGGACAAAGAGAACATAGAGAATGTTGGCCAGACCACCTCATCTCCCCACCTCTCCTCAAACCCACCTGATCTATGGTCCCAGCTGCATAAAGTTGTGCTGGCCTTCCAAGAGAAGGGGCGAGGTGGACACTTAAGTAGTCAGCCAGGATACCTCATGCCTCACCTCTCCTGAAATTCTCTTAGGCCACAGCCGCAACTGGGAAAGGTGACAGTGACTCTTAAAGGGTGGAGATGGCACTGTTCGAGGCGTGCTACCTAGAGTGGTGAGCAGGCTAGGGTGCTGCTTCGACTGAGTGGGTCTTTTATCACCAGTCAGACTAAAAGCACTCCCCCAGCCATTGGAGAAGAAAGACAGCCCAACTCAGTGCCAGTCCAAAGTCCACAAAAATAGGGAGGGTTAGCGTCAGGAGGGACATTCGGTCGAAAAGCCATCCAAAACTAGAAAAATGGCAAATCAGACTAGAATTGCCTTGTAGCATTCCTATAAGCATTGTACAGGGGTCTCTCCTGATCCCTGTGGGAAGTGGGAGGAGAATGCATCTTCGATCACCATTACCTAGCCTGCCGAGAAGACCAAAGCCCCAGGATTATGATGCCATTGTCCTCATCCAACCCGGACCCCATGAGGGTCAGCACTGACAGAAGATAGGCCCACAACATCTTTACCTATAAAATAAATCCAAGTTAAAGAAGACTATTGTGAAGAGGATTCGGTTGAGGTGTTTGCTGTCAAGCAAGACACTGAAGGTTTTGTGTGTAGAACACAATTTTGAGTGATATTCATTGACAGGAGGGGAAGAAGGGGTGTTTGAAGGGATGTCAGAAGAAGGAATAGGAGGAGTAGATGATGGAGTGTCTCTGAATGACCCTTCCAAAACCAGACCTCTCAGGACACACTTAAGATAATCTACATTCACCCACTTGGTATTTCTAGTGGATAATCCCTTTACTTCATATCTGTTACCATTACGAGTTATCATGCGGTGTGGGCCTGTAAAATTATCATCTAATTGAGAGCTATGTGTATACGAACTAGCAAAGACTAGGTCTCCAACACTGATAATGATAGGTGATGCATTCTTATGCTGGTGTTGTATCATGTCCTCTTTAGATAAGGCCAGGTTAGCTATCACATACTGGTCTGTTTTATGGAAGTCTTCCATTTTAACTTTCACATAATCATCCAAATAATAGAGTGGACCAGCCTTGGACGATAGCAATGCATAGGGCAGTTCTTTATCAAACCCATACAAGACAAAGAATGGAGTTCCACCAATGAATGCACAATGAAACTATTGATAGAGGTTGCAACTTGGGGTATCTACTCATCCCGATATGTGCTTTGAGAACCTGTCTCAAGCACTCCAAAATTTTCTGTTTTGTCTTTCGACAAGGCCATTGGAAGCTGGATGTTTGGGAATGACATTACATTTATTGATGTTATACTGCTTACAAATCTCAGCCAGAAGATATGGTAGATAGAGGAGGCAAGGGTGCGGGACTTCCATTCAGGGAATGTGGAGTCCTACAATCTCCCTTTCTATTATCGTGAACTCCAATCTGCCCTTTCCCTTTGTCATGACACCTCACCAGGGCCGGATGATATTCCCTATGCAATGCTTTGGCACCTGAGTGATGATGCACTGTCTTTTCTCCTCAGCCTGTTTAATAGAATCTGGAAGGAATCTTCTCTTCCATCCTCTTGGTGTGAGGCTATTGTCCTGCCATTCCAGAAGCTGGAGAAGGCAGGTTCCAGTCCCCTGGAGTATCGGCCAATTGCCTTAACATCATGCTTAAGTAAATTACTTGAGATAATGCTCAACACGCACATAATGTATTTCCTAGAAAGGAATGAATGTCTCTCTCCTTGTCAGTCTGGTTTTCGAAAATGTTGCTCAACAAAAGATGCACTGGTTCATCTTGAGGCTGCAGCATGTGATGCTTTTGCTAGGCAGCAGCATCTGGTGTGCATATTCTTTGCCCAGAAAAGGCATATGATACCACATGGTGGTTTGGTATCTTACAGCAACTCCACTCTTTTGGATTACATGGCAGGGTACCCCTATTTATATTAAATTTTCTGTGTGACCGTTCATTCAGGGTTATGGTTGGCATCACCTGTCTCCTTCGTACCCTCAGAAGGAAGGGGTACCTCAAGGAAGTGTCCTCAGTGTGACCCCTTTTTGCCATAGCATTGGACGATATTGCGTCCTCTATTCCAAACGGGGTGTCGGCCTCATTGTTTGTCAATAATTTGGCCCTATGGTATGCTGCTTCCTGAATGTCCATGGCTGAACATTGCATGCAGCTCGCTCTAGACAGGGTCTCTTGGTGGGCCACCATGCACGGCGTCTGTTTCTCCCCAACATAGACGATGGCCTTGCATTTCTGCTGCTTGAGACATATTCACCCTGACCCAGACCTTCAGTTATATGGCCACAGGGTGAGATGTGTGGATGAGACAAGGTTTCTTGGCCTTACTTTTGACAGAAAACAGACGTGGGTATCTCATATACTTTCATTATGAGTGTCATATCTCTGTGCTCTGTCTCTCCTACAGACCCTATCTCACTTGTCTTTGGGTGCTGACAGAACCATCCTGCTCCAACTCTACCATGCCTTAGTAAGGAGCAAGTTGGACTATGGGTGTGTGAGATACTCTTCTGCTACTGAGGCACAGCTATGGCCACTAAATTCGGTTCACCATGCTGGAATTCGTCTGTCGACTGGGGCTTTCCGGTCTTCCCTGATTGAAAGTCTGCTGGTTGATGTGAACGAACCACCACTGGATCTCCACTGGCAGTCCTTGATGGTGCAGTGTTGGCACTGCCTTCACCGTCTTCCAGCCTCACTGAGTTGTAAGGCTGTCTCTGAGTTGCCCTTCTCTCCTTTTATGACACTCACCCTTGCTATCCACACCTCTTTGGGTACAGAGCGAGGGCTGCCATGAGGGAGTTGGGTGTCCATTCCTCCCCTGTCTGCCCTATTTGTGTCCCCCGAGTGGCTCCCTGGCTTCTCCCAGAGGTACAACCACATGATTACTTTTTGAGAGAAAGGCCTGTCTTTCCTCGTAGGCAGCTTTGTCTTATTTTTTAGAACATGCCTCTGCTCGCAGTCACTCGATCCCTGTATATACTGATGGTTCCAAATCTCGTGTGGGGACAGGCTTTGGTGTCATTTTTCGTGATCTCAGACGTGGTGGGAGTCTTCCTCCTTCCGCATCTGTTTTTACCACTGAACTTACTGCAATTTGAGTTGCAGTTGAATTGATTTTTAGTTTTCCTCCAGCTTCTTTTACCATTTTTAGTGACTCAGCCAGTGCCCTACAAGCTTTGTCTCGTGGCTTCCCATCACATCCCCTAGTCCTGTCTGTCTTGGAGTGGCTCTTCATATTATGTAGGCAAGGATACTCTGTATGACTGTGTTTGGTCCCTGCACATGTGGGGGTCATGGGCAATGAGCATGCTGACTCTTTGGCTAGAGCTGCTGCCTCTCGCCCTTCCTCTCCTTATTACCGTGTCCCATCAGAGGATTATGTGCAGCCACTGTGGTGGCTGTCCGTTTCTGCTGACAGAGGAGGTGGGATGCAGCAGGGGCGAACAAACTCCGCAGCATTCACCGGAACCTGGGTGATAAGGGGTATGTGGGACTGTCCCGACAGTGGGAAACAGCTTTGGCCCATCTCCGGATTGGCCACACTAGGCTGACTCATGTTTTTTTTAACGGAGAGGGAGCCCCCTCCCTTCTGTGATGACTGTCTAGTTCCTTTGACTGTGTGTCATCTTGTCGAATGTCCCAGTCTTGGTGACCTTCGTTGCCAGTACCTTTCCAGGTGCCAAGTGGGTGACGGATCATACCTTCTCTCCTTGGTGCTTGGGGAAGAGGCTTGTGCTATTGGGGGAGTCACCTTCTCCTTTGTGCTAAGTTCTGGCCTTCTCCACAAGCTGTGGGGTTTTACCATATATTAGTGTCTTAAATGATAATGGTTCTAGTTTTAACCTCTATCTTTCCTCCATGATTTTAGTAATGGTTGTTTCTTTTATACTGTTGGTTTGCTTTATGTATTGCTTTTCCTTTTGCTTTTTATCGTTTTTTAAATATTTTGACTTTCTTCTAATGTTTGTGTTCGGCGGCATATGACCTCTGCTGTTGTGCTGCCTTGTCACATTTTCTTTCATTCATTCATTCATTCAGCCAGGAGATGATTTGTTATACTCTGTGCCATTAGCAGTAATAACAGTAGACCAAGTAGTGAATGGACAATGACATGATCAATAAAAGCACATGCGACACTCTTTGTGGTCTTGTCTTGGAGAGATATGAGGACATAGTAGTGTGAGTAATGATTAACTACCACAAACAAATACTCTGCACCGGATACTGTAAGAGGTAAATTAACCCCTTAAGACTGCAATTGTTTCAGGCAAGATACCTCCCACAACCCCAATTCGGGGATGTTTTGGCGACTTTCACCAAGGGCAAATTGACTGTGTTCTGGCCAAAGAGGAAGAATTTACACACCTAACAACGCAATCCGTACCCCCGTAGGCCTAATGGTTACCGCACGATCGCACGTCAAAGTTAAAAAAAGTTTATGATAGTTACCCCTCGAAAACAATCAAAAACATGAAAATTTTGATAACTACCTATTTTTCTTATTGAAACAGGTAATTTCAAAGTGTTTCGTCACACTAACCATGAAAACAGGTGTATGTTGGTGTGGGGAGATTATTAGACTGTGGGGAGATAAAGTAGGCTGTGGAGAGTAGGCCTATAGGTACTGGGGTTGGAAATAACCAGCTTTTCGCGTGAAAAGAAAGCGCTTCATTGTGTTCTGTAACATCTACCATGAAAACAGGTGCGTATGTAGGTGTGGGGAGATAACTAGAGTGGGGAGTAGGCCTACAAAGCCTTGGTGGTAATTGGGGAGAAAAATTTTAGCAACAACCAAATTCTCTTGTAGAAACCCTCCATTTCAATGGGATTTGTCATACCAGCCATAAAAACAGGTGTGTATGTAGGTGTGGGGACATAAAACAGGTGTGGGGAGTAGCCCTACAAGGCCTCATAGTCATTCCAAAACTAACACAAACGCATATAAATGTTTATACCCATCAAGGACATCAAAATAAAATTGAATAATGCAATAAATGCATACAAAAGAACGGAAAAAAATAATAATTTGTTTCCGATTTCTCTTTTCACTGTCCCAACTTCTCGTTACACATTTATCACACCGTTACAACTATCACATTATCATTACACTTCATCACACTTATCATTACAGTTGCGGCAACAACCAAATTCTCTTGTGGAAACTCTCCATTTCATTGGAATTTATCACACCAGTCATGAAAACAGGTGTGTTTGTATATGTGGGGAGATGAAACAGGCGCGGGGAGTAGCCCTACAAGGCCTCATAGTCTTTCGAAAACTAACACAGATGGACACTACTCAGAAGTGCTAATCTGGGCATGTATAGAGAATGAAAAAATAAATAATTAAATAAGGTGCGTCGTTTGTAGTACAACATACGGCATTCTCCAACTACGTACATACAGACTCTGGTAGGTACGAAGTGAGAAATGAACAGAGTGAGGTGTAAAAATTTGGGAAGAAGTAGAAATAATATGAAACAGGTACGTACATCAGGCCGGACACTCGGGGGCCTGTTGGTGGTTGGAAGGGTAGTGAGGGACAAAGAGGGAGAGATGAGGTGGGGTTGGGGGGGAACGAGGCTAGCAGGTAAGGTGGGGGGGCAAGAGAGGGTGGGAAGGGACCCAAGTTGTTGTGGGAGGAGAGATGCAGTTGCGTGGTGGGGTGGGAGAGTGATGGAGGACAAGGAGGGCTTGAGGGAGTGGAGTAGAGGGTGGCATGGAGGCGGCCGAGAAGGGGGTGCCCCCCCACTGCCCGGGTTGGTCCGATCCCCCCTCAGCCACATCAGGGGCGAGTTCTTATTGGCCTGAAGCCATGTACGTCATAATCGGGGTGGAGCAAGCACTCCGCAGTTTTTTACAGGCTGTGTTCAATTGATGCGATTAGGTATTGTGGCATAAAACTCAAATCACATCAATTGATGCGATTAGGACTTAAGGGGTTAAGGAAGTCAATAGAAACAATTTTCCATGGACGTGATGGAACTGGATACTGCATGAATGGGGCAGGTAATCCAGTTGATCCTTTATGATGATTACAGGAAATACAAGGGCCACAACGAGCATTGATGTCTTTCCTCACAGCAGGCCAATAAAATGAAAGGCGTGCTTGTCTCAAACAGTGGTCTTTACCTAGATGGGATGCATGAGGTGTGTTGTGAACGATGTTGGATACCTCAGGTATTAAATCAGTTGGGACAATGAGTTGGTGTACTTCTCATTTAGGTGCGTCTCTTCCTGTAAGGAATGTCTTTCTATTCAAAATGGCACTGACTAACATGAGATCATCCATTGGCATTGGTAGAGTAGGTAAGGTTGAAGTGTCTCCCGATTCCAGGAAATAAATAACCTTGGACCACAGAGGGTCAGTGAGCTGACAATTATAGACAATATCTAAGGCTACAGTGGTTTAACCCCTTACCTGCGGGCCATCACTACCATGACGCTCGTTACATAAATACCACACCGTGGAGTGTCACTTCTGTGATCCAGGAATTTTCTAAATCGCCCAGGCTTTCAATTGCGGTCTTGTATCATCTATCAGTACTGCCAGTGTGTAGTTACAGGCAGCACTGCTAATACTGCTAGTACTCGCATCCAGTGTTATCAATTTAGCACTTTTTCTGTGTTTGCCTCACCTTCCTACCTCCCCTCCCTTACCCCCTCCCCCGCCTAGCTACAGCCTGGCCACGCAACGCAACTCCCGGCCATTTTTTTCCATTCGCTTTTTCCATTGAAATGTGCCCTATGCCCTATTCTCATACTAAAAAAATATATATAAAAAAAGGGAAAAGGCTGAATGATACTGCCATTGTCCATGAGGTAACTAATTAATCACCTGTCAACACCCTACGTGCACTTGGTTGCTAATTTTCCCTGTTCATTACCCATTGAAATATCCCTTATGACCTGTTCTCATACTAAAAAATATATAAAAAAAAAGGGAAAAGGCTAAGTGATACTACCATTGACCTGGAAGTAGCTAATTTATCGCATATTGTCTAGCTTTCCTGCTATCCCTGTGGGAGGGGCATGGCCGGTCCAGCCATCCCCATGGGTAAAGGGTTAAAAGCTATACTCATTTCACCTTCAGAGAGTTATTAGTCTCAACCTGTTACGTAGATGGAGACTATTCTTTTTGCTGGTATTACTTTTATTCCGGCCTCAGAGTCCCACAACGAAGCCAGGAGAACCGGAGGCTATGGAAGGAATCTTAAGTGCCGAGGTTATGTGTCCTAGCATGGGCCTTTGCTGATAGGAAAATATTCCCAATCCTTTACGTGCAGTGGCAGAAGGAGTCACATCAGTACCATGGATAAACGAGATAAAGGGGCCTTGTCTGGTGGAGATTTCAACGGGACCTTAGCAAGAAATCTGAAAATGAAACTTAGCAGACCGATTCTTAAGAGTTAATCTCGTTTTATTAAAAAAAAAATCCACATTTCCCCAGTGGGGTCAAGACTGTAAGAAACAGTAGGTGGATATTAGGGTCTGTCCACAGGACAGTTACAGAGCTTTAGTGAAATTTTGGAATGACTTCTCGTAATGAAAGGGTTGTCTGTTATAGACCTTCTCTCATCACACACACACACACACACACACACACACACACACACACACAGGGAGAGAGAGAGAGAGAGAGAGAGAGAGAGAGAGATCGTAATGATGGGGATAAAGCCTTGGCAGTTCCACGGATTTATAGTCGCCTCGTGACTGGAGGAAGCTGATATAATCGTCCTTGGAACGGATATAATCGTCTAATGACTGGAAGGAAGGAGTATAATCCCTGTTCTGAGCCAAAGCTTCTGAAATTAATATTCTTATAATGTTATGTTTTTTGCACACTGCCATGTCAATGCGTGGGGCGCTCCTCAGGATTACTCTCTTTAACCTAGTGGGGTAGGTACAAAGGGTTCTTTATGTATCCCAATATTTCCGAGGAAGGATAAAGTGGGCAAATGATATAGAATACTGAGGAATAGTGAGCTGATATGTTTAGATAGACCTGTACATTATACCAGTGTAAGAATTTGGTAGTATTTTTTTTTTTTTTTTTTTAAGGAAATCATTCATTTATGAATGATTATGTATTAGGGAGCTTAATCTATGAATATTTAGCTATTTGGGCACTAAACTCTGAAAAAGGCTGATAAACTGCGGGTGTCTGCTTAAGAATAAAAATGAACAATAAAGCATGAAATATAATATAATGCTTCGGTGTTTAAATCGGCGAACCATGTGAACATGAAAAAACAATCAGGAAAAATGGAAAATAGATGAGAAGACAACTGGCTTTAGTGGTGATGAGTTGTAGTACGAGGAATGGCAGGCTTTTTTTTTTTTACACCTTTACTTCTAAGATAAAATTTCTATATTCTTGTACCCTCGGATTGCTTTATTCATCACAGATGACTCTTCAACCTGGAATGGTTAGATATAGACGTCATTAACTTCATTACTTGACCGCTATCCATAGTTTAACCAAGTCAACTAGTACCTGGAAAAACAAATTACAAATGTCATCGTAATAAAGGTCTTGACAGTCTTGGATGAAGTTTTGTACTAGGCATTAGGCTGTAAGAAAATTAATACTTGGGAATGCTCAGCAAATGTCTTTCGCCCAAAACGTCGTTTTTTTTTTTTTTTCATTATTTCGTCCTACTTACAGACAATTTGTGATGAAGATGTCAGTCAGACTTATATCAAACTCCTCAGATTCAAAAGTCTCTTCTAGGCCGAACATAATCATCTGATGATACTGAGAAAAAAAATGTAAAAGAGATCACCTACCTGATGGAGTTATGTTGTAGCCTGAGGCTCAATCAGACGCTGACACAATGAACTGTGGAAATCCCACCACTTAACCTCCTGAATCCATTTACTGGTGTGTTCTTGCTGCCTCCACACGATTTTGTTAAACTTGGTCGAGACATTTAGTAGTTATGGGATCAATGAAGGTTATATCTAACCTCTTCAGTTCGAAAACTTCTTCCTGTGCTGAGTAAAATATTTAATGGAAGGAAGAATGCAACAAAAAATATTGAACAGAACTGAGTAAGGTAAGTCGGACGTCTCTGGATTTTTCATAAATTATGGACGTGTCCAGCCGAAGTGGTCGAGTTTTATTGTGGGAGCTAGCAGAGGTTTAACTGACATTTTGAGTACAAGAGTTTGGGGGTCCTGATAATGTACAGTAGACATGTGACCGAGAATCTCCAAATAGGAACTCTTCAGTGCAGCATTTGGTGCAGTAACTAGAGGCCGCCACCGAAAGTTGGTCAAAAACTCAATCTGTATGTCATTTCTAGTACATCAACCAAATTAGCCCTAAATGTTTCTTAGCAGATTACCTTTTCAGAATTTTTCACTTTTAAGTGACACGTTTGGGGACAAGTTGATTTTTGAGTGACATGTAGGTGGCGCCAATATGATGTTTAATCAACATCTCGAGTACACGAAACTTGGAGAAAGTAGCCTTTGCTCTATGCCAAGTAAACATTACCAACTCTTAAATGTGACTTATGGGGACTAACCCATTTCCATGTGGGTCAAATGTCACACTGTATGCAGGCCATGTCAATCTATCATTGAAAGCACAATTCGGAGCACATGTATCAAAACTCAGTACTCCAAAAATACCCGAGTCTAAACATTCAAATGCCAGGGGAATTTTCAGGAAAAGTTATTTATTTTCAGCTCATTGAACATGCTATCATTGCACAATCATATGAATACAAAAATGATTAAATAACAGGTATCCAAGCAGCATCTATTGTATTATCTCAACACCATTGTCAATGTTGAAAAATCTAGAGACTTCAAAATCTAAATCGCTACTTCCTTAGCCTGACACCCTTAGCATTATAATCTACATACAACTACAACAAACATTGAAGTGCTAATCTATACATGTGCAAGTACTAAGTGATGATTAAACCTTTTAAATCTTTTTTTTTTTTTTTTTTAGAGTACATAGTCATTAGTTTCACTCTTGTGAAGTTCATACTGATCTAGCTGGCCTCAACCTTCTTCCTTTGTACTATTCTCCTCCTCATCAGATGATCCAGCCATCTCTTCATCTGACTCATCCTTCTCATGTCTGTTGTCCTCTGGCACTAGGGCATCTGGGAGTTGTGGCCCTCAAACCAGATTACCTCATCAGCACCATTAATCAAATTCCACCCATCTTCACCATCAGGACCCTGATTCAGGGTAGGCTGGTCAACTTCTGCCTACATCTTTGCCTCAAATGCAGCACGGCTTATAGGGAGCTTCATCTCGGATTCACATGGAGAAAGTGAACTTGCATCACTCCCTTTGAGTTTGGCCAGTGGATTCTTCCCCCTCATCTTTGGGCCATAGCAATTGACAAACTTTTGATACCTGCACTCATTAACTGGCACTCCTACCTTACCTTTCCCATAGATGGATGCTGTGTATTTCAGTAGAGTTGTTTGACCATTAGCAGACAACTAGCCTTGTGCCATTTCAGCAAATGCAACTTGCACATCTTAAGAAATGGTCAACTTCTCATACAGTCTTGTTTTTCCTTTACGAACAAGGGATGATGTATAGTCAGAACCTGTAAAGGCATTGAACCCTGGAAGTGATCTGCAGATGAGTGGCACTAGTTTCTTGGCTAAGGCAGTGATATTGATGACACGCCTGTTATTTCTTGCATTTGTTCCAACATCGGTCCAGAGGGCTCCAGGGATCCTTTCTGAGTGGTAGTTGAGGATGGCTGCAGTGTCTGTATCAGATGCTCTTATGACAAAGTGATGGTCTGGGTCTGTAGCTGCTTTTGCATGCAGTACAATTTTTGTGTCTGCTTCCCGATGAATTGTTGTCAAATCCTCAACATCTTCTCGTCTCATGCCTCCATCATTTGTACTACGCTGGTAACATGCCCCAGGAACATCAAGGTACAGATGGCGATTTCAAAGAATTGGCACATAAGCAGGATCCTGCCATTAATCACCAAGAAAGAGGGGCAATTGTTTCTTGAAGGACCTTGACTTCAGAGCTTCACTCATGTCCCCTGGGATTCGCTTAAATGTGGCCATGAGATGAAATATATCCTCTATGTCATCCACCTCCTGTCCCTTTCAGCATCCTTCGATGATGGTTAAGGATAATCATCAAATACTGGGTGAATTCTGCCAGCTGACAACTCGAGCACATGTAGAAGAATTGTTCTGGCTAATCCCCCTGTATGCTGTTGGAATGTTTAGTGGGAAAACATGTAGCAAGAATTAGCCATTTAGTATACAGCAGTCATTACTTCTTGGTTTGGCTCCATTCACTGATCCAATTGGTTTAGTAATTTACTTTTATCAATCTTTGCTATGCCTCGTCTGGGGTGCTCATCATCAGTGGGACAGGTGTCAGTGGATACTGGAATATATGCTGCAGTTCGAAATCCGTCTTCACAGCAAGGACGAGGAGCCTGCACAGTAAGTCATTTGTACATTTAGGGCTGGCTATCTTCTTGTCTTGAGTCTGACAATTTGTTGCACCCCCATCAGCGAAAGTTTCCAGCTTTACCTTCTTTATGATGCATTCCAATCGGCAAGGATCAGCGATGCAGGCTTCGATGGACTGTTTGTGTCGTGTCCTGCCAGTTGATGGGACATTTAGGAGGCTATCTTTGACGTCATCACTTACAGTTCTTCCTGTGCTGATGTTGTAAAATGTGTCAGACAAGTCACTGAGAGAGAATGGGTTTGAGGTATCTTCATTATGCCTGACAACCTTCTTCATATTCATGTTCTCTTGGACTGTAGTTCAACCACTGCATCCTCTTTATGAACTAGCTCCACCATATCCTTGAGCTGCTGGGTGAAGGACGCATGTGTGGACTTCGTAATCGACCATCTCATACATGCACTGTAGTTTTTTGTGAAAGAGGTGATCCCAGTCAGTCTCGATGCGGCATCGGCATTGATGGTCTGTTCAATAGTCAGGTCAGCTTGAGAGCAGCTGAAAGGGTGACTGGTTCACTGAACAGTGAAGACACCATGTTCAAGTACCTGCCTAATTCCAGGATGAGTGTCATCCATATTGAGCAAATCCAATTGGTATTTGGTAGGCCAACAAATAACAGATCAGTCATGGACGTCAGAGTGTACTTGCCAGGTTTTTGTCACTAATTATGGTTTCAGTTTGATCTCTTTCATCAAAAGCTTCTAGAAATGCTTGGATGTGTAAGGCCTCAAGGACAAGGGCAAGTAAGGGATGGAGTCGTTTGCACCTGTTGAAGTGTTTCCCTGTGATAAAGCCATTGAGGGAACCTGGAGCTAGGACATTTCTGTCTATCAGCATGCTTGGCCCTCCTGATTCCCCCATAAGCTCTCCAATATCTTTGAAATAAGTTATTTCAATGTGAAAAGCACCCAAAATTATGAAGAAGTTGCTGAAGATGGGGGCTTCTGTGACTTGGATCTGCATTGCAGGCTTTGCAGCATTCAGGTCATGTGTAACAGTACCATATCTTTGTCCACATTCTTCAGCACATCTCTTGATTGTGACAAGAATATTCTATGTGACAGAAAGGCTTGTGATTGGTTCCTTGAGATTCGGCATGGAGCTCATTTTTTGTCTGGGTAACTTATCCATGCTAATCATAGCAGTGAAGTCAATCCACAATGGCACCACCTCAGAACAAATGGCATGATTCATCATCCAGACGAGATCAGGTTCTCTTGGAGGGAAAATACATCTGTTTTCTTGTACTGAAAGACTCTTGCCTTTGGTTTACCATGGTAGGACAAGAGAGGCATATCAGGGACGTCCAAGGCTCGTTTCTTCAAGCCTGTGTTTGATTTTCTCTGAGTTTTTGTTGCTGGTCTATCATCTGTGTTGCACAGTGGCTTCTCTTGAGATTCTGTTGTAGTCGTGCAGGAAACAAGCATCTCACTTTCCCTGCACTGTGATGGCACGGTATCTGGTATATTTTGATATAAGACACCCATGGTATCATGCAGTGTATCAGCCCCTGACAGTGTGTGCATAAGTTCATCTAAATTATCAGAGCGCAGTCCCATTGGATAAGTGTATCCCATACATGCAAAAAACTATTACACATTCATTAATAATATATAGGCCTATTATTCATATGAAGAAACTATGAAAAAAGTACTAGTAGCAGTAATAATCACAACAAGAACGACTACAACGAGGAAGCACTCGGAGAGCACATACCTCTGCCAATGCCATTGTCGTTGAAAAGGATTCGGATCCGTGGATATAGGATCCGGATCCAGATCTGCCCGCAGATTTAATTATTTCTTTCCTGATCGATGACCCACCTTTCCATCAACTTTCACTGAAATTCATTGAGGACTTTTGGAGATATTGTGCGTGATGCTTCGGATCTGGACCCGGATCCGTCCCAGAATTAATCATTTCTTCCTGGGCCCATGGACCACCCTTACACAAATTTCATCATAATCCGTTCATAACATTTTGAGTAATGCCGGACCTAGATTCGTAGATATAGGATCCGGATCCGGATTCGCCCCAAAATCAACTCTTTCTTAGCCCGTGGCCCACCATTCCACAAAATTTCGTTGAAATTCACTGGGAACTTTCGGAGATATTTTGCAGAATACTCCCAATCCGATCCGCATCCGCCCAAAAATTTAATAATTTCTTTCTTGGCCCATGGCCCACTCTTCCTCAAAATTTCATCAAAATCCGTTCATAACTTTTGAGTAATCCTCGTAACAAGCAAACAAACGCGGGGTAAAGCATAACCTCTTTGGAGGAGGTAATGATAATAATAATAATCAATCAATCATTTCCTGTACCACCCCACGGGATGCATAGGGCCTCGATGAACTCTCTCCACCAATATTTGTCTCTTGCCATCTCCTTCAAGTCCCACAACACTCCTCTCCCGCTTCTCTTTTCATTGTCCTCAACCAGATTTCTATCGGCCTGCCTCTTCCTCTTCTTCCTCTAGCAATCCACTCTGGCACATCCTGTGTTAAACTGCCTTCTTGTCCATATATGTGCCCCAGCCATTTCCAGCGAGAGTCTCCCATATTCATCAACTGGTTCCACTATTGTAATATCCTTTACCCTTTCATTTGTAACTCTGTCTTGCCACTTTACCCCAAGAATCCTTCTCAGTATTTTATTCTCAAATCCTAATACTTTCTGATCTGTTGCAATTGTACTGTACCATGACTCATGCCCATTAATTGAAATTGGTCTAACCATGGACTTGTTAATTTTTACTTTAGTATGCACCGAAAGCATAGATATTATTCCAAACAGATTTCAACATTCCAACAGCTCGCCAAGCCTGTCTAATCCTCTCCTCAATTTCATTGTTTAATGATCCATTAGACGATACAATCGTTCCCAAATATTTAAAATTTTGTACATTCTTCACCATAACATTTCCAGTTACACAATCGATTTTGTTCTCCACGTTAATCGATTTTCCACTTTCAAATTAATAATTTCAGTCTTTCCACAATTTATTGCCAGTCCCACTTTTTCTCCTTCCTTCACCAGACAATCAAGCACCCTCTGCATCTCAAATCGGTACAATATCATCAGCATAGTTCAAATCCATCAGCCTCTTATTTTCTTTCCAGTTAATTCCTGCACCTGCTCTCCTTACAACCTTTCTCATAACATAATTCATAACCAAAACAAACAGCAAAAGCGAAAGAACTCCTCCTTGAATCACTCCTGACCTAACTTCAACTAGATCACTCAAAGAACAACCCACCATTACCTTACAAAATGTATCTTCATGCAGGCTTCTAATAATATTTACAAACTTTTCTGGTATACCATAGAATATCATTATTTTCAACATAGCTCCACGTGAAACACTATCAAACGCCTTTTCAAAATCAACAAAATACATACTAAGTGGAATTTTCATCTCATTAGCTTGTTGCATTAGATGCCTTACAATAAAAATTTGATCATTAGAACCTCGACCTTTTCTAAATCCCGCTTGTTCTTCTCTTAAAATTTTATCAATTACTGGCTCTATTCTGTTCAACAAGATTTTGGAAAAGACTTTTGCAACTACAGGTGTCCAAGTTATCCCCCTCCAATTTCCACACAAACTTAAATCTCTCTTTTTTGGTAATTTTTATACTCACTCCATTTTTCCACTCTTCTGGAATTCCACCATTATCCCAAGCCACAGTTTAAAAAGCTCATTCATCAACTCATCATTTTCCACCTTGAGCATTTCAGGAAATATTCCATCCTCTCCTGGGGCCTTAAAATTCTTTAATTCCTTTATAAATTTTGCTATCTCTTCCAAGGTTATATCTCCTGTTTCTATCTGGAAATCTCTCTCGGCTGGCAAAATGTCCTCTTCAGCTGGGATTAGTCTGTTTAGAATAGATTCAAAATGCTCCTTCCACCTTCCTTTTGTATCTGAATTTTTTGTCATCAAGTCACCATTTCTATCTCGTACAGGTATTTCCTTCCTTCTCTTTTCAGTTCTAGTTAATTCCTTTATGGCCTAATACGCGGCTCTTGTGCTCTGACCGTCATTTTTATTAAACTTAATTTCTATCTCTTTTGCCTTTTCATCATGTAGCCTCCTCTTATCACGTCTAATGAGTCTTTTTACTTCAGTATTTTACTTCAGTATTTTACTCCAGTACTTTGCTCTAAGTACTTCAACTACCTGGCCATCAACATGTTGTTCTTCACTTCTTAACTTCGCCTCTTTCCTTTTCTGAATTGCATTCCATGTTTCATCTGACATCCACTTTTTTCTTCTCGCTTTTCCCTTTCTCTTAACAGTAACCTTAGCACTCTCATGCAAAACCTCTTTTACCTCTCTCCACGTTTGATTAATATCATTGTCTTCAGATTCCATCAAAGTCTGCGGGACCAGAAACCTGTTCCTACACTCCCATCGAAACTTCTCCTTCGTGTTCTCATTATTTCACAGCTTATCAAAATCATATTTATTACCTCCTGAACAATTATCATTAACATTTCTCTAAAGTTTTATTTTAATCTTTGACACAACAAGTTGATGATCACAACCTATATCTGCCCCCCTCCTTACGCAGACATCTTGCAAATAACTCCTATGCCTTCTGCTAATTGCAATGTGGTCAATCTGATTACCATAATTACTACATGGTGAAATCCAAGTAGTTTTATGTATATTTCTATGCTCAAAGATGGTTCCACCAATCATAAGTTCATTTCCCAAACAAAAGCTTCCAAATCACACTATTTTCGTTTCTTATACCATCGCCCTCCTTACTCATACAGTCTTCAAAGCCATCCCTGCTACTACCAACAATTGAATTAAAATCACCAGTGCAAACTAACACATCACGTCTTCCTACTCTATTCACTACATCCTCCAGCTTCTCATAAAAGTCATCCTTCATTTCATCAGCAGCCTCATTTGACGGAGCGTACCCTACCACCATACTGATATTACCATGGTCAGATTTTTAAACGTGCATAAGGCAAGCGCTCATCAAGTGGCTCAAACTTACATAGTGTCTTGCAAGCATCTCTACTCAACAATAAGCCTACTCCTTGGTAATGATTTCCATCTCTCCTACTAGAAACCAACAAAGTAATACCATCTTCCAAATTAATTTTATCAACACCAAGTAACCTCGTTTCTGTAAGAGCACAATTATCTATATTGCATTCCTTGAACACTGTTCTTTCCATTTTACCAGCCTGATTGAGAGTTCAATCATTCCAATTTCCTATTCTTAAGGTTCGTTTTGGATGTATAAACTTATTCCTAGACCGTGAGATTTTTTAGCACCCCTTGCCCACTTAAAGGCTGCACGGAACTGAGGGCCATTGGTTCATAATTAAAGTTCATCAAGATTTATCAAGATTTCTTAGGCAGAAAAATATTTTACCCTGGAGCCAATGCTAGTGATTCGCAGGAACTAGACAGTAGAGAGAGGAAATTAATTAAAAGAAAATAAAATGCAGAGGGTTAGGGCAGAGAAAGTACAAGAGAAAGAGAAACAGCAAAAAGAATGTAGATAAAAGTGTCCGTTTTACTCGCTTCTTACGACAAGCAGGGGATACTGGGGAAGTATTCTATCCCCCCTTCCCCAGGGGGAATATAATAATAATAATAATAATAATAATAATAATAATAATAATAATAATAATAATGATGATGATGATGATGATGATGATGATAATAAACTTTCATATTAAAAAAAGAATTACCGGTACAAATGAGATGTGAATGAGACATTTTTACTTGTTCATTGGGTCTTGTTCGTATTTCGTATCCCAGGAGAGTGCAAAATGTTATGAAATGGACGAAACACACACGCTTAACAAATGAAAAGGGTTATTCCCAATCCAGCAAAAACTTTGGCACAAGTCTGGTGTCCATGAAAAAATATGATTACAGTCAAGCTTGAAATTACGAATTAAATGGGCGTGGCTGCTTGGCAGTGACCTTTGACCCACACAGAAATGGGTTAGTCCCCATTAGTCACATTTAAGAGATGCAAATCTTTAACTGGCATATTGCAAATGTTACTTCCCAAGTTTTGTTGGTGTACTCGAGATTTTGGTTAAATCTCATATTGGCGTCCCTATATGCCTCAGAAATCAACTTGTCCCCAAATATTTCAATTTAGAGTGATAAATACTGAAAAAGCAACCTGCTTAGAAACTTAGCACTAATTCGGATGATGCACTAAAAGTGTCATACAAATCGAATTTTTTGCCAACTTCTGGTGGCGCCCCCTAGTTGTTGCACCAAATGAAGCACTTTTAAGTTCCTTTTTTGGGGGAAGGGGGGGGGGGTTCTTATTCGCATATCTTCATTATCATAACTCTAAATTTTTTGTACTCGAGTTGTCAGTTAAACCTCTACTAGCTCCTGTACTATTGTATAGTCCATCAGATTTACATCCAGTTGGGCCTTGGACCATAACTTTCACATACCTGCACACTGCTTACTTCACGCTCACCAAAGAATATTTTAAAAGTCTCGTGTAGCTTACCTTCTGCTATTGGGGAGGTGTGGTAAAATGGTTAGAGAACTGATCTGTTATCGGAAAGCACGCAGGTTCAAAATCTGACAGTGGCAGGGAACAGTTTGATTGTTTAAAATTCGTTGAAACTGTAGGTCTCTTCCTAAAGACCGGCCGAAATGTCTTTTAAAATATCCTCTCTAACACCACCAAACCTAAAGTAATGTTTAATCCTCAAACACCAAAGAGCGTCATCAGAATAAGTGGAGAAATTCTTGAAGAAGTCGAGAGTACAATTACCTGGGACATATATTAAAATTAACGAAAGATAATGATAGCAAAATAAAAAGACGCATTTCAATTGAATGGAAAGCATCCGGTAAACATAGGGACATTATGAAAAGCAGCTTACCAGTTTGTATGAAACGAAAAGTATATAACGAATGTATAATTCCAGCTATGACGTATGACTGTGAGATTTGGAAACTGACAAAATCGATGGAAAATATATTAATTCGTTGTCAGAGAGCAATGGAAAGGTCAATGTTGGGAATATCTTTAAGAGACAAGAAAAGATCAACTTGGTTGAGAGAGCAGACTAAAGTCAAAGATATTATAGAAGTTATAAATGAACAGAAATGGAGGTGGGCAGGCCATGTAGCAAGAATAAGGGATAATCGATGGAGCAAGAGGCTGACTGACTGGACACTAAGAAATTGTAAACGTAGCAGAAAAAGGCCAGACAGGAGGTGGATGGATGAGAGAGAGAAATTTGCAGGGAAAAAGTGGCAAAGATTGGCTCAGTCAAGGAATTCGTGGAGAAGGTTGGGGGAGGCCTTTGTTCAGCAGTGGACTTGTAATGGCTGATGATGATGATGATGATGATGATGATGAATACCACCACACCAGTTCTGAATTAGACAGCCCTTATGTGTATTTAGTACGTACGCTGGGTATTAGTACATAAACGGCGACATGTGAAAGTGTGTGGCACTTAAGAGGACTGTTTGGTCTTCGAAAACGGACTGATATTTTATTAAGAAAATTCAGACACTGTATATATATATATATATATATATATATATATATATATATATATATATATATATATATATATATATATATAGCCACACTACACCTACATCGACAGATGGCGTCCTTCAGCTCTCAGATTAGTTAATCGCGTCAATATCAGGCTGGCATCCTGAGAGGTGGCTTATTTCACCAGGTGGATTATTAACCCTTTATGGTCGAGGATGGAATGTATATTGAGTTCTAACCGTCTATAGACGACACCAATGACCTTTGTTCACAAATGGAGACTTTGAAGCGAAAAAAATTTGTCTTTTTCATAACTAGAGGGCTCTCCTTAGCTGAAAATAATTCTCTGAAGGTAAAGAATCGGAATTAAAAATACGTGCTATAGGACTAAATTGGTGTAATGTAGCGAAATAGGCCGGTGGCTGAATTATATATTGCTGGCCAGATGCTGTCTCAGATTATAAGGAAAGAGAAGGAAAAATAAAGATGGAGAGGAAGAAATTGATGATGAAAGTAGGACGATGTAGAGTTGGAGTGGAGGAAACTAGGAACATTGAGCGAATAATGGTTGAAGAATAAGGAGCCGACGTGGGGAAAAAAAAAAAAAAAAAAAGACAGTAAGGTGTAAGTGGTCGGAAAAAAAATATATATTGGGTAAAGAATGAGATGTGAACAAAGAGTGCTTAATAAAGTCATGATGAAGACGAGTTTGTGAGAAGAGAAGAAATTGGAGAAAGGAGTGGAAAAGGGAGGGAAGAGGAGGAAACCTACAGAAGAGGACAGGAGAGAGAGAGAGAGAGAGAGAGGGGGAGAGAGAGAGAGAGAGAGAGAGAGAGAGAGAGAGAAAGACAGACAGACAGATGGAGAGACGGACAGGAAGCAGACAGATAGGCAGAAAGAAAGACAGAAGAAAGGGGTCAGGGGGTGGGCAGATGAGATGGATGGTGAGCGAACGGGTGGGACAGACAGGGAATCGAGGCAGATGGCTGAGGTGGGAGAGTTGGACTGGTGGGTGGGTGATTGCAGTGTTGCAAAGTGAGGCAGTGTCTGTGAGTGGGTGGACAGAATGAGCAGGTGGATGGGTAAGTTTGAGTGAGTGAATGGGCAGGGACGGTGGGTGGATGGGACGGCTACATGGGTGGGTGGGTGGATTAGCAGGTAGAGTGCGTGGGTGGTAAGGGTGGTTGGGTTGTGTGGGCATGTTGGGTAGGTGAGTGGGAGGGAAGGGCGGGTGGGTGAATGGGTGAGGAGGGTTGAAGGGTGAGTAGGTTGGGAAGTAGGAAAACAGACTCACGGCGTTTACAGGTCCATGGTAGGATTACAGGTAGATCCACGGGGCAAATACCCCTGGGGAAATGATTGCAAGGCGAAAGGTGGTTCCACTGGACAAACTGGTGAGTTTTCCCCATATGTCTCAGGCAATTCCGGTATGCACGGTCATAGTTTTTTACACCGACTTCGCTGGCAAACTTTCTAGTGTGTGTGTGTGTGTGTGTGTGTGTGTGTGTGTGTGTGTGTGTGTGTGTGTGTGGTGTGTGTGTGTAGATAGATCACAGACAGACAGATGGGTAGAGAGATAGATAAGTAGACTGATAGATAGAGTTCTTCCTGATTATGTTTCAACTATCATTCCAGAATGTACGGAATTATTCAAAGTTACAGGAAAAAATTAGTCACAAAGAAAAATGCACATGAAATTGGATCAATGAAACTGGTAGACGATTCTCTTAAATTTGTATAAAGAAATTTGAGAGTAATACCTCCGAAAATAACATGAGAGGTACAATGGACATAGGGGTGCAATAGACACAGGTAACACACCAATCAGTCCTGTAGATAAATGTTTATCTTAACACTGTACATTAATAATAAGTTTGCAGTTACTAAAGCAATATTCAAAGGAAGATAAAATTTAGTTACTAGTCTTGATACTTGACTTAAGCAAATAAAAAAAATTATCTTTGTAAATATAGTACCAAATTTATAGTGATTAATGCAGCTAGAAAATGCATTAATTCGTAAGATGAAGTTGTCATCAAGTTTTAAATTCCATATTCTACAGAGATAATCTAGACTTTGTCCTAGTAACTAAGCTAATCAGAAAAAAAAACGCACAAACATGGAATCCGAGGCAGGAAAGAGGATATATATATATATATATATATATATATATATATATGTGTGTGTGTGTGTGTGTGTGTGTGTGTGTGTGTGTGTGTGTGTGTGTGTAAACATGTTCAAGAGTGCGAGCTTTGCCGTGATGGTATTGTGTGAAACGAAGATGAAAGGGTGTGAAGCAGAGGAGTGGGAGGGTGTGCAATGTGTAAGATCGGGAATGAATGGGCGAGGAAGATGCAAGGAAGGAGTTGCTTTGTTGATGAATGAGGTGTGGCAGAGTGGAATGAGAGACTACAAATGTGGCAGCTTGAGGTGCATGTATGACTAGTTCAAGTTTGAGAAGGTGAAAGTGGCAGTGATTGTAGCGTATGCACCGTGTGAGGACCGGAGTGAGAGAGAGAGAAAGACAGGTTTGGGGATGAGCTGGATGAAGTTGTGGTAGAAATGCCCAGGTGCTATAAAGTGATCCTAATGAGGATTATGAGTGGAAGAGTTGGTACTGGTCCAAAGGATGACATATTTGGTTGTAATGGCGTACCAGGAGAAAATGATAATGGGATATGTGTCAGGAGAGGAGATTGTGCATTTGTAACTCGTATTTCAAACACAGAGATGCACATAAATATACATGGTATAGAAGGAATGGGGACCATGTTGAAAGAAGCTTAATTGGTTACGTGCTCATAGAGAGGTAGGTGATGGGAATGGTTGCTGATACGAGGGCCGTGAGAGGACGATGTAGAGGTCTGCCAGATCATATGATTGTGGTATGCAAGATCAAGCTGAGAAGAGTGAGATGGATCAGAAGAGAGAGGAGCAGTCAGGAAAAAAGACTGAAAGTTGAGAATCTGAGGATTAAAAAAAATGGCAGATGATTATAGGACCAAAGCAGAGGAGGAACTAGAATCACTGAACTCGATTGAAATGGATCTGGACAGCCTGTGGATTGCTTAGTTAGGAACGCTAAAGCTGTGTGTGGTGCGGCAAGAGTAACAACAAAGAAGATAGGTACGGCATCGTGGGATGATCAGGTTTAGAAATTGGTGAGGGAAAAGAGGAAGAAGTGGCTAAAGTGGTTACAGGACAGGGGTTCAGTTGAAATAAGAACTGAATATACTGAGAGCAAGAAGCACGTAAATAGACTAGTGAAGAGGAAAAAGAAGGAGGTAAATGATGATCTAGGATGAAAAATGAATGCAAAAATACTCTGAAAATAGTATGTTATTCTGGAAAGAGGTGTGAAAATGTAAAAGTGAAAGCTGAAAGAAATGTGATGGTGTGAAGGATGTAGGTGGTAGATTATTAACCCATGGTGATGAAGTAAGGACCAGATGGAAAGAATATTTTGAAAGCCTGATGAATGCTAACAGAGAGAGCAGAGGGGCTGTAAACATGATTGGTTTTGGGGGGGTACAGAGAAGGAATGCAGTGCCAGGAGACATGACACTTGCACAGGTGAAGAGTGCTGGGAAGCGGCTGAAAAATGGGAAAGCAACTGGGGTTGATGAGGTGTATGCAGAGATGATGAGGCGTAGTGGAGAGAGTGGAACGAAGTTTTTGTTGCAGATATGGAAGAAGGTATGGATGAGTGAAACTGTGCCAGCAGAGTGGAAAACGGCTGTGATTGTACCTCTGTAAAAATATACAGGTGAGCAATGTGAGTGCAAGAATTATCGTGGCATAAGTTTACTGAGTGTGGTAAGGAAGGTAAATGGAAGAATTATTATATAGAAAGTAGGAGAGCTATCAGAAGTCCTAGTGAGAGATGAACAGGATGGCTTTAGGAGTGGCAGAGGATGTGTGGATCAAATATATGCAGTGAGAGAGATGGCAAAGAAGGCCTGTGAGAAGGATCATAAGGTGTTTATGGCATTCATGGATCTGGAAAAAGCATACGACAATGTGGACAGAAAAGGATTGTGGAAGGTTTTACGCATGTACGGTGTAGACGGTACGCTGCTAGGTGCCGTCAAAAGTTTTTGTGATGGTTGTGAGGCATGTGTAAGGGTTAATGGGCATCTAAGTGAATGGTTCAAGATCGGGGTGGGAGTGCGACAAGGTTGTGTGATGTCCCCATGGTTGTCCAGTATTTATATAGATGAGGTGATGAGAGAAGTAAAAACATGAGTAATGGAGAGAGGGGCGACGTTGGTAATGAATGACAATGGATTGAGTATCTCAAATTTGTTGTATGCTGATGATGCAGTACTGCTTGCAAATACCGGACAAGACCTTGGTAGGCTAGTGCAGAGTTTTGCTGATGTCTGAGGGTGTCGTGCCTTGAGAGTAGATGTAGAAAAGAGTAGTGATGGTTATTGAGAGAGAAAATAACTCCCAGTGCAATGTTACAGTGAATGGAGAGAGACTGGAATTAGTGAGAGAGTTCAAATACCTGGGTACTGTAATAGAAAAGAGAGGAAAATGTGCAAAAGAAGTGGAAAGTTCAATGACACAAGGAACGAAAGGAGCTGGTGCAATGAAGGCTTTGAACAGAAACAGAGGCTTGAGTGATGCAGCTGCACAAGGCTTACATGAAGGAGTGTTAGTGCCAACTTTAACATATGGATGTGAGACTGTGGTGTGGCATGAAAATGAAAAGTCAAGAGTAAGAGCAGTGGAGATGGAGCTGCTGAGGAGTGTATGTGGAGTACAGAGGGTGGATAGGATACGAAATAATGTAATTTGTGAAAGATGTGGAATAAGGAAGTCGGTGGACACCAGACTCTAAGAGAGTGAACTGAGATGGTATTGTCATGCGGGAGGAATGGATAACAACAGCGTGGTGAAAAATGTATATGTGAGCGAATTTGAAGGAGGGAGGAGGCGAGGTAGGCCAAGGAGACGGTGGAGAGATATGGTGGATGAATGTATGAGGATGAGAAGGTTGGAAGTCGGTAAGGCTAGGGAACTGACAAGAGATCGAGCTGGCTGGATGAATGTTGTGAGAAGTGCGTGATCAGGGATATGGCACCTTTTTTAACGTGGCAGCGTCCGGATTGACTCCATCAGATACGTTTATATGAAGCTACAAAACGTGGTGAATGTTTTTGGCCTATCCAATAGAGCCACGATGCCGGAGGCTTGAATGATGAGTGAATGGGAGCGTAGCCCATTGGATTGGGCAAATTTGGGCTGTCTGAACATTGCTACTCCTCACCCTGCCCTAGGGTGGGAAAGGAGATCCGGATGATGATGATGATGATGATGATGATGATATATACAGGGTGTTTCAAAAACAGTGTTCATAAGTTTCAGAATGAATAGAATAGGAAAATATAAATATACTTTACTATATGACATTTTTGGGATTTGTCATATTTACTGTGATATTACACATTTTGTTTAATAGGAAAATCTAGGGGATGAAAACGATCAGTAGCTTACCATCACCTCAATACCTTTATTTTTTCATAATCTTGTGTACACCGATGTAATGTACACTATTAACGAAACCTTCATAAATGTGAACCTAAAGCAGCAAATCATGTTTGCCTCATGGGTTTGAACGAAGCTTCGTGACTTGAAGGTAGTGGGAGAAGGTGAGAGAAAGAAGGATGTACCGGCAGTCTTAAGTCAGCACCGGACAAGGAGCCATACACGTCTGCAGAGTACAGAGACATGTTACTTACGATGAGTGCAGCAGCAGGAATTGCAGCTGAAGCAGTAAGGATGTATGGTGACGATATCCTAACCAGAGGCAACCATCTCGGCCTACTTTCCTCCGTGTAGAACAACGACTACGGGAATATGGCACACTGAATCCACGTGCAGTAAACAGAGGAAGGCCTCATGCTGAGCACCTACTCGATGTAGAAGAGGATATTCTCAACGCCATCGGAGATGAACCATCTACAAGTACACGTCGACTTGGTGCACGATTTGGTGTCGCTCATGCATCTGTATGGAGGACTGTAAACAGACAAGGCCTGTAACTGTATCATCTTCAGCCCAGCCATGTTCTGACAGAACGTGATTATCCCCAGCAAGTGGACTTCTGTAGGTGACTTCTTACTCATGCGAGGGAGAACAACGGTTTTCTTGCACATGTTTTGTGGAGTCATGAGGCTGTGTTCACAAGAGGTGGCATGCTAAACCAACATAATACACACACATGGGCAGCAGAAAACCACATGTAACAACAACAAGGGGACATCAAGAACGCTTTGCGATCAATGTGTGGACCAATATTCTTGGTAATCGTCTAATTGGACCATTTTTGCTACCACAACGACTTACAGGCAATGTGTACACAAGATTTCTTCAGGATGACCTCCCCATACTACTTGAAGATGTGCTCCTCAGGATACGTTTGCGAATGTAGTTCCAGCATGATGGGGCTCCATCTCACTTTGCACGAAGTAAGAGAGATTTCCTTAATGCTATGTACCCTGACAAGTGGATAGGCCGCGGAGGTCCCATTGCCTAGCCACCTAGATCACCCGACCTAACTTCACTTGACTTTTATCTCTGGGGACACCTGAAGAGCCCAAGCCTGTATCAACGAGGGGGGGGGGAGGGATTTCGAGAACCTTTTGTAATTCTTTAGTGTACAATACATAGGTGTATACAAATGTATGAAAAAATAAAGGTATTGAGGTGATGGTAAGCTACTTATCGTTTCCATCCCCTAGAGCTTCCTATTAAACATAAAATGTGTAATATCACGGTAAATACTTGTATGACAAATTTCCAAAAATATCACATGGTAAAGTATATTTATATTTTCCTGCTCTATTCATTCAGCAATTTACGAACACTATTTTTGAAACACCCTGTATATACAGTATTATATATATATATATATATATATATATATATATATATATATATATATATATATGGAGGAAACGGGGTAAGTAAAGGCATGGATAAAATGTAGAGGGAAAGAAGGAAAAGATGAAAGAGAGAAGGAAAAGATGGTCGGATGGAGGGAAATGGAAGAAAAAGAGGAAACATGGTATATATACCAGAGAAACGGATTGAAGGAGGAAAAAAATAGGAAGAAAAGGAAGGAAAAAACAGAGCGAAATGGGGATTAAACATATGGGAAATGGAGAAAATATAGCAAAAAATTATGTATAGTAAGGGGAAAAAATAGGGGAAAAAGAGGGAAGAGAGGGAAAAATGTGAGACGAGGCGGGAAATGAAGGGGGGACGAAAGAAGGGTGCAGGAGGGGTTAATTAAGATAGAGGGAAAGGTGGACAAACGGTGGAATTCGATATAAGATGTTGGAAGGAAAAAATATGGACGGATGGATAATAAAGATGGAGAAAAAGGAGGAAATAGATAAATGAATACGAAGAAAAACAATGAATGGAAACGAAGGAGAAGGAAGAAAAAGATGGAGGAAGCGATTGGAAATGAAAGAAAACAGAAGGAAAATGATGGGTGGAAGAAGAAGGATGGAGAGAGGAGGTGGGGTTAGAGGGAAAATGGGATAGAAGCGAAGAGAGAAGAAATGGAGCTGAGGGAGTAGTGATGAATGAGAAAATGACAGAAAAACATAATGGAAGAGGGAGGGAAGAAAGGCAGGAGGATGTGGATGGAGTGGAAGGAAAGTAGAATAGATGGGAGGGGACGGAAAATGAGAAGATGGAAAAAACACAACAGAGAGAAAAGAGAACAGATGGGCTGACAAAGGAGAGCAAATAAACAGAGAAGAGAGAAGGGAAGGAGAAAGCAAGATGGAAAAAGAATTTGGAATTAAATAGATGGGTAATGGAGACATGAGAAAGAAGAGGAAGAAGAGGGAAAAGGATGGAGATAAAACAGTGGAAGATTTGAAAGGAGATCTTAGGAAAGCGAAGAAGTAGCAGGAGTAGGGAAATAGAATCTAAAGAAAAAAGAGGGAATAGGAAAAAAGAAGGAATGAAGGTAAAAACTGAGGAAAAATAGAGTAGAAAGAAGTGGAGGAGAAATTAAAGAAGGAAGGAGGATGACATAAAAAATAAAAGAATAGAGGGATAAGAGAAATTGGAGGAAAAAAGAGAGAGGGAAGCGAAGATAATGGAATGGTGCTGGGGAAACTGCATGGGCAGAAGGAAATAACTCTGAGAGGAAGAGAGAAAAATACTGTTAGGAAATCGAATGGAAAGATGAAGAAAAGTAATGGAGAAGAAACCGAATGGAATTATTTAAGAGAGAGAGAGAGTTGGGGGGGGGACAGACAAACAGAGACAGACAGACAGACAGACAAACAAACAGGGAAACAGACAGACGGGCAGACAGACAAACAGGCGGACTGTCAGATAAACAAGGACAGGGAGAAAGAAAGGGGAGGAAATTGAAGGAAAATAATGGGAGAGAAAATCGACTCGGAGGGAACAGAGGAAGGGAGAGAAATTGGAGGAGGTGAGGTAGAATGTGTGGCTGGAAGATAGGAAGGGAAGGAGAGAGGGAGAAAGAGAAAGAGAGAAAAAAAATGTAAGAGGAGAAAAAACAGTGGAGGGATAAAAAAGGAAGAAAAATATGACGGTAGGAAATGGAGAAGAATTATGCGATAATGGAGGGGAAATGAAGAAGACAGAGAGACTGAATGAGGAGAACGGAGTGAAGAAGCAGTAAGAAAGTTTTAATTTTTTTATGCTAGGAAGAAGGAACCAAAGGCCACAAGCCCGCAATAACTGTTCCTTCCAAGAGAAAAACAAAATACAAGAGAGAGCCGAAATCAAGATCCGATCATTTCGAGATGCCTGGACACGCAGCGTTTGAAAGACTGGAGATCATAGGAAGCAGAAAATATAGACAGAGGGTGACAGTTCCAGAGTTGACCTATTGCATAAATGAAGGACTGGGAGTAACGGTTAAATCTTGCATTAGAGAATTGGACAGAAAAGGGATGAGAGTTTGCTACCCGTCATAGAGGTGGAGGAATGCAAGTAGACAGTTCAGAGGAGCAGTGACCATTGAAAGAGCGATATAAAAGAGATAAAGATGCAACAGTGCAGCGAAGAGACAGAGGTTGAAGGGAGCCAGTAAGATGAGGAGAGTTGATGAGAGCCTTTGACTCCGCCCTATTCAGAAGAGCTGTATGTGGGGAACCTCCCCACACATGAGAGTTGTACTCCACACAGGGGCAGATAAAACCCTTGTATAGAGTCAACAATTGTGCAGGGGCAAAGAAGGAACGGAGTCGGCTTAGCACAAATAATCTCTTGGAAGCAGATTTTACAAGAAATGTATTATGATCTTTCCAAGATAAGTCCTGAGAGAATGAAACCCCAACCATGTTCAAGGATGACGCAGGATTAAGCTGAATTTTATTAAACATTAGTGGGTACACCTGTGGAAGATGTTGTCAGGTTGATAGGTTTAAGAATTGAGTCTTTGATGCATTAAAAACAACAAGATTATTTTTACTCCAGTCAGAGATACGAGCCAAATCATACATTAGGTGTGCCATCGCCTCTTCCTTTGCTTGTTGAAATAACTGCCGAGATGGGCGTTGCGGGAACCAAATGGCAAAGGGAAGGGTGGATCAGTGGATAGGGTTAGATGTGCAGCTTTGAAAGTCATTGATGAATAATAGGAAGAGAGTTGGTGATAGGACAGAGTCCTGAGGAACACCACTGTTGATAGATCTAGGAGAAGAACGATGGCCGTCTACAACAGCGGCTGTAGAACGACCAGAAAGGAAGCTATAGATGAAGGCACAGATAGAAGGATAGAAACCGTAAGAGGGCTGTTTGGAAATTAAAGATCTATGCCAGACTCGATCGGAAAGCCTTTGAGATGTCAAATGCAATGGTAAAGCTTTCGCCGAAGTCCCGAAAGGAGGATGACCAGGAGTTCGAAAGGTAGGTGAGAAGATCGCCAGTGGAGCGTCCCTGACAGAACCCATACTGACGATCAGAAAGAAGGTTGTGATAGGAAAGATGCTTTAAAATTTTTCTGTTAAGAATAGACTCGAAAACTTTTGAAACACAGGATGTTAAAGCAGTTGGACGATAGTTAGAGGGTTGAGAATGGTCACCCTTCTTTGGGACTGGCTGAATGAGAGCAAACTTCCAGCAAGAAGGAAAGGTACAAGTTCACAGACAAAGGCCAAAGACTTTGCCTAGGCAGGGTGTAAGCACAGAAGCACAGTTCTTGAGAACAACAGGAGGGACTCCATCAGGCCCATATGCCTTGTTAGTATTGAGGCCTGTGATGGCAGAAAATACATCAGCTGAAGAAATTTTGATGTCAGCCATGAGGAAGTCAGAGGGGGGGAAGTGAAGGAGGAACAACACCGGAATCACCTAAGGTAGAATTTGTGGAGAAAGTCTGAGCGAAGAGATCTGCTTTATCAGTAGGAGAAATTAGCTACAGAACCATCAGAGTAGAAAAGAGGAGGGAAGGATGATGAGGTAAAGTTGTTAGAAAGGTTTTTGGCAAGGTGCCAGAAGGAGCGGGAAGAATTCGAGTTGGAGGGTTGAGAGCATTTAGTACGGATGAAATTATTTTAGCAGAGTGAAGAACAGGCTTAGCACAATTCCGGGCAGAAATATAAAAGAGATGTGATTCAGGGGTGGGTTGGCTCCAGTACCTTTTATAGGCCCTCTCCTTGTTGCGGACAGCATTAGAATAAACGTGATTGGACCAAGGCTTTCTTGCATTAGTCAAAGGATATGAGAAAGGAATGTATGTTTCCATGCCCGAGAGAATAACCTCCATAATGCGCAAGGCACACTCAGGTGGCTCCCGGCCATGGAAACAATAATTATAATCATTCCAGGGAAAATAGAAAAAAGTACTGCCTGAGGGCCTCCCAATCCGCAGCTCCAAAGTGCCACAGACGTCGTTTCTTTGGAGGGTCCACAGCCGTACTGGAGAGATAGGACAGGTTAAGATGATAAGGTTGTGATAGGAGGAGCCCAATGGAGAGAAAAGATTAACAGTGTAAGCAGAAGGATTAGTTGTAAGGAAGAGGTTAAGTATGTTGGAGCTCTCTCCAAGGAGGTCAGGGATACGGGTAGGATGCTGTACAAGCTGCCCTAGGTCATTAAGGATAGAAAAGATGTAGGCTTGTTCACCAGGTGGATCAGTAAAAGGACAAGAGAGCCAAAGGTGGTGGTGAACATTGAAATCTCCTAGAATGGAGATTTCAGATTAAGGAGAAATGGATAGAATATGTTCTATCATAGAAGTAAGATAATCAAAGAATTTTTTATAGTCAGTAGAAATAGGGGAAAAGTAAACAGCGCAGATATATATAGTTAGAGAATTACAGGAAAGCCAAAGCCAGAGTGTAGAGAATTCAGAAGAACAGAGTTCAAGAACACAAGAGCAAGATAAGTCGTTGTGTATATACACGCAACAGCCACTTTTGGCTTTGAAATGAGTATAGAGGAAGTAGGAGGATACAGAAAAGGGTTTGATGTAAGTTGCCTCAGACAGCTGAGTCTCAATTTGGACAAGAAGGTGAAGTTTAGAGGAAGAGAGGTGGTGCTCAACGGAGCGAAAGTTAGAGTAAAGGCCGCGAATGTTGCAGAAATGAAGAATGAGCAGACAGTGGTTCCAGGCAGCTCGAGTCGTCACCGGAAGAGGAGCGGAAGGTGGTGGCATTTATTCTCCCCTCACCCTGGGGACTCCAAGCCTATGTGTTTCGAAGCCATGATTTCTTTTTGAATTTTGGAAAAGGAAGTGTAGTGTGTACTGTGCATGTAGGTTGGTGTTAATAGTTAGAGAAACTTGTATTGGAGAGCATGCTGGCCTACTGTCTGTGTTACTGAGACACTGAATAAGTTCAGGAAAGGGGGGATGGTCAGGAACTAGTCCCGAGGGCTGATGAAACGGGAGCTCCAGCTCTCCCTGTCATCAGCTTTCCATCCATCTTGGGAGTACCGCCCTGCTCGACAGGTGCTACAGTCTTGTGGGGGGAGATGAGAAAGAGTTGAGAGAAAAGAGATGAAAGAAACAGAAAGAAAATGGGAGAGGAGGGGAAAGGAGGAGCAGAAAGAGTAGAAGCTCAAGCAGAAAAAAAAAAAAGATACTAAGAAACTGGAAAAGGACTGAAAGAGGGAACGGGGTTGATGTGAAGAAATAAGAAAAGACTGAAGGAAAGAGAAGGAACGGGATGTGGCAAACGGAAAGAGGAGGAATAAGGAGACAATAAAATAAGGTGATGAAAAGGATGGGAGACGAAGGAAACAGGTAGGAGAGGGGAGGGGAAATGGATGGGAAAAGGAGAGTAGAAATAAGGGCTAGGAGAGGAAAGGTGTGGAGAGAGAAAGAGGACAGAGGGATTTGAAGAGGAAGTGGGAAGAAGGAAGGAAAGAAGAGAGGAAGGGAGAAGAAGGGTAGGAGAGAGGGAGGGAAGGAAGGGGAAAAAGGGTGCATAGAAGAAAAGAGGGCTTTGCTGGGAGAGGAAAGGGAGAAAGGGGGGAAAAGAGGGGAAAGGGGAAGGAAGTAAGAAGTATAGGGGAGGGGATGAGAAGGGGAGATGAGGCAATCAGGGAAGAAGAGAAGTATATGGGAGTATTAAGACAAAGGGGAGGGAAAGGGAACGGGAGAAGGAAGGTATAAGGCTGTGTTAAGGGAGAGGTGAGAGGAAGATGAATGGAAGGGAGGGGATGGGAGGGTACAGGTAGAGCGTAGGGAGTGTAGGGTGATAACTGATATGGCTAGTAAACACAACTGATGTCCACAACAACTCCCTCCCCCTTCCTCCCCCCCCCTCTCTCTCTCTCTCTCTCTCTCTCTCACACACACACACACACACACACACACACACACACACTACCCTTTTCTTAAACTAACATAATTAGGATATAAGTTTTCCCATTAATATTCAAGCCGGGCCGCTTAACAAAGCCCACTGGGGCTGTGTATCTGTGCAGCTCTCTCTCTCTCTCTCTCTCTCTCTCTGTGAGACAGAAAGAAAGAAGCGATGGAGAAAGGACACAATTTAATCTAGGAGTAGGTAAGCACTGGATAAGAGAGAGAGAGAGAGAGAGAGAGAGAGAGAGAGAGAGAGAGAGAGAGAGAGAGAGAGAGAGAGAGAGAGAAAAGTAACTGAAATCAAGTTTTTATTCGAATCCAGCCAAACATGGTGGAAAGGTTGGGGATTTCCTAGGAGCTGATCAATTGTTTATGAGAAATGAAGGCCAAATGTCAAAGTCAACTGGCAAGTTTACTGTATGACGTTTTGATTACATTTACACCGAGCATTGTGGAAGGGCTGAGAGCAAAGCAAGGATGAAGTGATTCGACATTGAGAACGTAATGGTCAAGGTCACAGAGCAAATTAAAGGTTTGATCCTGTTACTCATATTTTCCGATTGAACAAAGCTTCGTGGAAAAGCTGAAGGCTAGGCATAATTTAAAAATGTACTGCAGTAAGTCAATGGTCAGGGTCACAAGGTAAGGCCAACTAAAACATCTGAACCCAGTTTAGATCAAACATACCTGAATGGTGAAGGATAGGTAATGATGAGATTATTCGGTTTTGGGAATAATTAGACGAACGTCTTCATCATAGGGCATATTCAAATATTAAATATGGTGCTTAAGTAGTAAATGAAGGCTCTTTCTTTTCCTTTCATTAATTATATATATATATATATATATATATATATATTGGAGAGACACACATTACGCGTGTGTGTACAAATATATTTTTATGCTCCTGACTGGGAATCGAACCCTAGACCTCTTAGATAGAAGTCAGGCACTGATACAACTCCACCAGGGCGGGATAAAAACTGTTACAACCTGATTTTTTTGATGAACGAGATAAATCCATTATGGGAGGATATAATTCAGTCACGACACATTAGGATCATTTCACAGCCCCACGCAACTCGGTAAGTAACAGAGCAGTTTTAATCTATCCCAGACACAACACGAGTGTCTTTATATGTTGGAGAGACACACATTACACACGTGTGTACAAATACATTTTTACGCTCCTGACTGGGAATTGAACCCTAGACCTCTTAGATACAGACACTGATACCACTCCACCACGGCTTGATAAAAGCTGTGACAACCTGATTTTTTTGACGAACCAGGTTCATCCATTATGGGATTATATATTTCAGTCACAACATATTAGGATAATTTCACAGCGCCACACAACTCAGCAAGTGACAAAGTAGTTTTAATCTGTCCCAGACACAAGACGAGCATCTTTATATGTTGGAGAGAAACACATTACACGCATGTGTACAAATATATGTTTACGCTCCTGACTCGGAATCGAACCCGAGACCTCTTAGATAGAAGTCAGGCACTTACACAACTCCACCACGGCGTGATAAAGGCTGTGACAACCTTTTTTTTTTTTTTTTTTTTTTTTTTTTTTTGGCGAACCAGGTAAATCCATTATGGGAGGATATATTTTAATCACAACACATTAGGATCATTTCACAGCCCCACGCAACTCGGCAAATGACAAAGCAGTTTTAATCTGTCCCAGACACAACACGAGAGTCTTTATATGTTGGAAAGACACACATTGCACGCATGTGTCCAAGTAAGCTATATTTTTATGCTCCTGACTGGGAATTGAACCCTAGACCTCTAAGATAGAAGTCAGGCATTGATACCATCCACCATGTCGTGATAAAAGCTGTGACAACCTGATTTTTTTGACGAACCAAGTAAATCCATTATGGGAGGATATACTTCAGTCGCAACACATTAGGATCATTTCACAGCCCCACCCAACTTGGCAAGTGACAGAGCAGTTTTTATCTATCGAAGACACAACACGAGCGTCTTTATATGTTGGAGAGAGACACATCACACGCATGGGTACAAGTATATTTTTACACTCCTGACTAGGAGTCGAACCCTAGAACTTTAGATAGAAGTCAGGCTCTGTTACCACTCCATAACAGCGTGATAAAAGCTGTGACAACCTGATTTCTTTGACGAACCAGGTAAATCCATTATGGGAGGATATAATTTAGTCACAACACATTAGGATCATTTCACAGCCCCACGCAACTCGGAAAGTGACAGAGCAATTTTAATCTATCCCAAACACAACACGGGCGTCTTCACATGTTGGAGAGAAACACATTATGCGCGTGTATAGATTTTTACGTTCCTGACTGGGAATCGAGGAGTAGCAATGTCCAGACAGTCTAAATTTGCCCAATCCATTGGGCCACGCTTCCATTCACTCATCATTCAAGCCCCCGGAATCCTGGCCCTGTCTGATACGCCAAAAACATTCACCACGTTCTGTAGCTTCAACATAAACGTATCTGATAGAGTCAATCCGCACTCTGTCACGTTAAAAAGGGGTGCCAAATCCCTGATCATGCACTTCTCCTCACAGTATTCATCCTGCTAGCTCGATCTCTTGTCACTTCCCTAGCCTCACCGACTTCCAATCCTCTCTTCCTCACACACTCATCCACCATGTCCCTCCACCTTCTCCTTGGCCTACCTCGTCTCCTTCCTCCTCCACATTTGCTCAGATATACCTTCTTCACCACGCTATTATTATTCATTCTCTTCACATGATCATACCATCTCAGCTCACTCTCTTCGATTCTTGTGTTCACAGACTTCCTCACTCCATATCTTTCACCAATCACTTTATTTCATATCCTATCCACTCTCTGTATTACACATACACTCCTCAGCAGTCCCATCTCCACTGCTCTAACTCTTGACTTTTCATTTTCATGCCACACCATAGTCTCACATCGATATGTTAAAGTTCGTATTAACAATCTTTCATGTAAGCCTCGCACAGCTGCCCAAGCCTCTGTTTCTTAACAAGGTCTTTATTGTATCAGCTTCTGTCTTTCCTTGTGTCACTGAACTTTCCACTTCGTTTGCACATTCCCCCCCCCCTTTTTTTTTGTAATCATTGTACCAAGGTATTTGAACTCGCTCACCAATTCCAGTCTCTCTCTCCATTCACTATAACATCGCACTGGGAGTCACCTTCTTTCTCAATAACCATCACTCTCTACATTTTACTCTAAAGGCATGACACTCAGAGACATCAGCATTACTCTGCACTAGTCTACCAAGTTCTTGTCCGGCATTTGTAAGTAGTACTGTAACATCAGCATAAGCCCTACAAGTAATTTGAGATATTCCATCCATCAGCATTCATTACCAATGCCATCCCTCTCTCCATTACTTGTGTTTTTACTTCTCTCATCTCCCCATCCATATATATATTGAACAAACATGGGGACATCATACAGCCTTGTCGCACGCCCACACCGATCTTGAACCATTCACTTAGATGCCCATTAACCCTTACACATGCTTCACTACCATCATGAAAACTCTTGACGGCACCTAGCAGCTTATCATTTACACCGTACATGCGCAAAACCTTCCTCAATCCTTCTCTGTCCACTTTGTTGTATGCTTTTTCCTGATCCGTAAATGCCCTAAACGCCTTATAGTCATTCTCACAAGCCTTCTCTGCTATCTGTCTCACTGCAGACATTTGATCCACACATCCTCTGCCACTCCTAAAGCCACCCTGTTCATCACTCACTAGGACTTCTGATATCTCTCTTACTTTCTATATAACAATTCTACAATACACCTTCCCTACCACACTCAATAAACTTATGCCACGATACTTCTTGCACTCACATCACTCACCTTTATTTTTGTACAGGGGTAGAAACATAGCGTTTTTCCACTCTCCTGACACAGAGTCACTCATCCATGCCTTCTTACATATCTCCAACAAACACTTCATTCCGCTCTCTCCACTACACTGCATCATTTCGGCATACAACTTATCATCTCCAGCTGCTTTCCTATTTTTCAGCCGTTTCACAGCACTCTTCAACTGTGCGAGTGTCACGTTTCCTATCACTGCATTCATTCTTTGCACACGCCTAAAACCAATCGTCTTTACAGCCGCTCTGCTCTGTCTATTCCCATTCATCAGGCTTTCAAAATTTTCTTTCCATCTGGTCCTTAGTTCATCCTCATGGGTTAATAATCTACCACCTACATCCTTCACACCGTCACATTTTTTTCCGCTTTCAGTTTTACATTTCCGCACCTCTTTCCAAAATAACTTCCAATTTTCATATTAGTTTGCATTCATTTTTCTTCCTAGATCATCATTTACCTCCTTTTTCCTCTTTACTAGTCTATTTACGTGCTTCTTGCTCTTAGTATATTCAGTTCTTATTTCAAATGAACCCCTTCCCTGTAACCAGTCTAGTCACTTCTTCCTGTTTTCCTCCATTGCTTTCTTAACCTCTTCATCACACCATGCCGTACATTCCTTCTTTGTTGTTACCCTTGCCACACGACACACTGCTTTAGCATTTATAACTAAACAGTCCCTATATGTATTTCACAAGCTGCCCAGATCCATTTCATTCCAGTTCACTGATTCTAACTCCTCCCCTACTTTGTTCCTGTATTCATCTGCCATTTTTTTTTTTCCTCAGGTTCTCAACTTTCAGTGTTTCTCCCTGACTGCTTGTCTGTCTCCTGGTTCACCTCACTCCTCTCAGATTGATCTTTACCACAATCATATGATCTGACAGACCACATTGTTCTCTCACGGCCCTCATATCAGCAACCATTCCCAGCATCGACCTCTGTACGAGCATGTATTCAATCAGGGTCCTTTCAACACGTTCCCCATTCCCTCTATATCGTGTATATTTATGTGCATCTTTGTGTTTGAAATACGTGTTACATGTGCACAACCTCTTTTCCTGACACATATCCTTCAGTCGCTTCGCATTATTATTTTCTCCTTGGACTCGATTACAACCCATTATTTTATCCTCAGGACCAGTGCCTACATTTCCATTCATATCGCCCATTACCATCACTTTATAGCTCCTAGGCATTTCTCCCACTGTTTCATCCAGCTCATCCCAAAATCTGTCTTTTTCCCCTCTCTCACTCCTGTCCTCACACGGTGCATACGCTACAATGACCGTCACTTTCACCTTCTCAGAGTTTAACTTGATATACATACGCTTCGAGGTGACACTTTTGTAACTTCTCATTCCACTCTGCCACACCTCATTCATCAACAAAGCAACTCTTTCCTTGCATCTTCCTCGCAAGTTCATGCCTGATCTTACACACTTCATACCCTTCCACTCCTCTGCTTCACACCCTTTCATCTTCGTTTCACACAATGCCATCACGGCATATCTCGCACTCTTGAACACGATCACCACTTCCACCCTCTTGCTCTCCTCATTCACACCCGTTACATTCCACATGGCCATACGAACCTGCCCATTTGGTTGGGGCCCTGGGCAGGTATTGGGCCTTGTAAGACTCTCCGAAACAACTGCCATGATTAAGTGATTTTAGATAGAGGAATCTGGGGGACTTTTAACCCGGCCACAATCCTCGGTTATAAGGTTACAACCCAGCGTAGTAAATGGTTTCTTGGGTACAGGAAACCATTTGGCTTATTATTCAGTGCAGAGACCATTAAGCATACCTACATTGAGTGAATGGATGGTGGACGCCCCCATCCACCATATATATATATATATATATATATATATATATACTGTATCTATACTCGTACTTGTGTGTGTGTGTGTGTGTGTGTGTGTGTGTGTGTGTGTGTGTGTGTGTATAGATGACAGACAGATAGATATACTGCAATAAACTTTTGTAAGTAGCCGTTGTTTTGTTCTATCTTCACAGTATTTAAAAGATCGCCCATTTGCTGTACATTCAGCAAATAATTTAGCCAACAAAAAGCATTTTCGTTTGTTTTTCCCTCATCCACTGCGAAAAATGTGTCGTAATCCGTATAACATCGTCTACAGTCAGCAAGAACTGACCGATACAATACGTTATGTAATTCAATTAGTTAAACCTGGAAGTCTGAACGTGTGGCGAGGAAGGGTAGATGTGGGGGAAGAAAGGCGAGGGAAGCGTAGAGAACAGGTCCATACAATTAGGCCAGAATAGACAGGGAAATGTATATAGATAGAAAAATCATTAGTTAGAGGCAGGAAAAATAAAACAATAAACTGAGGTGAGGGTGATTTTAAAGTGGCGGTCCAAATAAAGGTAACTGCCTTTGCCCGGAGCTTATAAAACAAGCGGGAGGGGATAATTAGAGGGGGGGGGGCAGGAGGGGAAGAGAGAGAGAGAGAGAGAGGAAGAGAGAGAGGGGGGGGGTGACGGTTGGAAGAGAAAAAGAAGTGAGAGAAGCTATTAGGGTAGGGGAGAAGGAACAGCGAGAAAGAGAGGGGAAGTAAGAGAGGGAAAGGATGGATACGGCAGAAAGGAATGGTAAAGAGTGAAAAAACAAGGAATTAAGACTTAGAAGGGGAAAAGAGGGAAAATGAGAAGGGAAGAGAATGGACAGTAGGTCGTAGTGTCATTGGGCGAAGTGTAACAGATCAAGAGGCACATTTCAAATTTTTACAATGGACCTCCCTAAATTAAAAAAAAAAAAAAGAAAATCACTGTAACAAGTGCAATACCTCCTTTTTTGCATGTGAAAATTGTGAATTTTGCTATTTAGCCATAACCTTCAGACACCAATTTCCCAAGGTCTAGAGACATCATTTCCCTTTTATATTGTGCTATAATATATAATGTAATTCGTAGGATAAAAACGTAGTGTACGTGATGACTTTCACTGAGTAAATGATGCATAAAAGTCTTGTTTAGTTTTGAAGGACGGCGTACAATCAAGGGACTTGAGTACAGCACTAGTGTAGCTATCTCTTGCAGTCTCTTCATAAACTGGTCCAGATGCTTCTTTTACCATCGTGACACAGAGTTCCACACCTTGTGAGTGACATGATATCTGGATAATAAAGGGCTCATCACTGATCTTAGTGAGCTCTTCAGACAAGTGCTTCGTTATTGGTGGTTCCGTTATGCACTCCTCGACTGGTGGAAGTAAATCCTTCAAATCGCTTGCCCTCTAACTGATCTTTGGTGGACTAAATTCTTTGATATGTTTTGTATAGTTATGGGCTTGTCGAACGGTTTTCATTCTGTCTGTGGCCGACTTCCGATTCGTCCGATTTATATCTGCTACCATTGCCAATAAAACATTTTCAGGGTGGGCCCAAAAGGTTATTCTTTGGATTACTTGCCAAACAACAGTCTCACTGGCAGGTGGCAATAATTGCATTAGCTTGATTTGCTCCAGTAGATGTTATGGGCCATCTGCGCACTCTGGATGACACTTGCTGCTGAACCACGTGGGTTCACAGTGGCACACGACAAACTCTGTAAGTACAGCTCACTACTGCTCTATTCCGTTAGGATGTACACCTGACAAATTCTGCTGGCAGTCGTAAGCCATCTTGCATATGACATTGGCCCAGGCTTCTCCCGTAGATCTTCATCCATGACACCAGTCCTTACAGGTCTGATAATTCTGTAAAGGTAGGCTTGATCACGACTCAGTATATCAAGGTCAACATCTGGAAGAAAAGGGTCTTTAGCTATTCACTGAATGCCTGTAGGAAAGTGGCAGACTTTCACACTTAGCCAGAGTTTTGCCAACTGGACTTTTCCGTTGTGTTACACTTTCGGTTGGACCAATGAGTTTCTTGCACAAGAGGTGAAGTGGAAGTTCATTGAAAATGCAGGTTGCAGATGAACCATTGCAAAGAACAACCCAGGCGGCACTCTTGCTGGTGAATGGCTCCATTTTTCCGTTCTGTGTTTGTGACTGTGCTATCGGCTTTCACCACAATAATCTTATCTCCAGTATCCATTTCTTCAATCGAATTGTGAAGTCCCTCGGCAACAGCAGCGCCAGTTCCTCGTTTCAGTGTCAGAGAGTCTAGATGGATGGTTCCAGGTTCTCCGACTAGCACATAGTGGTCTTCAGTTTAGTTTTTCCCATACCATTTGTTCCCCTTTTTCTCCTTGATTAACGTCATGTCTCTCCATTCATCAAAACACAGAGCAGTGATTTCCCACATCCTCGCAGGTTGCTGCGTCACTTACATCCCTCCTTACTTTCTGTCGTACTCCCCATACTTTGTGATTGTCGATTACATTTCTGTGATTTCCAGAACTAATGATACCATAGTCAACAATTGTAGCGGTACCGATAGCTGCAGTAGCCCTACTCGACACACAATACCGATCTGATTCAAGCTTAAGTGGGAACTCGTGTAATGTTCCTGTCTCCCTGCATGGCAATATCGCCCATCCACTCATCTTCGAAGCTTTCTTCACTTGAGGCTGATTCTAGAGTTAATTCAACCACATCTGCAGAGGTTGCTGTCTTTCTCCTTTTCCTATATTCTCTCAACACTTCTTGTCTTTCTTGCGTCCGATCCTCTCTTGCTTTCTTTCACTTCATGATGTTGGTCACTTCCCAGTCTACTCCACCGATTTGCATATTCCTCGTGGTTCTCTGGCCGATTAGAAAGGCATGCTCTCGTTGGGGAACGTTCATCTACTTTTCACAGCGGCACGCAAACAGATCATCACACTGGCATGCAGGTATATCATTTTTTTTTTTTTTTTTTTTTTTTTTTGGTGGCCTGCATGCCTTGTTTCGATGCATGTGAGCCTTTTTCCCTCAAACGGATGGGCTTCATCTTTACGTTTTTGATTGACTGTGTTGGAATGTTTGCACGTCTCCAAAGGCCAGTAAGTGTTTGGGCTAAGTGCGATAACATTCCTGTTGTTTGTATATCAAATTTTGTTTTCCTTCAAGAAGAGGAGTCTTGCAACATGTAGTCGGGTTAGAAGTTCAGAGAGAGAAAAATCTGAGAGTGATGAACCAAGGACAGCGTATTTTGATAGTTGCTTATTTTCTTTGTTGGCTCATTTTAACAGTAAAACTTAGTAGCACAACACCAACCTGAAAAATGAATAAATTATCAGCATGAAAGGTAACAAAACCGCACGAGAACAGACATGAGACTGTCAAAAGAAATCGAATTTCACCTACTTCTATATGCCTAAGCAAAAGCCCGAAATTAGAAAGGGATTGCTGCATTCTCACGGGTTTAGTTATTTTGGGGGACATCAAAATAATATGGTTCTAGACACTTCCAAAAGTTAATTTTATTCTTTTTTTCACTGGTCAGATGGATAACTTATGGGTCATATGTCACCTTCAGTGTGTAAAGCACTTCAAGGTAATAGTTGCAATGCGATTTTTGTACGTATTTACGTGCAGAAAAGGAGGTGCGTGTGGCAGATAGTTTTGGGGTTCATTTTCGAATTTAGGCCGGTCAGTTGCACAAAATCTGAAATGTGTCTCCTAATCGGTCACAACGCTACACCTTAATGGACAGGCAAGGGAAGAGGAAAAGAAGAAAGGTACTAGAAGCAAAACTGAGATGAAGGTAGAAAGAGACAGAGGTGGAAACGAGAGGGGAAGGAATGGAATGGGACAGACAGGGACATGAGAGAGAAGGTAGAAGGGGAGGGAAACGGTAATGAGGAAGGAGAGGGTAGAATGGGAGCAGGGACAAAAGAAGGAGGAGGAAGGGAGAAGGACAAACTGGGGTGGGGGGAGTGGAGGGAGGGGAGAGAAGTGGGTGAGAAAGGGAGAGGTGTGAAGACAGAGTAAAAGAACTCACGGAAATAACGCAAGGAAGTAAACTATGCGATCCCAGAAATAGGAAGTGAAGCGAAAGAAAGGTCGATGGAAATGAGAAGATGGTTGGATAAACAAAGAGGTTAAGAATAAGGAGACGGAGGGAAAGACTTGAGGGCTGGGGGTACGAGAGGGTGAGAAAGAAAGTAAGTGGACGAAAGGAAAGTGGAGAAACGGATTATGTAAATAACTTCAAGTACTGAATGTATTCATGGTGAGAAGAGAAGTCACTGGAATAAGCCCCAAATTAGGAGAGAATATTCGAGAGAAGGGAAGGTCAGAGAAGTGATGCTATGTGTATGATGATACTGAAGAAGGGCAAACGACTGAGACCCCTAATATTGTTAACACAGGTATGCAAATATCCAGGATCATTGGGATTGATTGCGACCATAGTTATTGTCCTATTCTGTTGTGTGTACCGCCACACGATTAAGTGATGTCACAAAGTTCGTATAAAATCAGTGGACTTTATGACTTGACTTCCAAATGCAACTCTACATACGAGTACATAGTACATAGGAAATAAAGATTACAGGAGACCTATTGGTCCATTATAAGTTATCCTTTCGGGGAAGACAGTGAGAAAAAAAAATTACTAAGATCTAATCAATGTGTATAAAAATGAGAGAAGGGGAAGGCTCTCCCACATCCACCAGTCCATCCAGCTAAACAACATCTTCCTTGCTGTAAAGAACAAGTGATTTTTTTTTTTTTTTTCAGGAAAGGGAGAAGAGGAAAAATCAAAAACTATGGACTGTGTAATCGCAAATACACAGATATTAAAGAAGAAAATAAAAATAAAATGTTCTATAAGGAAATCGTTTTACTCTTGCCAGCATAAACGTGTGAAGTCCCTTGCTCTCTGATCCAGCTGAAAACATTTACGAGTAGACGATCGTTCTTAGGGTATTGGAAACTTATTGTTTGGATATGCTATGCATACAAAAGAACAATGATACTACTAGCAAGTTGGAAGATTACAAGCAACGAGATTCATGTCATGAAAAATATTTACTCTCATACTCACAGATGATATCAAATGAGTCACGGATGACAAATTTGGAATCTTCTTTAAATATCATTGCATTGTGGCCGTATGTTGAAATATAATAACTGAGATATTAAAGAAAGCACCACAATAAAGATGAAGGTAAAGGTAAAGAAGGTGGCAGACACCATGAGTCGCTCTACAACGATGCTCATCTCCTTAACCTAGGCCTTTCAGCCGGGGGCGAGATACATCAAAAAATAATCTGAGATATAACGCCACTGTCTCATCTACGTTACCACAATGACCTCCCCTAAGTACCCTAAGTACTCCTTTAACCATCCAATCCATATCGGGTGGATCGACACCTGTCCGCAATAAGATTCGAACCCTGGAGCTAAAGAGCCGACAGCATCGCAGTCGGCGAGCCTTCCAGCACGCGCAACATACAACAGTACCTCAAAACACACACACACACACACACACACACACACCTGTATATATATATATATATATATATATATATATATATATATATTGTTACGGTTAGCGCCAGCCCGGGGCTATTACAAAAAAGACAACAAGTCAGCCTTAGATGATCGGCCTCCACTGCGTTGCAAAAATAACGCAGACCCCGGCACTGACACTCCGCAAACTAGAGAAAAAACTGCGCAACGGAAAAGTACTTAAGAACGCAACACTCTGTACTTTGGTAATAAACGGAACAGCCTACCTATAGATCTAGCCTACTATCGTCACTACCGGAAGTAATACCGCCCGAGACAGTATACAGGAACACCTCCCACTTACTTCCGGTGGTGACGACTTTCTACTTAACCCGTGTCCAAGGGGGAACGCAGTTAATAGCTCACGATGGTTCTCACTAGCCTTGAGCAAAGAGATGGGATTAACTGTGTAGGGGTTAGGGGTGTGTGTGTGTATGTACGTGTGTTGGGGAACGTTAACAAAGGCAGCGAGAGGACCACGGTGAGCCAAACTGGCCCTCCAAAGACAACACGGTTACAAAAACAAAATAAAATAACTACTTCCCTCAGTCAGCAACAAAAGAATAAAAATAAACTTAAATGAAAACGCCAGCTCGGCATAAAAATGACTGGGGAGAGAGAGACTGTGCACACACGCACGATACGGAAGCTAGCTGGGAAGATACTGCATAATCCCCCTAGCCCAGCTGTAACGGCTGCATCGGTGGGAACGGAAAGGCGGACAGCGTAACACGCCCTTCCCCAAGGGAAAATTTTGAGCCCTGGATCAAAATTTTCGAATCATGACCCTGACCCCTCCCTGGACAAACAATCAGCAATTACGTTATCAGTCCCTTTAATATGCCTAACTTCTAAATTGTACTCTTGCAAAAGCAAACTCCAGCGGGTCAAACGCTGGTTCTTGAATTTAAACTTGTTCAAAAACTGCAGGGGATGATGGTCTGAATAAATCTTGATCACAGGGCCAAAAGGGGGCAGGTAGACAGCAAAGTGTTGCAGGGCCAGGATAATCGCTAATAACTCCTGCTCTATGACGGAATAGTTCTTCTGGGCTCTATTAAACTTCTTTGAGAAGTATGAAATGGGATGTTCAACCTGGCCCTCATCCGGCTGCATCAACACTGCTCCTACCCCTACTTGGCTAGCATCAACTGCCAGCACAAAAGATCTGTCAAAATCTGGTGCACGCAATATAGGGTGGTGGCACAGCAGAGACTTAACAGTAGTTATAGCTTGCTCACACTCGGCTGTCCACTGCCACTTCTTATCCTTGCGCAATAAGTCAGTAAGAGGGGCAAGCACTGTGGAGTAATTCCCAATAAATCGTCTGTAATAGCCGATCATGCCCAAAAATCGCTGGAGGGCACGGCGACACTGGGGTGCTGCAAAGTTGGAAATGGCATCCACCTTAGCCCGAGGTGGAGCCACTTGCCCATGTCCCACAACAAATCCAAGGTACTGGACCTTAGCACGTACGAACTCGCACTTGTCCAAGTTGACTACTAAGCCAGCTTCCTCCAACCGCTTAATGAGCATTTCCACATGATCAAGGTGCTCCTCCCACTTGGTGTCATACACAATGACATCATCGATGTAAACGACACAATTAGGTATGCCATCCACCACTTTATCCATAAGCCTCTGGAAAGTGGCTGGAGCATTCTTCAATCCATAAGGCATCACCTGGCACTGATATACTGCACCACTGACAACAAAGCTAGCCACTTGTTTAGCCCGTTCCGTCAGCGGGACCTGCCAGTATCCTTTTACTAAGTCAAGCTTGGTGATATAAGTGGCATTTCCCACCTTGTCCACGGAGTCATCGACCCGAGGCAAGGGATAAGCATCGGTCTTAGACAGTGAGTTAACTTTCCGGAAGTCCACACACAACCTAACCTTCCCATCTGGCTTCGGCTGCAAGGTAACTGGTGAACTCCACTCACTGAAACTCCTCTTGATCAATCCATGGTCCAACATATACTTGATCTCATTATCGAGAGCTTTCTGTCTGATAGGGTTGATGCGGTAGGGAGCTAATTTTACAGGCTTACTATCCCCAACATCAATGTCATGAGTAGCCCAAGTTGTCAATCCCGGGGAATCTCCAAAAACTTTCGGATGTTTCCATAATCTGTTGCAGAGCTCTTCTCGCTTTACTGGATCAAGGTGTCGCAATTTCTCCACCAGAGCTGCATAACCATTGCCCTCCCATAGGTCAGCTGGTAACATCTCACCACGACTAAGCACTTCCTCCTGCTCCTCCAACTCACTACCAACCACCAAAACTACAGGAGCGCTCTTATCCCTGGTTCCCTCAACGTCCACTCCAAAGTCACCTTCCAGGGACTGTGGCTGTAACCCTGGTCCACTACTCACATCACCGGCACCAACAGCTCCCTCCACAGCACGTTCCTTTGATGCCACGTCCTCCTTTCCCCGTCCTTCACATCCCCGGTGAGAGACATCAGCAGTCATCCCACAGTGAGAATCAACTGGGCGGTAGTATGGCTTCAACATATTAATGTGGCACAACTGAGTACTCTTCCGCCTATCTGGGGTAACAATTAGATAGTCAAGTTCCCCAACTTTCTTCTTCACAATATAAGGACCACTGAATCTAGCTGCCAGAGGTTTTCCTTGCATGGGCAGCAGTGCCAAAACTTCATCTCCTTGCTTAAACTCACGACTTCTGACCTTCTTATCATAATGAGCCTTCATTTTCGCTTGAGCCCCGATTAGATGGTCACGGGCAAGCTCTAAAGTGCAATGCAGTCTCTCCCGAGTGCGGCAGACATAGTCAAGCATGGATTCCTGGTTGCCAGATTTGTTGTTACTCCAGGCCTCTCGCACCACATCCAAGGGACCACGAACTCTGTGCCCAAACACTAACTCATTGGGTGAAAACCCTAACGACTCAGTTGGTACCTCTCTCACTGCAAACATAACAAAGGGTACCGCTAAGTCCCAATCCTTTCCACTATCATAGCAGAAGGTGCGCAGCATTGTCTTTAAGGTCTGATGATGCCTCTCCAGGGCACCTTGTGACTGCGGATGGTAGGCACTGGACAAAATGTGTTTGATGCCCAACTCTGTCATTGTCTGCTTAAACAAATTAGATGTAAAATTCACTCCACGGTCTGACTGCAACTCCTTGGGCAGGCCAAAATGAGTAAAGAACAGGATAAGTTGCTTGACTACTGACTTCGCCTGCATGCTTCTGATTGGTATAGCCTCTGGGTATCGCGTTGTAACATCCATTATGGTTAACAAATACTTGTTTCCAGCAGAAGTAGTAGATAAAGGGCCCACGATATCAATGATTACCCGGGTAAACGGAGGTTCAACTGCAGGAATGGGAGTCAAAGGGGCCACAGGAAGAACTTGATTAGGCTTGCCCACTATCTGACACGTGTGACAGCTCTTGATGTACGCAGCAACTTGTCCCGGCATACTTGGCCACCAAAAGTTATACCTTAAGCGCTGCACTGTCTTTCTGTTTCCCAAGTGACCTGCTAAAGGTCCCTCATGTGCTAACTGTATTAACGGCACCCTATACTGCACAGGCACCACCACCTGCACTAACTCACCCACTCCTCCATCCACCGTGGCGCCAGTGGGCGTCCATCGGCGATGTAAAACATTGTCTTTAATCAGGAACTCCTCCTTACCACACTCCATACTTCTTTCTTCCCCTACTCGAGCAAACAAGGGCTTTAATGTTACATCCTCCTGTTGCTTCACCCTCAATTCTGCTGGCCCAACACCCGCCAGCTCTACTGAGGACTGAGATAAGGGACTGGTCGGGACACTGGATTGCGAAGGGCGATCAATCTCAGCGCCACCTCTAGTACACTCGACAGGAGGAGGAATGTCAGACTCCACACTGACATCATCATCACCTCTACCCTCAACAGGGACACTCTGTTCCTCAGGCGCGTTTGACGGTGGTCCTGCAGCCCCGCAGTCGACCCCAGCGTCCTGAAATTCTAATTCAGTCGGTGGGCTGGGTTCAGTCTCCACACAGACATACTCAGCACCACCTCTAGTGTCCTGAGTGGGAAGTGGGGCGGCACCCATGCACGCATTCCCACTCTCCTCACCCACCACAGCAACACTCTGCTCACTAGGTTCCTCCATTGGTGGCCCTGCCTCACCACAGTCGACCCCAAGAACCTGTGACTTCACCAGTTCTTCCTCCCGGGCTGCAACCTGTGCCATAGATCGTGTAATTGCACAGACCGGGAACATGGCTTCCACTTCTGCATCAACTTCAATACCAATTTCTGGGGCGTCAAAACACTTCTCTGCCACAACAACTGGTGGAGGAAGAGATGGAAATACTTTCTCCCCAGCCAGGTCGTTCCCCAGCAGAAAATCAACCCCCTCTAGTGGCATTACATCAGCAACAGCTACTTGAGCTGTAGCCTGAACAATGGGGCAATCGAGTTCCACATGAACATAATCATAGTATTCATCTGAGTTCATGCCTCTACACAGCACATACTTCCCTGAGTTTACAGGCCCTCCAGTCACGTTTCTGCACACAGACTGTTGTGCACAGGTATCACGAGCCACAGTAACTGGATAACTGATCCCATGAATTTTCACTGTGCCGTGACATATAAAAGGTTTACACCAGTCTAGGGACGATTTCTGAGGCAGTTCATCCGGAGGTGGCGTAGCATGTTGGGTAACTTTTCCAGCCTGAGCTGGCAGCGAGCACAGCCGGCTGCACTCCAGCTTTCCACAGACTTCTCCCTCACCGTTACCACTCTCCCAACTCCTCTCGTTCACCTGACTCGAACCTACAATTAGTGCCACTGGTTTGGCATTTTGGGAGGCCTTCCACTTAGGGCAGTTAGGCTTGATGTGCCCACTCTGTTTGCAAAAGTAACAAACTAGCTTCGAACTGGATACAGGGCTCTTTCTCCCTGAATTCTTTTTCTCCTCTGAACTTCCCTTGGACTGATTCACGGGAGATTTATCCCAGGCAGGGCCACTCACAGTCCTCTCCCTGGAATACTGAAAATTAGCATACTTGACCCCCATACTCCGCAAGGCAAACACCCGGTCATCAGCCCACGTCGCTGCTTCCTTCAAGGTCTTAAATCTCTTCTCCCTAATTTTAACACCAATTTCTTTGTCAGCCATGTTGGTAAAATGTTCCATCAAAAACAGTTCACGCACCTCGTTATACGAAGTGGCGCTCTCACTCAGCAACCACTCGTCTAACCTCTCCTCCAGATACCTGGCGTAGGCCATATAGGTGTCAGCAGGCCTTTTCCGAGCACCACGGAACAACAACCGATAAGCCTCTGGTCTAAGTTCATATGCCTTCAGGATAGCTGTTTTAAATTCATCATAATCATCTACATCCTCAGGGCTCAACCTATTATACACTTCCAAAGCTTTTCCCTTCAGCACATTAGATACCAACCCCACCCAGCGCTGCCTTGGCCACTCAAACTCCCTAGCCTTCTTTTCAAACCTGACAAACCATTCTGTCACCTTCAACTCATCAAATGCTGGCACTAATTTTAGACTCCTTGAGAACCAACTCTCCCTATCCTCTGCACGGCCTGAGGTTTGGGTATCTGAAGTTGGTCTATTGGCAGTCACCTCCAAACGAGTCTTCTCCAGCTCAAATCGCATTTTTTCACGCTGCAACTCCATCTCCCTCTCTTCTTTCTCTCTTGCACGCTGCATCTCCCTCTCTTCCTTCTCTCTTGCACGCTGCATTTCCATCTCCTCTTTTTCACGCTGCATTTCCCTCTCTTCTTTTGCACGCTGCATTTCCATCTCCATCTTTTTTAACTCCAACTGCAACTGAGCCTCCGGTGACAAGGCTCCAGGGTATATGGGAGTGGAATGAACAACTCCAGGGAAAGCACCAGACATACCTGGGGGAACAGCTCTAAACTGGCTCGGCGGCATCATAGATGGTAATAGTGGGGTAGCGAAACGAGGCATTTCAGCACCATAGTCAAACTCAGGGCTCACACGGGGAGTACCTTTGCTATGTGCCTCTCGTTGTTCCATATCCACAGGTGACTCAGCACGTACGCGATCTGGTGTAGACACGCGTGACTCCATGGCGACAAATCAATGGCAGTACTAAATAATGAAATACTAATGCTGACTGAGAAACTACACACACATCAACTTCACCTCAAAGCACAGAGAACGCCAAGGTAACGATATCCTAGCAAGAAGAAGGCACTGTTAGGATATCCTGATGCGAGGTCGCCACTGTTACGGTTAGCGCCAGCCCGGGGCTATTACAAAAAAGACAACAAGTCAGCCTTAGATGATCGGCCTCCACTGCGTTGCAAAAATAACGCAGACCCCGGCACTGACACTCCGCAAACTAGAGAAAAAACTGCGCAACGGAAAAGTACTTAAGAACGCAACACTCTGTACTTTGGTAATAAACGGAACAGCCTACCTATAGATCTAGCCTACTATCGTCACTACCGGAAGTAATACCGCCCGAGACAGTATACAGGAACACCTCCCACTTACTTCCGGTGGTGACGACTTTCTACTTAACCCGTGTCCAAGGGGGAACGCAGTTAATAGCTCACGATGGTTCTCACTAGCCTTGAGCAAAGAGATGGGATTAACTGTGTAGGGGTTAGGGGTGTGTGTGTGTATGTACGTGTGTTGGGGAACGTTAACAAAGGCAGCGAGAGGACCACGGTGAGCCAAACTGGCCCTCCAAAGACAACACGGTTACAAAAACAAAATAAAATAACTACTTCCCTCAGTCAGCAACAAAAGAATAAAAATAAACTTAAATGAAAACGCCAGCTCGGCATAAAAATGACTGGGGAGAGAGAGACTGTGCACACACGCACGATACGGAAGCTAGCTGGGAAGATACTGCATAATCCCCCTAGCCCAGCTGTAACGGCTGCATCGGTGGGAACGGAAAGGCGGACAGCGTAACAATATATATATATATATATATATATATATATATATATATATATATATATATATATATATATAAATATATATATAAATATATATATATATATATATATATATATATATATATATATATATATATATATATATATATATATATATATATACCGTGAAGGGTTCAGGTGTCTTTACAGATCTTTCCAACATTTTTGAAAACTAGAGAACATAATCAAAGTCTTGACTGACGTAAGTTTCGGATGGTTTCACCATACAGTATTAGGAAAGTTAACAATATCATCGTTTGAGCAACTCTTGTATGACATTCTAGCTAACGTGAGAGTAGTTTATTATGCTGAGTGATTTAAATAGCCGCAAGTGTTATTATTGGTCCCACTAACTCCCTCAATGTCATGGCAAACCAGTTAGTTTGTTCCATCTAACACAAAACAATTTATATGGCTAACAAAGAATCACAGAAGGCAGAATGCTAACTCCCAGCTCAACAGTGAACACAAGTACTGATGACCAAGAGGTGTATGAATTATTGATCGATATTACTGAGGTACTATATGATACGAATAACACTTCTGAATATGGTGTGCAATGACTCTAATACAATGTTAAGTGCCTCGTATCTAATGTTCGTTAGGCAGCTGACATAAAGAAGTCGAGTTAACAGCTGCAGTACAATAGCATTTACATCATATTCTAACGACCGCAGACTGATTATACTTAGCTCAGGAAGGACCCTGTCTGACTGTACTGTAGAGACTGAAAGCAACTTCTGTTAATCATGTTAATATTATGACAGTTTACTATTGCGTAAATATTACCGTTGAATTATTATATGCAGTTCAAGAAACACGTCATCGTATTGAGATTTCATAATATATATATATATATATATATATATATATATATATATATATATATATATATATATATATATATATATATATATATATATATATATATATTACCAACTTCACTCTTGTTTCAAAGTCGCAAGGAAATAAAAAGTGTCAATAGATATTTCAGCTACGAATCCTGAAGAAAAGAAAAGAAAAGAATCATTATAATCATTTACACTCCAAGAGAAAAAACGAACAAAATGCACCTCCTTACACACCACACCAGGTTAATAATAGCAGTCTCAGGACTGAGCGTCATCTCTCCTCACGGTATCAAAGAAAACGAGATCTTCTTTAGCAGATGAGATGAAGCAAGGGAATCCTTCTTAGCCGGGGAGGGGGATTTGACCCTCCTATATAAGATGGAAGGAGGGATAGATTGATCCTATTCTATTCTGAGCGTGTGAGGGTACGAAGAGAGAGAGAGAGAGAGAGAGAGAGAGAGAGACAGACAGACAGACAGACAGACAGACAGAGAACAGACAGACAGACAGACAGACAGACAGAGAACAGACAGACAGACAGACAGACAGAGAGAGACAGAGAGTAAATGAACCAAACATAGCACAGAAAGTGCTTTGTGTGGAACTGAAGGCATGCACAGTTGCACACACAAAATAAGGCGCTGATACAGTGGCGGTAATTATTTCCCTTAACTTTTAAATACGGTGACATAGTTGCGATAGAATGCTTGCTGCTACCAGAATAATTATCTTTTGTGAGTTATCGAACTCCATTGGTTTGGCGTAGGATTTGTCATTTCATTCACTACAGGAGCTCTCTCTCAAATTTATAAAATCATCTAAAGATTGTTACCAGAGAAAAGTATAACATCGAACTGCAGAGATAAAGCTTTCTCAAAAATGTGCAAGAACTTCATGAGACCCTGCTAAATTTATGAATATTTTGCACGTAGAGTTTCACTTCGTTAGCCAGAAAGCTAACTAAAGAGGGACTCTACGGAGACCTGCCTTGAAACGAAGAAGAGGAAGGGGTGATGGGGAAAAAAAATGAAATTGAATTAACTCTCTCTCTCTCTCTCTCTCTCTCTCTCTCTCTCTCTCTCTCTTTCCTTAATTCCAATTTTTCATCTGTTTTCACCAGAAATGCAGAAGGTAACATCTCTGAACCAGGCATTACTCATGACGGTGTGATTTCAGAAAGTGCTTGATGTACGGTAGCAGAAGGGTGACTTAAGGGCTCGATAAATTAGAAGCCAACAAATTACTCCATTTCCGATGAGTTTCCTCAAAGAGTTCTGTGAGAAGTAAGTGACCAGTCGGCCCTTCACCTGGCTACTCTCATTAACTATGCAAGTCCCCTTTTTCAACTGAACTTCCCCATTCATGTGATTAATTATGAATATCTGAGTTTGCCGTTCGTCGTTCATCTGACATAATGCGTTTTCTACTGACAATCCCTTTACGTAATTCTTCTAAGACAAGAACAGTACTCTTCCGTAATTTGCTCTTTATGGTAACTTTCATGTAGGAATTAGGTGGTATAACTAAATCATTGGTGAGATGGGCGGGAAAAACTGATAAACCAGTACTGTTATCTGGGTCTCTAATTCTGGAGGCTGGGGCTGGTGGTGGGAATGTATCTACACACTCATCTGTTTGTGTATGTTTGTTTAAGCTTTTAATATTACCAATTCTTTTTGGTTCTCTTTTACTAATCGGTGAGGGCTCTGATGGTATTTCCTCTATGAATTCATTGTCAAAGTCTATTCCATTCATTTGTGGGAGTAAAGTTATGTTCTCTGCTCTCATGCATCTTAAGCCCAGTAACATATGAGCTTTAAATGCTGTTTTCAACGATATAGAAAAATGTAGAGAATGGTCTTGTAGTCTCTGTGAAACTGATAATTAACCTTATCATACCTTTAACTGTATTTTTTTTCCATCTACATTATATAAATCTAAATCAGCTTCTTCCAGAAAAGTTACTTTCTTCTTATTTTTAAGAATTCTATTTATTTCTTCTTGTGTTATTAAGTTCACTGGAGAGCCTGTGTCTAAAAATAAGGAAGCGTTTTGATCCTTACATACAGCTGGTATCAAGATACACTCATTTCCCAACATGCCTCCTATGTGAATTTTAGACTTGCTTTTCTTTAGGTTTGTTCGTTTTTTGTCATAACTTGGTTTTCCCCCGATTTGAACAGAAACAATTTTTTCTACTGTTTTGCAGTTACTGGTCCAGTGCCCTTGGCATCTATGATGCCTACAGTAAGGACCAAATCCTTGTGTCTTTTGTCTATCCTCTTTTGTTTTGATAAACCATTCATTCCTTGTGTGTCCTGGTTTTGCACAATAATGACATAGAATGGACCTATCTCTTGACTGTGACCTACGAGGTGACTTCCCATATGTAGTGTTGTTTGTGGCGTGAGATCTGCTCGGGCTGGCGAAAACTTATGAAACTGCCTGTAGCCTGGTGTTTGTGATCGAACCCTCGATACGTTTAGTTGTTTGCTCTGCCTGCTTTCGGGTCGCGATCGATTTTGTTCTCTGTTTGGGGTCGGTGTTGATGTTTTCACCGCTGATACTGTCTCAGGTTCTCTTATTCTACTAGAATGTGCGGGTGTGTCGACCATACCTGCTTTACTGCACTGCATCTCTACCTCGTTCATTAAGTCTAGTAAGCACATGCCTGGGGTGTATGCGATCGTCTTGGGGATCTTAAGGGTCCTATCAGGTAATTTACACAAGGCAGCTACATAACCAATGATGTCCACGACGAGGTCTGGGGACATCTTTCCATCATCTGTTATCCAATTTGAGTTTTCCAAAGTAACTAACAATGTTATTTTGATTGTGGAGACATCAGCAGTTATTTCACTGAGCACATGGTTTGTAGTGTACTCCCTTACAAGATCTACAATCTTATGTAATTCTGGAATTATACCTGGCAAAAAGTTCATACCTCCAGAAAATTTCTTCAAAAATTCAGTTTTAAATTCATCATATGTCCTAGCCTTGAGGAGCTTATCTGATCTCAGTAAATTGCTTGCTGGACATCTTTCCTGGCTTATGCAAAATGAAAAAATGGCTATTTTCTCTTGTTCATCGAGGATGTGTCGCTTGATAAAGATTTGTTCGCACTGACTGACCAATGAAATGACGTCAATACGATCTTTTTCTGTGCCAGAGAATTTTGGGGCAGTTTTATCTTCATAGTAAACATAAACATGAGGTGGGGATGTTTGATCCGCGGTACTTGTTGCGTTATTCATTTTCACTGTTTGCTCTGTTAATTTAACTTGGACTTGTTTATCGTTGTGTGAGGGAATGGTGGAATAGGTTCGGCCGGAACGGTGAACCCTGTTAAGTATATTGGCATAAGTGTGCAAGTCAGCGACAAAGTCCTCACTTGCTACGTCAGAGGGGGTTTCCCACTCATCATCTAGAACTGACGTATTTGTTTCTTGATCTTTAGTTTGTGTTGAGTTTTGTACAATGGGTGTGTTGCCTTGGTGCTCTCCTAATTGTGAATCCGTTGTTGGATCTAATTGTGTTTCATCTGGTATTAACGTGGGTGGTGGCAAAAATATCCCTGTCATTAAGGTATGGTGTTATGAAATACGACTTTTGTTTTATGTCCTAACTAAATGGATGAGTAAATGAGTTGTAATAAATGACAGATAGTGAGTATATAAGTGTATATATAGAAATAAGTAAAGGAGTTGAATATACCTAATTTTAGCACTGAGAAGAAATGAGTAAAAATAATTTCACCCAGGTGATACAGATCGGAGAGGCTTGTCGATGCAACTGTCGATCTCAGAAGAAAAATGCAGGGTTGATTGAAGATCTCTTGATAATTCTAGGGCTGTGTTGATGGACGATATTACTCAGGAAATTCCATGGTCTGGTGCTTGTGGTGGTTAACAGCTGTCACAGGCAAACCTCAACATAGAACGTCGAATTTCCAACTTAATACTGTGGAAATAAATGAGTATGAGTAGGAGCTATGTGAATAATGAGTAATGAGTAGTGGGTGAGAAGTGCCAGGTGTCAGTCACACGTTGATTGGCGTGGCCTTATGTCAGCAAACTCGCGTGGTGATGTCATCTCAGCAGATACACATGGTGACGTTGGCTTCCCACACTGGTAGCTGTGGTGAGTAACTGAGTAGTGATGCGTAACCTGGGTGAAGAAAGGTGAGTTAGATGCATTATAAATGTGGCTCTGATGTTTTGCTGTGTGTCTGACCTCTGCTTCAGCGATGTCGGCGGGAGAGAGTGTTAGGGTTTTATGTGCTTGTTGTTTTGGTCTTTCTTTTTCTTTACTTGCTTTGTTTTTTATTCTTCTTGCTGCTGCTTGAAGTTACGTGAAGATCATAGAGTTGTTTTGTAGACTTGTAGGCTCATAGGCTTGTAGGCTCGTAGGCTGTATTTTGTAGGAATTCACTGTAGAACTGAAGCTAATCTTGTAGAGTCTCTCCTGCTTTTGTAGAAATTCACTGTAGATTCGTAGACGAGGTCCGTACGTTCGCTGCCAACCAAATGTGACTCTCGATTCTTGTAGTAGGAGTTAAAAATGAATACAGGGAGTTGATCTTAATTTATCATCTTCAGAGAAAATCTAAGTTGAGCAGGGTATGTCTTACAGAGACTTAATATACTAAGTAAGTCTAGTTGGACCCCTCTTCTTGTTCACTCTCTCCACTACCTGTCGGTTCTATAGCTACCTCCTTCTGAGCTCTGCTTCCCAAATTCTGGTGTAGCAGGGGTCGTGTCACGTGTGTTACACTGTTGTTGGAATGTTCTAGAAACCTGTGTGTGAGTATGTGTGTATGTATGTGTATGGTCACTAGGCATTGTTCATATGCTATCTCGCTGACACACTACCTATATCATCCTCTGACTTGCTGCTTCCAGTGTATTGTCAACATTTCCTCAGTTACACTTGCAAGATCATTTCCCGTTCCCAGGCTTGCCTGGTGCTCTGTCTGTCTATCTGTTTATCTATCTATCTATCATGTTTTCTATAATTAATTGTATTTATAATATGGAGTCCTAACACACACACGGCTTTAGCATTCCTAACTAAGCAATCCTTATATGCATTCCACGAGCTGTCCAGATCCATTTCATTCCAATTCGCTGATTCCAACTCCTCCCCTACTTTGGTCGTGTGTTCATCTGCCATTTCTTTGATCTTCAGCTTCTTGACTTTCAGTCTCTCTCTCTGACTGCTCTTCTCCCTCTTGGTCCACCTTACTTCTTTAAGCTTGATCTTGCATACCACAGTCCTATCATCTGACGAACCTCCACATCGTCCTCTCACGGCTCTCGTATCAGCAGCGTTTCCCAACATCGATTTCTCTACGAGCACGCATTCAATCAGGCTCTTTTCAACACGATCTCCATTCCCTCTACACCAAGTATATTTATGTGCATCCTTGTGTTTGAAGTAAGAATTATAAATACACAACCTCTTTTCCTGACACATGTTGTCCCACTATCATTCTTTCCTGGTACTCCACAATTACCCACCACATCATTCACGGGACCTGTACCTACTCTCCCATTCATTTAGCCCGTCACAAACACTTTATTCTCGATGAGCGTAGCCGTAGGTACATGTAGAGAGATAGGAAAGTCGGTTGTACATCGCCGAAGGACTGCCGGACTAAAGTCGTGAGATGTCATATGACTCGAACTTGTCGTTGCTTGGTAAAAAGGTGTGTCATCAACTAGAGTGAATAGGTAGGTCTCTTTCATTCTCACCTTCCACCTTTGTGTACCAGCAAGGTGAGTTAGAGAGCAACTCATGGATTATGGAGTTTATTGTACACAGTTATATCGAACTGTGATTTACAGCATAACTTAGCGTGACGGCAAAACCTCCTAGCTGACCCTGTCTCTGGCCTTCTACCCTGATCATGTTCTCAGGCCTTCTCTAACCCCTTCTTAGCTGAAGGAAATCTCTCCAACATTATATACAGCTTGGAGAAGATGTGTGTGTGAGTGTCTGGTAGATTTCCATTCAGGTGGACTAACCAACTACAGCTGATTACCCCACGTGTTTGAATACATCATGAAATTCTTGTTCGTCTGGACTACGAAGAGATTTTTTGAGATACACCATATGTTAAGACATTCTTGATGGTCTAGGACAATATGATTGTGGATATACATTATGTAGATTGACATTCTTAGTGAGAAGCCGTGTATGTCTCCAGCAGACACTACATCCTGCACATTGTGTTATGAATTATATAATAGTGACTATATAATGCCCACATTATACCTCATGGGCATTTTTCCCACTACTTCATCCAGCTCATCCCAAAATCTGTGTTTCACCCCTGTCATCACACGGTGCATACACTACAATCAGTCACTTTCAACCTCTTAAACTTAAAATTGACATATATACATATCGAGCTGACACATTTTTAGTCTCATTCCACTCTCCCACACTTCACTCATCAACAAAGCAACTCCGTCTTTGCATTTTCCTCCCCCATTCATGCCCGACCTTGGTATCTGGACAACTGCCCCCTGGACAATCGCCCCCGTAGGACATCCGTCCCCTGGACAAATGCCCCCCTGGCAATTACTACCTGCTAAAGATTAGGTTAGGTTAGGTTAGGTTAGGTTAGGTTTGGTTAGGTTAGGTTAGGTTGTTAGATTAGATTAGGTTAGGTTAGGTTAGATTAGATTAGGTTAGGTTAGGTTAGATTAGATTAGGTTAGACACTTGTGACCATTTGTACAGTGAATTGGGTGGTTATTTTGCGGAGACAATTGTCCGGGGGACAGTTGTCCGGGAAGGCCGTTGTCCTACGGGGGCGATTGTCCAGGGGGCAGTTGTCCAGGGGGCAATTGGCCAGGGGTCAGTTGTCCTAGAACCCCCGACCTTACACATTTTACACACTCCCACTCCACTTCACACCCTTTCATCTTTGTTTCACACAATGCCATCACAGCATATCTCGCACTCTTGAACACATTCACTACTTCCACCCTCCTGCTCTCATTCACACCTCTCACATTCCACATGGCCGTGCTAATCTGCCCATTTGGTTTGGGCCCTGGGCAGGACAGATATTGGGTCCTCCGAGGGTCTCCGAAACATCAGCCATAATTAAGTGATTTTAGATAAGGGTATCTTGGGGACACTTAATCCAGCCATGAACCCCAGTTATACCGTTACCACCCAGCGTAGTAAACGGTTTCCTGAGTACAGGAAACCATTTGGCTTGTCGCTCAGTGTAGAGACCATAAGGCAACACTACATTGAATGAGTGGATGATGGTCGTCCCCATCTACCACCCAAAAATCGAAGTGGTACAAGGCGTAGCATACACCAAAATTCTCCACTCTTCTTCCCAATCACTTCAAGAATTTTCATGAACCCTCCCTCTGAATCCCACTCCCTCCCTCCCTCCTTGCTGGCTTTCACCCCTCCCCTCCCCTCATCCCTCCTTCCCTTGCACTCTACCTTTACTTCTCCGATTTCTTCCATGTCTCTCACTTCTGTTTGTTCTTCATACCTCCTTCCCCTTACTCACATCCTCTTCTCCCCCCTCCCTTCTCTCTCTCTCTCTCTCCCTCTCTCTCTCTCTCTCTCCATTGCGTCCATCTTCTCCCTCACTCCCGCTGTCTCCCTGATCGAACTCCCTTTCTTTACTTGTCTGTCACTTTCCTCTCACTGCCTCTATCCATTATTTATTCTCTCTCCCGTCCTCTTATTGTCACTCACACCTTTCACCTAGTTTTTCCCTCTTCGTCCCTTTATACCCTCTTTTTCATTCCTCTGTGTCCCTCTTTCTCCTTCTGTGTTTCTTTCCATTATCCCTTCGTGATTTTTTCCTTTCAATTGTTTCTTACTCCCTCTCCTATATCCTTTTTCCCTCCCTCCCTCCCCTCCTCTCTTTTTCCCCATCACCCTATTTCTCTCTTCCTCTTCCTACTTCATCACACAATTTTCCTTTCGTGACCCCCTTTTCTCCCTCCCCTCCTCTCTGTTCCTTCCCTCTTCCCTTTCCTCCTCCATCTTTCAACCTCCCTTCATCATTCAGTCCTCCCTCTCGATACTTTTTCTCTACCTCCATCCTTCTAAATTTTCTACCTGCCTCCGCTTAATCCCTGCTCTCCTCCTTCCTACCTCATTTTCTTGTCTGCCCCACTTCCATGACATCATCTCTCTCTCTCTCTCTCTCTCTCTCTCCTCCAGGTTCTCCCCCAACCCTTCTACACCTATCCCCTTCCATATTCCTTCCTCCCTTCTTCCTCTCTCCTTCTCTTTACTTATGCACTATAATATCACTCAGTTCTTACCCTATTGCTTGTTTCATGCCTGTCTCATTCCTTCCCAGTTATGCATGTTGTATTCAATCATTCTTCCCTTTCTCCACTCTTCCCATTCTCCTCTCCAGTTTCTTTTCGTATTTTACTTTCGCCCATCCTTGTATCCTACTTCCCTCTCCATCTTTCCAATTGGACTACTATCCTTAACCTCTTTCCTCCTGTTATTTCGTCATTCTACCGTTTCCTTTTTTTTTTTTTCTTTTTTTTAAATGCCTATTCCTTTCTTTCTTCCCTCCCTTTGCTCTGTTCTCAGCCATCCTTTCAGAAAGTTTCCTGCTATTTATATATCCATTCTTTCATCCATTTTCTTGTCACATTTTTCATTCTTCAATTAACGTCTTGTATTCATTCATATCTTTCAACCTAACTTCTTTCTTCCTGTTATGCTACGTGTTCAAGGATCAACTTCTTGCCCTCTGAACACGAGCGACTGAGCTGGGGTTCCCTTCAAGAACGGGTCTAGAGCATGCAACTAGAGGAGCAGGGCATAAAAACTCGGGTTAACCAACCATACACATATACTGCCTTAGTTACAACACAAGACTGAATACAATATTAATATTACACTTTGTACAGGTAAGAGTCACAATAAGACAGGTGGACTCTGGTTCGGGCTGCTGTGGACTTGGGCTGCTCACAGGTGTCGTCCGGGTGTAGGAAGAATCTCGTCAGATGTGCCCTCCCGCAGGAGGCATGGGACCACTGCCAGGGGCTGGGGCACCCGGAGTGGGCTGCTGGGCGGCGTGGAGGGAGGCCCTTCCCTAGTGGGGCCTTGGTGGGAAAGGCGGCCCTTGGGACTGGGGCCAAACAGAGCAAGCAGGCACGCTTGTCTACGCCCGCTCCTGGAGGAGGACTGCTTGCCGATGGGGCTGGGGAGGTCATGACCCTGAGTTCTGGGGGTGCCCCTGGGTGACTGGGGGCTGCGGTCTCGCTCGTGTTGAGTTGCTGTCAGGAGTTGCCTGCGGCATCCCTTCCTCCTGGAGTCCGACAGTGAGGGGCGTCGCCGGGGCACTGGCTGCAGGGCACAGATCCCCAGACTCACCACGAGGCCTAGCCAGATCTCCAGCTGCAACTCCATCTGGGAACTGACTCTGTGGGTAGAGAGAGAAGGGTGTCTCGCTCAGCCTCTGGGAACATGGTGAGGCAAGCAAGTGACGTCCTCTGTGAGGGTAGTCACAGAGGCAGCAGATGACGAATGTACGGTGGCCGATCCCTCCCCGGCACGGACGGTGGCCATCACCACAGTTCTATGTGCCCCTGGGACAGCAGGTGAAGGGCATACGGTGGCTGACCTTTCTCCAGCACAGACAATGGCCGTCGCCATGGTCTTGCTCCCTGAGGAGGTGGCAGACGAAGGACGGACCACGGCTGATCCTTCCCTGGTGCGGAAGGTGGCCATCGTCGCAGTTCTGCCTTTCTCCAGGGTTACAGCAGAGACGTACTGTGGTCGAACTTTCCCCAGTGCGGACGGTGGCCGTCACCGCGTTGCTGTTCCCAGGAGTGGCTACAGGTGAAGGGTGCACGGTGGCCGTCCTTTCCCCAGTGCAGACGGTGGCCATCACCGTGGTCCTGCAGGGGGCAGTAGCTGAAGAGCGTACAGTGGCCGACTCTTCCCCGACGCGGGGATTCTGGTTAGTGCTGGCCCAGCTTGAGAGTAGTCTGGCAGGGCGGCGTTCCTGTGTTTGGCTCCATTGAGGGGAAGAGGGGCGCAAGGTAGTAGGGGACATAGTCCCCTCTTCAGAGGGCCCTTAGCGAGCCCTGTGCGCCTCCCTGTGGTCTCCCCCTGAGGTGGGTGCTGCAACACCCTGTCCATGGCTTCTCCATGGGATGGGTGTTGCGCCACTCCTTCCGTGATCTCCCGTTGGGGTGGGTACTTCACTTCCTTCTCTCCATCCTTCCATCCTTCTTTCGTCAATGCTTTTGCCTTTCCCCTACTCCATTCTTTGTATTCTTTTTTCTTCATTAGTCGTTATTCTCTTCCTTTCCGCCACTCAGTTCCTTTTACCACCTATTTTCTTTATTTCCCTTTTATTCTTCTCTCCTCTACATTATGTGAACTTCGTTTCATTGTTCAAGCGAACCAAGCAAACGAGAACACCAAATTTAGTCACAGTTTGGACCCCCAAATTATGTACCCGGGCTAAAGATTTATCGCATCAGCAAGAAATGGGGGCACGGGTCGGGAGGAAAACTCTGTAGTACAGAAGCGAACTTTTTTTTGGATATCTCAACCAATTTTGAAGATATAAGAAACATAGACGCCAGTTTGGAAATCGCATAAAAATCCTCAAATATTTTCATTTCATAGACAACCCGTAATTCCCAATAGTTTTTCTGCAAATCGAGGAAACGATTTTGTATAAGGCAGATTAGCGTAACAGCCGGCTGCTGTTAATAATGCAAGAGGAGTATTAGTTTTAGGAGGTGTGAGGGAATATTGCTGGTGTAATATAATATGTTCTTTTTAGTATTTTCAGGTCAGGAAATCAGAGGAAGATGAGCCACATGAGACAATATTCAGCACTGCCTGACTTGCTCGCTCTCTCGCTCGAACACGTTCCACACTTTCATTATGGACGCCTATTACATGTTTTCTCTTCCCTCCCGTTATCCATTTCTTTATTCATTTTGCTCCCTTTATTCCTCGTCATATTTCCCCCCTCATTTTCAGTATTTGTCTCTTTGTAATGTTATATTATCATAGAATTCATCTCTTATTCTTTTCCTTTTTTTCATCCTCTTTCATTCTCCTTCCCATCCTTCTCGCGTCCTACCTTACCTATATTTTTCCTTCTTTTCCTGCTCCTTCCCTTTATACGTGAATCTTATCCTTTATTCATTCTCTTACCCTTTTCTCTCCTACCTTACATTCTATCTTTTTATTTCCTTCCTTCATACTACCTGTTTTTCCTTCCTCCCATTTCTCGTCACTTCTTTCTTCTCTCCATCCTTCTCTTCTGCTTTCCTTCCTACCTTCTCTCTTTCTTATTCCCCTTGCTCTGTCCATCTTTCCCTTCTCTTTTCGTTCCTCCCTTCCACCCATTCTTCATTTCTTCCCTGCCTTCTGCCATTTTCTCTTATTTGCTCGTACTCTTCCTCTTCCTTCCACTCCCTGCTCCCCAAAATATTACTCTGCTAGTCCAAATTTACTTCGGAAATAACTTGGTGAGAGCAGAGGCCGGGATACTTAAGGCGGACTGTAACAGAGAGACTAGAATTTTTAAGCTATTACGGGAGATTTCTGGCAATATTCCTCAGGCTGTAATTACTGAGGCTAGATCGTAACCCGACCCCACCTGGCGACGCTGGAACCTCACACCCGAACTGAATTCAGCGTGCAGATATCCAGTTAATGTCAAAAGTTAACAGCTGACCCCCTAACTTTTTCTCAAAAATTTCAACATTAATGCTAACGGCAGGTAATTTTATAATGCCTTTGTTGTTCTCTCATTTCTTGTTTACATTTTTAAACCATCTGACACGTCATCACCAATTTGTCACTTTAGCGTTAAGTATCTTGAAAATGTTACTCTTAATTCCTATTTGGGGTTTCAGTCTCTGACACACGAAACTAGCTGCATCACTCGTATAAAAATTTATTACTGGTGGAAGTAAGTTTAGTCTCACATCGTCCACATTATAATGGCAAATTCAGCTTTATCTATTGTGCTGTATTTCAGACATTTTCGTCAAGGCTCTCTGAATTTAAGCAACCGACTCCAATCTCTTCTAGTATTCAGGCCGTTGTATTACTGATTCGCCAAGTATATGTAGCATGAAATAATCATTTCCTACCAATGAAGTGTGCTCTGTTTTCAATCTTTCCTTTGACTTTTCGACGTTATGTTATTACGTTAGAGCCACGTTCCAACTGGTGTTCTGTATTATGAAAATAATTAAAGAGCCAGCTGTTATGAAGTTTAGTCTTGAAACTCAATCCTGAATGAGAGCAAGTTTGAAGGTGGGAGGAGACATACAGTAGATGATCAAGATGGCCTGCTACGGTTTGTGAAAGTGAGGAAGCGAGGTGTGTATGTTGATGAAGCAAAAGCGCTAAAGGAGTATAGAAAGGAGTGGACTGAATACGAGTACTTATAGTTGTGGACATGAAAAAGGGTGCATCCCATGTTTACTTGTAAATCGACAAAATGACTCTGCCCACGTGTGTGATGGAGCTGACCAAACATGTGGAGGCAAGCAGCCAACCCCAGTGGCTGAATCAGTAGAGAGCTGGCCTGCAGTACTAATGGATCCAGGTTCGAATTCCCTGTGGGGCAAAGGAACCGCATAAGGATTTGAATTTTATAAAAGCAGACATTACTGATCTGCCAGTCATCCCACCGACATGTATAAATGCCCCCGCTAATACCAGTACACCAGTTCTGTATGAGACAGCCCTAGCATGTATTCAAAATGTACGCTGGGTGTCAGCACCGAAATGGTGACATATGGAAGTGTATGGTATGCAGGAGAGCTACTGGACCTTGAAAGCAGGCTGTGAAACCTATGCTCAGAGTCGGACACATAATATATATATATATATATATATATATATATATATATATATATATATATATATATATGAAGACTATAGATTTGATAAGTTTGGTTTATGTTAGTTTATAATTTTTTTTCATGTTCTTCATTTTAATAATACATATATACAGTATATAGAAAATGATTGACTTTAGATCCATATATGTTGTAATACAACGAGTATTGCTCTTTCGTAGGATCCCACATATGTACCCTGATGATGGCCACGTGAAGTGTCCGAAAATTCGGAGAAATATATTGAAAGAAAATGTTGGCGGGTGTCATCTCCATCCTTATTTGTCTTTTATAGAAGTTACGGTGCCATGGGTCCATTGTTGATGTGCTGATTATATATATATATATATATATATATATATATATATATATATATATATATATATATATATATATATCGTCCTGGGATCCAGTATTCCCAAAAATAGGCCCAAAACCGCAAAAAAATATAAAAAATCTGACTTTTTTCCCACCCGTAATTTGAAATTGCCGCCTGGCACCGAACAGCTGTTACACCATGGTCCCTTCACCCCTTCCTTCCTCCCCCCTCCTCCTTCCCCTGTCAGGGTTGCCATTTGGTATTTTTCATTACCAAGTGTGGGCCAATTTGGTAAATGAAAAATTTGTTTGGTAATGAATCAGAATAATGCATTACCAAATGGATTTTTCACATGTATGAGGATACACAGGATGGCGATGGTGGATTGTTTGCTCTCTCTGATCAATCTGCTACCCTACATAGCGTGAAAATAATCAACATGGTGTTAATTATAAGGAGAGTGATTACATGTATTTCCACTTGTATATATAATTAGTGAAGAATAAATGCTAGCTTTACGAATTTGGTAATGAAAAGTTAAATTTGGTAATGAAAATTGAGGAGATTGGTAATGTGGCTGTTGCAATCTGGCAACTCTGTTACCCCGCCATATTCAACAGTCACAGCCTAACTCTGATTGAGAGCAGATGCTCATAGCAGTGCAAACCACAGGTGCTTGCTTTTTGTGAATAAACAGTGAATAAACTGCAATACCTCACCATTAGAACACACAGGAATTTGCAGTACTCTGCAGTGTTAAGAAATTAGAATTTAGAGTGCAGAGGATTAACTGTGGACTGCAAACTGTCGTTTCAAACCAGTCCAGGAGCCAAGGACTTGTAAGTACCCAGAATGTTTAATATTGTATAAACTCACCTCTAAAACCTCATTTTATGGTTCTTTTGCATTTATTTCAGTCTTTTCTGTCCCTTATTGGTGTGATTTGGGTCTTAAATAGGTGCAATGCATGTCCAGAGGGAGTTGTATAGATGTTTCTCTGAGTTAGGGTCCATAAGTACAAGTCCATAAGCTGGGGCCCAATATCCGGACAGGACCACTATCTGGACCTGCCTATGGCTCTATTACGTCGGATATTGGAGGGATATATATATATATATCCCATTGGATCCCAGGGTTCCTGGGTGAGGCATTGTGCCGACAGGGCACTAAGCGTACCACCCTCACGCCTATCAGCTCATAGTCACGAAGCTCATGGGTCCCTACCCGGGGGTTCCCTACTTTATTAACGTTTGAAAATTCCCAGTTCTGTCCTATATAGAGGACACTGGGCTCCAGTGGGTTAAAGAAGCTGACAGATTTGCCAATCATTAACCCATTGGATCCCAGGGTTCCTGGGTAAGGCATTGTGCCGGCAGGGCACTAAGTGTATCACCCTCCGCCTATCGGCTCATAGTCACGAAGCTCATGGGTCCCTACCCGGGGGTTTCCTACTTTATTAACGTTTGAAAAATCCCAGTTCTGTCCTATATAGATGACACTGGGCTCGAATGGGATATATATATATATATATATATATATATATATATATATCACCCCTGCAGGGCTATCCCGTGCAGTAAACCGTTGTTCCCTTGCGACAGATGGCACTTCGTCTCAGCGAGGCTCTCGGAAGAATGTGAAGGTTTGGTTCCTGGATGGATGCCGCATTTGCGTCAGCACCCAGGTAACAAGGTCATCATCGTAGGTTGCACACGACCCCAGTATTTGGTTATATGGTTACCACCCAGCTTTGTATTTTTTCTTTTTTTTTTATTTCTGAGTTACTGGAAACTGTTAGGCTTGTCACTCGGTGCAGACTCACTACTTCGAGTGAGTGGATAAGGGACACCCCCACCTTCTGCTATACCAATAAAAATAAATATTAAAACTCTGACCCAGCCATTGTTTAACTGAAAGAGTATTTACATTTATAATAAAAGACACCTACGTCATATGATCTGAGAAATCAACGCATCAGGGTGAGTGCAAAATATTTTTTTCCAAATATGTTTCAAGTGCAATCTCAGGAAAGTGGTTTTATGTGGCGGTAATGGAATGAAACGTATACCAGAGAGAGTAATGCAGAATTCAGAACAAGCACACGTGAATAGCAAACTATAATAATACGAGTATTATCTCTCCCTGGCGATACCCAAAATGATGCGAAATTCACAACAAGCACAGGGTGTGTATTTTTTTTTTTTTTTTTTTTTAATATGTTTCAAGTGCAATCTCAGGAAAGTGGTTTTGTGTGGCGGTAATGGAATGAAACGTATACCAGTGAGAGTAATGCTGAATTCAGAACAAGCACACGTGAACAGCAAGCTATAATAATACGAGTATTATCTCTACCTGGCGATATCCAAAATGATGCGGAATTCACAACAAGCACAAGGGAACAGCAAGTAAACGATCATAATAATGTTTCTCTCTGGATCAGCTTGGCAGCTATATCAAAAATGATGGTCATGAAGCAAAAGAAGACGGAATATAAGAAACCAGGCTCAAACTTTCCGTCTGTTCCTTGTGCTCGCGTAGCAGATAAGTGTTTAATTTGATTTTTTTTTTTTTTTTTACATCAGGTTGGCACTCCTACTCTTAAAGACCTGAATGACAAATGTTGGTGTGTCGCATTTTCAACTAGTACCAATTAAATATAGTTCTCCCATTTTTTCTGTTAAATTCATCTCGCTGGATCCTACTCCATGCACAGTGGTAGTTAAAAAAGAGTTAATGACGATTAATATGTTGTAATTACGGTGCGTATTTCAATTGATCAAAACTGATATTGTATTCATAACATCAGTACTAACTACTCTTGCAAAACATTACCTGCCTCATTTTCACGACATCTACTTCATCAAATATTATGTCTTGGTTGTGAGGGTATTACTTCTGTCACTGCAGTCTGAGTTATCTAAATTATTTGCTTCTTTCATAATGGTATTTCAAACAAGCACGCGCGCGCGCACACACACGCACGCACACGCACACACACACACACACACACACACACACACACACACACACACACACACACACACACACACACACACACACATTAACGCAAGTGCTATCGCGAAAACACAATTCAATACGAAAAAACACACACAGCAACACACAAACAAATAGAAGCTCATACAACCTCGAAGAAAATGGAAAAATAAATTGGTCAGTCCAGCTAGAATATGCAGATAAGTCACAGAGAAAAACACAGACAAGGTCACACCAGTGCGTGAAGAAGTAAACGGAAGCAAAATCATGTACAAACAAACACTAGGGCAAAAATTAGCGAACTTGTACACTGTACTATACAGACTCACACGGAAACACAAGCAAATCATAAACATACAAAAACAGATAGAAGCGTGCACGAAAGCACAAATAAGCACACAAACGTACAAGCAAATGTATAAAAACATAGACGAACACAAGAACACAAACGCAAATATAAACACACAAACTAATCATACACATTTGAGCATAAGCACAGCAGCACAAGCAAAAAAAGCATTTACATAAGATCACAAACAAGCACACAAAAACATTACCAAACACACAAAAGCACACATAAGCACACAAGAATGCTAACGCAGAGCACAAACAAGCACACACAAACACACGATGCAAATCGCATATGAAATCAAACACCAGAGGACAAAATAATAACAAACAAAAGTGCGAATATCACAAAAACAATATCGCAAACAATCACACACGACAGATCAGAAAAGTAATATCACAAACAATCACAAACAGGAGAATAGTTTCATACTGGAGCAAACGACCAAACATAGAGGAGTACAAAAAAAATATAACAAAAAAACACATATGAGAATAAAGAAGCACAAACAAGGGCATGCCAGACCACAAATAAGCACAAACACTTGCTTACAAACAAACAAACGTTCACAAACAATCACGCACAAGCACATAAAGAAGCATAGAAAGTGGTATAAGGAAGGAGAGAAGAACACAACAAAGCACAGACGCTAGAACACCAACAATCATACCAAAAAGTATACACACAAGAGCACAATCAAGAACACATGAGTAAAAACAAATACAAATACACATGACCATAGATGCAAGAACACAAATACACGTAAGGGTATACACATTCAACCAAAAGAGAAGCAAACGCATACTAGGGCAATGAGAAATGTATACTGGAGTACAAGCAAATACATATGAAACAGGAAACATCCACGCACTGTTCACACACACACACACACACACATATATATATATATATATATATATATATATATATATATATATATATATATGCAATCGCGCGCGCGCGAGCACATACCTACAAAAAAATAATAATAAAGGAACCAGAGCCCAAACAAGCACATGCGGGCAAAATGAAAGCACAGAAAAGCACAGAAACAATTCACCACAAACACAGAGGCTTGCCACCGGGAAGCGAACAGGACTACATAGGTAAGAAAATCTTATTTTTTGCCAGTACAGAGAGAAGAATAGATAATTAAGAAGAGAGGATGGAAAGGAAGAAGGGAAGTGGAAGGAGAGGAAGAATATGCAGAGAAGGGTAATGAAGAAGGAAAGGAGCATAAAAGAATCACAAAAGGCAGAGTCGAACAGAAACAAGTAACGAAAATTAAAAAAAATGAGCAAAGAGAAGCACAAACAAGCAAAGCAAGGCATAAATCACGAAATAATCAGCAAGCACATAAGAACATTAAGAGGCAGAGAAGAATACAAACAAGTAAAAAAGAATATGCAGAGGTACAGAATATAGCAAATCAGCAAAGATCACAAACACAAAACACAAAATAAGCAGAAAATAGCACATATAGTTAGGGAGGAGCAAAAAACGAGCAAAGAAGAGCGCAAGCCAGTAAAGAAGAGCATAAACAAGCCAAAACACAGACAAGGATAAAACAGCAAAATTAATCACAAAGTAGCGTAAAGAAAGAAAAACAGAAAAGGAAATGATAAGTAAATAGTAAAGCAGGTGCGCAGCCAGGATTTCCATTAATGGAAAGGCAGAATATTGGCTGTAATTATTCATGAGATACAGCTGCTTCGAAAGTATTATAAATGGATCTAGCTTTGAAAAAAGAAAAAAAATAAAACATGCACCTCGCAGAAAACCAAGGCAACAATATATAAAGAAATCAAGGTTTTATGAATGATTAAATGCATGTACAGTATGTATAAATGGCTCTGCCTTCCCAGCCAGCATATTCTTTTAGAAAAGGGAGGTTGTGACCCCTTGGGACTCCCTTAGCTGCCTCCATGCAGTAATAACAAGCAAAGAAAAACCTAAATATGCAAAGAACTCAAGCAAGCGGTGAAGACTAACAAGAGGAATAACACAAAAAAGGAAAGAATTAAAAAACAGCCACGAGTACAAGAACCAGTTATATACAAAGACGGCAGGGCATTAACAGACACCATGGAAAACAGATGCTTGAACTGAAACACAAATCAGAGCACGAAAAAAAGAAAACAACGCACTGAAGAGCACAATGGGCGCGTATGAGATATGAATATCGGAGGGAAGAAAATAAACAAGCAGTATTGAGCAAGTCTTTGCACTGACGGACAAAAAATATGCAGGTGAAAAGAGTAAGAAAACTGCAGAGTGTGAAGAGCACATTTGAGCATAAAGGGAATAAACAGAAGCACCAAGAGAAATAAAAAAGAAAAAAATCAGTAGAAAGGAGCAATTGTACTTAAGTACCTAGTAGCATATTCAAGTATAGAGGAAAGAAATCATAATTATAACCATTAGGGAACAAGCAGGCGTTCAGAAAAAAAAAAATGAGGGAGGTCAAACACGAGTAAGGAAGATAGGAATGATAGAAGAGCTCAGGTGGGTAAAGAAGAAAAGAAAATGGCACGAGATAAGAAAGCAAGCACGACAAAGGATAAGAAAATACGCAGGAGAGAAGTCAATAAAATAAGCAGAAAAGAGAGCAAGGAAATGAGTAGGAGAGAGGATAAGGAAATATGTTGGAGAGAGAGAGAGAGAGAGAGAGAGAGAGAAAGAGAGAGAGAGAGAAAATAAAAGAGTAGCACGCCTACACGCAAGGCTTAGGGCGCATTTAAACCGAAAATAATGATAGAGGGGAGGGTGGAGGAAAAGAGAGATGGAGAGACGGGACAGGAGAGAGAGGAGTAGGGAAGAGGAGGGAAGGAAAAAAGAGAAGTGAAATACTGAAAGAGGACGTGGGAAAGGAAAAAGGGAATGGAAATCATAAATCGAGGAGGGAAGGGAGGGTGAGAAGGGAAGAAGGAGGAGGACAGATGAAGTGAAATGGTAAAGAAGTGGGGAGGAAGAGAAAGGTGGAGGGGAAAAAAAAGATAAGAGTGCAAAGATGGAGAGAGGAGGAGGGGAGGTTAAGAAGTGAAGTGAAGGAAAGGAACTGGAGATAAGAGATAGAAGGGAAGGGGGAAAATGGAGGAGACACATGCAAATGAAGGGAAGGGTGAGAAGTGGATAATATTGATGGAAGAGGGGAGAGGGCAAGGGACGGAGGGGACAGATGGAAGAGATTGGAAGGGGAAAATGTGGGTGTGACTGAAAGAAGGAGAGGGACGCGGAAGATGTGAAGGGGGGCAGAGAAAGCTATAGGAGAGAGGGACATTGGTGGAAAGGGGAGAGAGACCAGGAAAGGGAGGGGCTGAGGTCAGAGGTGGAAGAAGAGAGAAGGAGGGAATGAGAAGGATGGAAGAAGCAAGGGGGAGGAACAATGTAAGAGAAAAAGACTAGGGACGGTGGAGAAAAGCAAGAATACGGATGGTGAAGGAAATAGGGAGGGAGGAAGGGGATGGAAGTAGGAAACGGAAAAGATGGAGATGGTGGATGGAAGAAGTGAGGGAGAGGATGGGGGAAGAAGATGGAGGTTGAGGAGGTAAGAAACAAATGAAGAGAAGAAGGAAAGGGAATTGTAAGCGCAAATAAAGTAACATCGTGAAAAGGGAGTAAAGAATGAATGTAATATGAAGAGTAAGGGAAAGGATGTTTGGTGCTGTGTTTTGATGATCCAGGCACTTGCTTGAATGTACTGACTGGCGCTGACAGTTTCCAACGCAAATATGCAGACGAAGGAAGGGAACGCTGAGAAGAATGTTTTATGTGTACAAATTCGAGAATTCCTTAACCCAGTATATCGTGGTAGGAAATGGATGCTCACTTACTTCTCTCCCAATGAAATTAAGAGGGACAGATGTCAAGTAGACTCCAGAGAAAACGCACGGCCCTCTTCCAATAAATCAGCCAGTCGTCGTGGCAGCCTGTTTAATAACCTGAATTCCTGATGGAATATCTAGAGGCCTACAAGTCCCAGCTTCCATAATCTGATAGTGATCCCCTTTGCAAGAATGGAGGAAAGTATGAGAAGGAAGATGAGGATCATCTTCTCCTTGAGACAAAGTGAATGTAGTGGCGGGTGTAGCAGGGGGAAAAAAGTGAAATATATTATTAGAGGCATTAGCAAATAATGCGTGTACGGGTAAAAAGTAGATAAATAGATGACCAAATAAACCAAAAAGCCAAATGCAAGTAGGTAAAATTCTGCAGGATACAAAAAAGTCACACTTAAAGAATAAAGAGAGGAAAATACAGGTAAACAGAATATGGGAACATGATATTGTAGCCGTCATTAAGAAAGCAAAAAGAGGGAAACAGAAAAGAAACAGTAGAAGAAAAGGCAAGGTGTGGATTGGTTGAAGTCTCGTGGCTAAATAAATGAGAGGGACTTAAAAAGAGAAACGAGAGACGTGGTTGCAGAAACGAAAAAAAAAAAAAGTGAGAGCAGAGAAAGGAAAGGATTGGAGTGGAGGGGAGAAGAATGACGTGGGGAAGGGGGGATGAACATAAAACACTAAGTGGAAGTTGGTGGAGATATGATAATGCACTGGAAATTAAATCAGTCACTTGTATGGACTGGTGCACATGAGTAAAACAATACAGAAATTAAAGAAATTAGGACAAACTATGGTTACAGAAGTGGTAATAAATACTTAGTGAAGGTTAATTTAAAAAATAACGATTCGAGTTAATGAAAAGTAGATATAAGTGGAAGGGTGGCAGAGAACGATGAACTAATACTACGTGGTTTGGAAAGTACGAGTATATATATAAATACAGAGAGAGAGAGAGAGAGAGAGAGAGAGCGGGGCGGAGGGAATGAAGAGGGTGGAAAACGACTGAAAACAGTGTGCAAAGTAAGACAAAGATGTGATCAAACAAGGAAATAGGAAGGCAAGAAGACAGACAGGCAGGAGGGAGGAACGGTGGCAAGAAGCAACTTTGGAGGGGGACAGGCAGGAAATGAAGAGGCAGCAAGAGATAGAAAGACAGACAGAAAGACAAGCAGAGAGATAGGCAGAATGTGGGAAGGGAAAGCAAAGAAGGAGGAAGAAAGAGGAGAAGCTTGTGAAAGGAAAGAAAGAAGGAAAGAAATTCAGAGAAGTAGGTAGAACGGGACTTTGTCGGTAACATCAGAAAGGCAGACAGAAACAGAAAAGTAAAACAAACAGAAAGGCAGATATACAAGATGAAAGGCTGATAGAGAGCTAGAATGATAAAATTATAGAAATGAGTACAAATGCAAGCAAACACCAACAGAAATAATGTTTTTTTTTTTTAAATTCTGCATGAAAAAAGTGTAAAATAATAAGCCATATCCCCCACGCACGAGTCACTATAGCAAAAGTCGTTAGGAAAAAGTTGTAGGGTCTGTCATGTCACACTGAAAAGCTCTCACAAAAAAGATGACAAGATATCATATGCTGTAAGGGAAAGTCACATTTAGTCAGCATTAGTTACTGTACATACCAATGCAACTCTACCATTAAGTTCTCCACGTACTGTATTGTTCATGGTACCTGACTTCAGGCTTGTATTGTTCAGGACGACTGAGTATGTTTAGCTTCGAATCAGAAACACAGAAACATCAAAAGTAACGAAGACGGAAATGAGTAGGTAGGAAGGCAGGTAAGAAAGAAGATGAGAAGAGAGGGGGGAAAACAACGAGGCAGGATGGAAGGCAAGTAGGAAGATTAAATATAAGAGGGAAAGAGGGAATGATGGGAGGGAGGGAGAGAATGAGGGAGGAAGAAAATGAAGAAGGAAGGAAGGAGGGAAGGATCGAATGATGGAAGGAATGACAAGAAAGAAAAAGAGCGAAAGAAAGATCGAAAGAAGGAAAAAAGAAAGAAAGAAAGAAGCTAATAAATATAGAAAGCAAAAACAATGTATAAAGGAAGGAAAAATTCGAAACCTAAATGGTAGGACGGGAGAAGATTGGAGTGTATGATGGAGAGCAAGCAGGATAACCAGAAAGTAGGAAAAAAGAAACAAAAGCAGGTAGCAAGGAAGAAAAAGGCAAGTAAGATGTAAGGATGGCAGGCACATGGGAAGACAGGAATGCAAGCAAATGGCAGGAAGGTAAAAGGGGAGCTAGGTACATAGGAAGAAAGAAGGCAGAAAGGAGTTCCGGAAAATCAGTATGCATGAAATGGGGTAAAAAGGAAGGCAGAAAAAAAACTATTCAAGCAAGAAGACAGGCAGGAAGATTAAGAGGTAAGAGGGAAGGCAGGAAGATAAGAAGAGGTAAGGGACAGAAATTAGAAAAAACGCTGGAGATAAGGAAGTCGGCAAGTGCTAATGCAAGTAGCCGACACAAAGCCTTTGGCATCCAGGTAGGATGGCCGGAAGGATGTTATGCAGACTAAGAAGCAGGTAGGAAGGTAGACAATGTGAGGGACAAGCAGGGAGTTAGGGAGAATGAGAAGGAGGCAAGGAATAAGGTAGAGCAAGATGAAGGCAGGGAGGTAGGCTGAGTGAGAGGGAGGCAGGCAGAGTGTGTGGGAGACAAGGAGAAGAAAAGGAAAAACTGGAAAGGTGGTGGCAACCATCATCCACTCACTTGATGTAGTGCTGCCTGCTTCTTCCTTATCCTTTATCATTCTTTTTCTGTGCCTGCCCTCCTCTCTTCCTATTTCTCCCATCTTTCCTGTCACTTCTTATTACTTTTCTTTCCTTTACAGGTGGCTTTACATTGAGTGACAAGCCAAATGGTTTCCTGTAAGCCAAGAAACCATTTACAACGCTGGGTGGTAACCTTATAACCAAACCATACGTGCTCCCTACGTGTCAACAAGTGGGTTGGTGGAGGGTGAGTGCCCCTCCCCGTAAAACAAATAACTCAAAGTCAAATGGCTACCCCTTACGGGATTATGGCGTCTGGCAAAAGTCCTTTTGACTTTTACGAGTTTTAAGCAAGAGGTGTCAGAAAAGTTACCAATTAATCTCTGCTAAAATTAAGAGTGAAAAGGGAGAGCGGTAAGCTGTTTGAGAAGCAGGCAAGAAAATGGCGAGTGCTATAGGAAAGTTGGCAGTTAAGCAGAGTGAGAGGGAGACAGGGAATAAGGCGGAGCAAGTTGGAGGCAGGGAGGGTAGGCAGAGTGAGAGGTCGGTAGGAAAAGTAAAGGAAAAGCTGCAAAAGAATTATAGTGTATGATAATAAATCATCTCAGCTTAAAGGAGGAGTGAAATGGGAGAGACATAAGTTAAGGAGAAGTTGACAAGACGATGGAAAAGAAGGGAGGTATGTAAATTGGGAGCCAGAGTGAGAAGCAGAAGGGTGGAAGCCAGATAGTAGGGGAATCATGCAGGGTGTAAAATCTGATAAAGTGAGAGCTAAAAAAAAAGTACTGAGAAGGAATGATATAAGGAAACCAGACTATGAAATATATATTGCAGAAATGTCTGGTGCACACAGGGTATGAGGCAGCTAGGCAGGGAGGGAGGCAGGCAGCCAGTGTGCATGGCATGCAGCTGGGGCAGGTAAAGAGGAAGTTATAAAAGCTAATGGGAAGGCCGGAAAAAAACGGGCTGGTCGTATACTGCGTAAATGTTGAGAAGTTACCATCGAAGTGCTTACCTCACCCCTGCACCAGACACCTGCCTCTTGCACCTGCCTCGCATACCTGCCTCCCTCGTACATGTCTCTAATCTCACTGAAACACAGCTCCAACCAGTTGATTTTTGCCCACTGGTCTTTCTCGCTTGCCTCTCACTCGACCTCACATTACCTACCCCCCCCCCCGCTCTCTCTCTCTCTCTCTCTCTCTCTCTCTCTCTCTCTCTCTCTCTCTCTCTCTCTCTCTCTCTCTCTCTCTCTCTCTCTCTCTCTCCTAACCTTGATTCAACACTTTCGGCATGTTGTTTTGGTTATGAGAGGTCTATATAAAGAACCAACAATCATGTGTGGGGGTGGACGTGGCTGGTCTAGTTGCAAGGTCATTTGAATAACAAGGATGCCTCTGCATTATGAATACCACCGGCATAGTAGGAGCAAAAGAAAATGGGATGTCACAAAAAAGAAAGACTGAGAACAAGGTAGGAAGATGGAATGAAGATGGTATGTGATTGCTATAGTTACGAAGAATGTAGTTATTACGTTCGGACAGGAGAGAAATGCTGAGAGTACAATTCTGTAGACGAAGAAAACTTTCATTCAGGCCAAGTGCGATGATATCAACAATTTCTGAAAAGCATGTTTTCAAAAACATCAACTAATTCCATCAGGAACTCTCTATAATCTAATTTAATGTTCGATATGAATTATGGTTAGCCTATGTATCAGGTAAGATCCCGAATACTACGGACTTCATTTATTTCCGAATTGGTGCTTACTTTATTCATTTATGTTACAAAAGATACTGTGTTTACAGTTTTTTACAGCTACGTAATCATCATCTACACACCCTCACCATATACTTAGCACACAAATGAGGTCGAAATGCTACAAGTAATCAATCAATTCCCAAATATATATATATATATATATATATATATATATATATTCTTATTTATTTATTTATATATGTGTGTGTGTGTGTGTGTGTGTGTGTGTGGGTGGGTGGGTGGGTGTAATAGTTTCTTCTGTATATTTCGAAATTTCGTGAAAACAGATTTCTGCCAAAGTATTTTGTGACAACAGTGAAAATCTGAACATAAAACTGTCACGAGAAGTAGCAGAATTCTAATGATTTCAAGGCAAAAACATGTAACGATGTATAATTTTAAAATTAGACCAACGGTTTTTGTGATACTTCACTTATATTTGCATGAGATTTATTATGCCCTAAGAGCCATGGGTCTGCTAAAAGTCTTGGCAATTTTTATGAGCTCGACTGAAATAAACATGAGGAAAGAAATACCCAGATCTAAAATGAAGAATAATATTGGGGTTCGGATTTTTCAATTCAACATTCATTACTCTAGTTATCTGATTACAAATGATCACGTTCCTGCCTTAAAAATATTCAAAGTAGGAAATAAAAAATGTTTATGAAAACAAGAAAGCGCACTCATAGTTTCAACACCGGCGCCAGCCAACTGATCTAAGGGCTGAACATTTCACTTTGCCCTGTGACCTCCACCTTTGACAATTTACTCTCAAAACCTGTTTACCTAATTCTTGCTAATAATCTTTAACCCTTCTACTAAATTAGGTTAAAACTAGACCAAACAGATTGTGCTTACTGAAAGTGACATTGGCCTTTGAACTTTCCTTGATCTTTTATGACATTTCTCAAAATTGAACCACATTATCCTTACCCTTATTTTCAACCGAACCATTACAGAAAGTTTATTCGCCACCTGATAAAAACTGTTCATGTTGATCTTGCCATGTGACGACCCTTCACCTGTTTGTTCTAAAAACAACAGGTCAGCCTCTTGAGTGATGCTCAGCTCATTCACCAAGTCTTATCTTAATCAGATTAAAGCTATTTTATTTTTTCTGCTCTCATACAGATACACGGAATGAGCTTTGACCTTGTTCTGTGACCATGATCTTTACCTGTTCTTAAAAAAAAAAAATAAATCCATTAATTCTTACGTTATCCATAATCATTTGACTGAGTCTGGTTCTATCTCAACTCAGATCTGATTGACTTGACCTTCATTTGTTACCTTGGTCTCTGACCATTCCCTGTGACTTTGACCTTCAACTGATTGTCCTCAAAATCCAGTCTGCTTATTCTTGTCTTATATTCATCCCTGTCACAAAGTTTGATTTAAATCTTATAAAGAAAGTAGTAATCTGGCCTTGCCTTGTAATCTTTGACCTATTGTTCTAAGGGCCAACCATCTGGTTTAGGTAAGATGAATCAAAACTATTTGAGTTATTTTGTTAACACACACACGTCGAACTATAACTTTGCCCTTTAACCTTGACCTGACGGTCAGTCACTTTCCAGACTCTCTCCTCCTCTTGAAACCTGTTGTCCACTTTTTAAAAGTGGAATAAGTCGCACTATCCTCTAATGTCACAATAATAGCTCTATGAATCTTTGTGGGAGTCAACCCTTTCATCTGGAGATATCTGATATCAGCACGCTTGTCTGTGCCATCCGTTTTAATAAAACTGAGCTGCCTGTTTCGTTTGGAAACCCGACAAACAAAAAAGAAATTAGTGTATCAATCTGAAATTTGGTCTGCGATCGTTTGAAGAGATGCGGTTCGCTTAAAAAAAAAAAAAAAATGTTTTATCCGTCCTAGTTCCATCATGCAGAATCCGCGAACTTTTCAACCAACCCTTGTCTGCCTGTACCCATTATACATATCTAACCTACACACACACACACACACACACACACACACACACACACACCGCTCGCTGGCTCAGTGGTAGGTAGCGTTCTCGCTTGCCATCTGGTAGCGGGAGTTCGCGCCTCGCTCATTTTGCGAAAAGTTTCACTGGCGAAGTGGGCGGTTACTGTCCCCCTTGAGCCAGGGGATGGGTGTGTGCGTGTGTGAAGGTCACAGCCTTGCCCTTAGATCGGACTATATGAGCTCTCAAGTGATCCTGACCGACCCGGTGAATTACACACACACACACACACACACACACACACACACACACACACACACACACGCACGCACGCACGCACGCACGCACGCGCACGCACGCACACACACACACACACACACACACACACACACACACACACACACAAACTTGGTCCTCACACTGTACACGGTTCGATCAACCCCATACTGTTAGCTACGTCCGCTTTTCGTTATCTGTTAACTGTTGTATTGGACCAAGTGATGTCTTCAGTTGGTAGAGGCGCATTTATGTACATTCTGTAGTTAAATTAACACCAAACGCTTTTCTTCACTTCAGAGAACTGGTAGTAATTTGACGATTGAACATTTTCTCCGTTATTTCTGTAACAGATTTGGATGCAATTAGAAACACTATTACGGAAATTATTTGGTATTTCTGTTCATCCTAAAGAAATTCAATCACTCATTGTATTGAAACAATCTCCGGCTATCATTTCAATATTATGGACGCAGTTAGATACAGCGTATAGTATACCATGCTTTACCGAACACCAAGTAATATTACCTAACTGAGAAAATAATGTCTGTTCTAAAAGTCAAACAGGTAACCTAGTCACAGCGATAGCATCTTTTCATTATTGTATGCGTGCTACCTTTGGTATACTTTCATTAGCTCAAGAATTACTGGCCTGATTTCAGGGATTAAAAACAGCCTCTGACAACTCTTCTCACGCTACGAAGATTGTAAACTAATTATCCTCTCAAAACACAATAACATGATATTACCAGTTTACAGCTATCTTAGATGAAACTATTTTCTGTTATATTTATGCTACCTTCAACTCGGTATAAACGTCATCGTAATGTAGGGGTTACAAAGGGTACGAATGACAGTAAAAGTACGGAAGTTGACTCATGAGTCCCATGAAAATAAGACTGCAAAGTTAGCCCCATTTACAGCCAAAGTATCAGTCTTCCCTTCACAGCCATTCGTAAAATTTTGTGCTGAACTCTGTGGAGGCACCAAGCCACGTTTCAATGAGGAGTGACGGGCGCGCGCGCGTGCGTACGTGTGTGTGTGTGTGTGTGTGTGTGTGTGTGTGTGTGTGTGTGTGTGTGTGTGTGTGTGTGTGTGTGTGTGTGTGTGTGTGTGTGTGTGTGTGAGGCTGGAGGGAAATGGGTAGATGTGAGACAGAGAAAGAAAGTGAGGAGACAAACTGCATAAACATAGTGAGAGAAGTGGAATAAGGAAATAGAAGGGGTTATGCAAAATTCTGAAACAAATGGGAAGAAGGATGAAGCTTTAAAATAAATAAACAAAAAGCAAATAAAAGAATGATGTCAAGGAATTAGAAAGAAGGACTAGACGGCGTGTTTATTATGTGTTTGAGGCAAATAATAATAATTGAAGAAAAGAGAAAATATGAGGGATGAAAGGAAGAACAAAACAAGGAAAGAGGCAAGTGGAGAATGGCTGTATTAGAAAAACAGGTACTGAATATATAACATAGAGGGAAGACACAAGGTGGTGCAAAAATTAAGAAGAAAGTTATGAGAAATAAGACTTGAATGGATAAAAGAATGACGAAAATATAGTGTAAAAGTTAATATGACATGATAATAGGGATTCGAAATAAGAAAGGGGACGATATATAAGGAAGGCCGAGACAGGGAAGGAGAGAATACAGGAGAAGTTATCATTAAGGAAGTCAGTCAATGGAAAGTGGAATATATTGGAATGGAAGGGATAAAACAGAAAGTTAAAGAGGGCAAGGATTTCGAGAAGACAAGACAGAAATGAAAATGACGAAGGTGGAGGAAGAGAGAGGAATGATACGTGAACGACAGATACTGAAAAAGGGAGATGTGGAGATAAGGAGAATACATGAAGAGTATGCTACATAGGTATAATGTTAGAGGAATGGGGAAGATAGAGGTGAGGAAGAAAAGATATATAAAAGTATGAGAGAGTAAAAGCAGAAAAGGAGGCAGAAAAAATTAAAAGGAAGGTATAAAGTGGAGAGAGTTCAGGAATGGAGAAGGATGAAGCAGTAAGACGGGAAGAAAAAATAGAGAAATGAGGAAGGTTGCAGAGAAGAAATAAACGTATTAAGAAGGCAAGCGTGGAAAAAGCCATAACGCAAGGAAGAAGAAATGTCTGCAAGAGAATATAAACTAGTTACCTATTTGCATATTGTGTAGCCACAATAAGGAACCTTTGCCATAACTATTTATGGTACATAAGGTATGAAATTTTGGCATCATGAACAGGTCTGTGACCTTTAGAAGTAGTGCAAGGTCATTCATATTTGGAACATGTACTTAGATTAACCTAAGGTAGGTACCTGTGTAATAGCGACAAGATCTGAAGAAAAAGATGTGGAGGATCGCCTGGGTACATTTTTCTGAAGAAAAGTGACGTTTTTGGAATATTCAGACTTAAATTTATACACAGTGGATGGTAAAGAAATACCACTTATCGGTATGATTGTGTTAAAGATGAGATTTACGGAGACCACAAAATCATTCACTACTATCTTTTACATAGTAGAAAAATTATCAGTTGGAGGAAATATGTTGCGTGGACTAAACACCATGAGGACACAAATATACCGTAATATTGATGCCCTAGTTCAATGGAATTACCTACGACAGCGAATTCATAAAGGAAATTTCATCTCCTGATACTACAGCCATCAGTTATAGAAAAACTAGAGTCACAAGAGTGATCACTCACAACTTAAAAAAGGGAGAGTCTACCGTACAATTTCTTAAAGAAAATGGATGCTCAGACCAACCTGTACCCCCCCCCCCACTTACCCACCCAGCAAGCATTAATTATGATATAAATTTACCACCAAAATCATTCATGCAAATTATTATGAAGAGTAAACTGAGAAATTGTAATATTATTGTATTAGAAGAGACTGTTAGATTAAAATGCCTTTTGATGGAAAGCACCCATGATGGATGAATGACAAGGGTGACACACTGACACTAATGTCATTTTATCTACCACCATGAATGGAGATGTGAAGATTAAGAAAGGAACCTGTATTTGTAGGTTAGAGATTTGCCCAGCTCCTATACACGAAGTGACAGTAGCGGGAGCGTCGAACATAGTAAACTCGTCAGACAGAGAGTGATAAGGGAGCATTTGGTTTGCTCAGATAATTCTGATGTGGAAAATGATTTATTAAATGAACTGTAAAAACATCAACAAGCTGTCGCATTGCGTGGTAAAAACTTAGGGTGTACAAATCTAATCCAACACCATATTAAGGTAAAACAGGATACACAACAAATACATGTGCCAGCATACAGAGTTGCACACTTACAACGTGCACTAGCAAAGCAGTATGTTGATGAAATGTTAAGTTTGGACATCATTGTACCTTCAGTGTCCCTATGGAACGCACCACTCTTGTTTGTACCTAAATAAAACAGGGAAATGAGGGCAGTTGTTGACTATCGCAAACTTAATCAGGAAACCATTCCTGACCGTTTTCCCACGCCATTGTTAAGTCATGTCCTGCCCAAACAGTGGACCAGAAAATATGATCTTTCTACAATCGATTCATTAAACGTTTATTATCAGATAGGCTTAGATGTAGAACCCCGCAAATACACTGCTTTCTCTAGAGACAGTGGGCATTATCAGTATAAGAGAATGCTGATGTGATTAAGGACAGACCCAGGCACATTCCAGCAATTAATGAATAGCGTATTGGCTGGAATATTAGGTGACGGTATATTTGTCTACCTGGATGACATCATAATTGCAACATACACAATAGAAGAACATCTACAGAAACTAGACCAGCTCCTACACAAGTTAGCCAATGCGGGTTTAAAAATTAAGCTGTCTAAATGTTAGTTTTTCCTTAAGGAAATAAAATTCTTATGCCACAGACTAGATGCAGAGGGGATCCACACCTCTGAGGATAAAATGCAAGCAGTAAAGGATTTCCCTGAACCCACAAATGTGGATGAAGTAAGACAGTTTTTAGGGCTCGCGGGATACTACAGAGCATTTATAAAAAAATTCTCTCACATAGCACAACCCTTATATCTCCTACTGAAAATACAAGCGATATTTCAGTTGGGAGACAAACAAAAAAATGCATTTCATGAATTAAAAGATAAACTTACATGTGCACCTTGCTTGCCCTATTCTAATTTCACAAAACCATCAATAATTTGCACAGATGCTTCCCTCAAAGGTTTAGGTGCTGTATTGATGCAAGAGGATAAACGAGGTAAATGCCAACCCATTGTTTTTGCCAGTAGACAATTAAAAGGGGCAGAGAAAAATTACTGTACAACAAACTTAGAAGCCCTAGCGGCAATATTTGCTCAACATATTTCGTGACCTTGTTTATGAATGCGAAATTCACCTATACACAGACCACATGCCTCTCGTGGGCATGTTCCAAGAAAAGCTCCTCTCTGGGAGGAGAGCATGATGGAAATGTAAAATCCAGAATAACAGTGTAAATATTCACTACATAAAAGGTAAAGTAAATCTGGCAACAGCCTTATCACGAAATCCATTATCCAATGTCGCTACAATACGTCCACGTGAATCACTTTCCAACAATGGGGAAACAATCCCTACAAATCAAGAAATCTCAAAGGCACAGAGACAGGACCCAGTATGGTCCAAGTAAAATATCATCTTGAGTCAGGCGATGATGTACCATTACCCAGCTTACATGTACCACTTAAACAATTCAGTGGTAAACAATGCCTTATATAAGGTAAATCCAGGACAACCAAATCATAGAAAAATTATTAGGCAATTAGTTATTCCTAGTACAATGATCTACACATTTTAAGGATAATACATGATAGCTCACATGCAGGGCATCCTGGCAAGGAGAGGACAGTCAGGCAGGCCCGGATGTCATGTTATTGGTCAACATTATGCAAAGAAATACATAAGCATATAGACAAATGTGGGTCTTGTGCAAGACACAAAGGTTACACGTTGTCACCTGCACCTATAAGGAAATATCCTGTAGCTAACCAACGTGGGACATTGTCACAGATGATTTAATTAAATTACCCTTTTTAACTACCAGTCATAATCAGTATCTTTTAGTTGCTACTGATCATTTCTCACGATATGTGATCTTGGTTCCAATTAAGGATAAAACAGCAGAAACAGTCGCACGGGTATTCATTGATAGTGTGATCTGTAGGTTCACCACACTGATGGTGCTAATAAGTAACAATGATGGTGAATTTAACTCTGAAATTTTGCAAGAAATATGTAAACAATATAATATATAGAAGGTTAATGTCATGGCCTACCATCCAGCTTCCAATAGATTGGTGGAAAGGCAGAATAAAAAGATATTAGGTGTACTACGGCACATTCTCAATGAACATTATGCAAACTGGGATGACTGGATCCCCAGAGTTGAAGCGTCACTCAATTGTGCAATTAATAAATCCATAGGAGATACACCTCATTTCATCATTTATGGGTCAGACAAACGTCTCCCTTACGAGACATTAGAAAGCGAAGAAATTCCCGTATGACGGTTATCCTAAACTTCGCTTACGTGAATTTCAAGAAATACACACAAAGGTAAAGAACAGTTAACTATGTCCAAGGAAGAAATGACAGAATCATTTAATAAGAAGGCAAAAGAATCAAACATCAGCATAGGTGATATTGTCTGGTCTCACTCACACTAGAGAAAATAAACTGTCCCCGAAATTTGAAGGTCCATAGAGGGTAATTAAGAGAAAAGCCAATAAGGTAGTGATTAAGCCACAGTTGAGTGACGAAGAAAAAGAAATAAATTTTGAACACTTAAAAAAGGTCTCAAGCAATTTAGCTTGCAACTATAAAACACCGGACACGACCGAAAAGCCTAGTACACACGATGAAAATAAGCCGGAAGCAATTAACACATATCGGAATAAATTGCGGTTGCACACCAGACAAACAAACATATGTGCAACCAATACAGCTCTCGCTATAACAAGGCATTTACATGACTTAGGAATCGATTTAGACTCCTTTTATAGGTATTAAGATTAAACAGGTCGAGATAATCATCACTATCATCACCCTTAGCATAACTTGCTAACAACAGTGGACTAGATATCTAATACAGTTGTTCTTTCGATTGGTAAATATGACGCAAATAATTCCATTGATCATGTTCCTGTTGATATCAAGAGGATCACCTCACTTACATCCTCAACATGTAGTCAGGGAAGGGTGCCTGATTTCACCAGCAGCCTCAACGACAATTGTACAGGACATAATAAGTGCCGAAATTAGTTTGGACGTACTACAAGACCTATCAAGAATGTTACAGAAAATATCAGGACCACTTAGAACTCTGGAAGCGGTATTAACATGCCCTTCCTCACAAGATCACCCCACACAGTTAGTAACTGAATTAATGAAGTTAACAGACTGGAAGCTTGAACAGGCTAAGCCCATAATGATCACCATGATCCAGGACATGCCATCAGCTGGGAGTAACACACTTGAGACAGGAAATGACATCACAAATATTCGTAACAGAACATAGTTTGTTCGACTTAGGTGGAGCAGTTATAGGCAAAATTTTTGGACTGGCTACAGAAAATGATCTAGAGGAAATAAAATAACATATTTAACAAAATTGCACAAATTCTCTCATATTAACATAAGTGTGCTGACACCCAGAACACCTTAATGATGACGATTGTAAAGAACCTAAGAAAGGCAGAAGCATCAACTCTAGGATTTGTGGAGAAAGTAAATGCACTAGAAGGAAACAAAACACTCTTCCAATACCTCTCTGTGATCATGGAACACATTGACGTAATAATACTACAGTTAGACAATACCAGAGCTCATTTTCAGTCTTTCATGAAAAGAATTGTTAATGCTGGTAACGAAAGGATCACCATTAATCTACTATCCATTCACAATCTCCAGCAAATAATTAATCAAGGCATACATAAGCATGATTTGAAACCTTTATTAAAGGAAAGAAATCTGATGTTCTATTATCCATATTTGGAAGCAACACACACAACAACATCAATAGCAGTTCAAGTACCGTCTGTAATAGATGATTTTTTCACAGTCTGTCAAATAGACCCTTTTCCTTCTAAGAAAGATGACTCATAAGTTACCATCAACATCAAAACAGAATTCATCATGGTCTCCAAGAAACAGGACGCTGTCACTTTCACTAGTGAAACAACAACTGAACACAAACGTCGAGCATCATTATATGTTTTTCATCTTTGTCCTGCGTACATCTTCACGTTTCAGCCAGCTGAGACAGTCCCTTATGAAATGGCTATCATTAAAGTTCATGACATCCGTCATCATTGCAACTTCACATTTGCTCCAGATAAACTCATCCATCAACAACGCATTGAACATTCACAGTTCTTCTACTTCACTCAAAATACATCAGATTTTGTGACTTGCCCAGACACACCTCCAGCCCATACATCAGCTTCTGGTTTATACATCTCACCAGATTACTGCACGGTCCTGACACCTGCACTATCCACTTTGCCCACTAAAAACCATTATGCCATTCTCAGCTACACAAACAAGTACTTCCAGCCATTACCTAGGAGTGCACACATTAAGTTGACTTCACCCAAGTATGAAACCATGCAGCTAATAATTCAGACAATACAACCTTGGGAAGAATACACTAGGATTATATTCAACCCATATTATGTATTCAGCCCAGCTCCAATCATTGTATTTTTCTCCATCATTTTGGCTATATTACTTCTGGCCTTGCACAGAATGCAAGAAAGGATTGCTAACCTGGAATTGGTGTTTAAGAACTGTTCTGTCCAAGTGAGACAAACTGTAAATATTGTTCATATATATATATATATATATATATATATATATATATATATATATATATATATATATATATATATATATATATATATATTAATAACAAAATATGGCTCACGTAATATTGGCTTACTCACTATGTCTCATTTATATATGAATATATGCAGCAAGTCCTTCTCATATATATTGTATGATTGAGTACAGTAGACTTAGCATTGTATTATTTTAATATTTCTGTTATATTTATGTATCTACTATGCATGTACAGTCAGGGAAAGTTCCACATTACCCACCTCCCAAAGCACTGGCGTGAGACGGGTGAATGTGAAGAAGCAGCCAGACCTCACATGTCTGGTAACTGTGAGTGTGAAGGAAGGAGAGGAGGGGGATTGGGGGCAGAGATGGGTTTAGTGATAGATTGGGCATCACGTGAAATGTGTGACGTGAAATGTTTTGGAGATAATTTGGTAAGGATAGATGACAATATGATGCTAGCATTTATGAAAAAAAAAAAAAAAACGTAAATGTCTGTGTAGCTAGTGTTGTCAGGAAAGTTATGGAAGTTTGCTGGGTTCGGACAGAGGTATGAATGCAATCATTCCTTCTCATCTTTAACATGAGACAATTCCCCAGGACATATTCATAATGATATATATTATATTTTGTGTTGAAGACAAAACCACTATTATGTATGTATGTATCTATGTATGTATCTGTCTATCTATCTATGTCTATGTCTGTATATATATATATATATATATATATATATATATATATATATATATATATATATATATATATATATATATATATATATATGTATATATATATATATATATATATATATATATATATATATATATATATATATATATATATATATATATATATATGTCCTTACCTAAATGTTCTTACCCAATTGTATCTTTACAGGAATGAGTCAAGCTCTTACTGTCCCGTGTCTTAAACCATATTTATCGTACATATCCTTAAATTGGTGAGTTGTTTTGGCACACACTATTTCATTCGGTAGTGCATTCCACTGATCAATTTCTCTGTTTGGGAAACTGAATTTCCTCACGTCCTTATCACCTCTCTTCTTACGCAGTTTTTTGCAGTGTCCTCTTGCTGATGCTTCCCCATATGTTAAGTAATCATTTATGTCTATTTTCTCCTTCCCTGATATGCATTTACATAGCATTATCATGTCACCACTTTTCCTTCTCTCCTGTAGTGTTGGTAGATTCAGTTTATTTAGTCTTTCTTCGTAGCTTAGATCCCTTAAGCTTGGTATCCATCTTGTAGCGGCCTTTTGAACTTTTTCAATCTTGTCTATGTGTTTTTTTAGATGAGGACTCCAGACTACTGATGCATACTCCAGGGTTGGTCTGATGAATGATGTTATTATCTTTCTTAGCATGTCTTCATTTATGTATGTGAATGCTATTCTCATATTTGCAAGCAGTGTATACATGTTCCGTACCTTCTCACTGATATGGTCAGCCGGAGATAGTCTGTTATTGATAATCACACCTAGGTCCTTCTCTCTTTCTGATATGTGTAGGGTTTTATTTCCTAACGCATAATCCCAATCAGGTCTTTCTCCACTTTTACCAAACTTGATTACATGACACTTGTCCACATTGAATTCCATTTGCCATGTATTACTCCATTCATGAAGTTTATTTAATTCTTCTTGTAGCTCTTTACAAGAGTCTGTGTTAGTAAGTCTCATTTGTATTTTTACATCATCTGCAAACATATTTAGATACCTTTCATTTCCAGTGTTACTGTCTATATCATTTATATACACTAAAAACATGATTGGTGCCAGCACTGAACCTTGTGGTACTCCACTAGTCACTTCTTTCCATGATGAGTAGTTTCCCCTTAGTACTGTTTTCATTTCTCTTTTTATGAGAAAATCTTGCATCCAACAAAACAGTTTGCCTCGAATTCCTCCTTGATGATACAGTTTCCATAAAAGTCTTTGGTGTGGTACTGTGCCAAATGCTTTCTTGAAATCTAAATAGATATTGTCCACCCATCCTTCTCTTTCCTGTATTGTGTCTGTTACTCTGTCATAGTAGCTCAACAGATTAGTAACACATGATTTTCCTTTTCTGAAACCAAACTGTCTTTCTGTTATCATATTGTGTTCTTGTAGATGATTTACCCAAGCTTTTCTTATAAGCTTTTCTAATATCTTGCTTACAACACTGGTCGGTAGTTGAGTGGATTTTGTCTATTCCCTTTCTTGAATAAGGGGACAATATTTGCTTTCTTCCAAATATCAGGTAGTTTACTTTGACTCAAGGATTTCTTGAAAATTAAAAATAATGGTTTACTTAACTCCTTTGCACATTCTCGTAGCACCCAACATGAAATTTCATCACGACCATTTGCTTTTCCTCTGTCTAATTTACTTAACTCCTCCTGTATTACTTTTTCTGATATTTGTATATCTGGCAGTATGTGTGGACATGCATGTTCCAGATAGTCCCTCTCAAAATTTTTTTCTTCTGTAAAAACTGATTGGAAATTCTTATTTAATGCTTCACAAATATCTTTCTCTTGTGTATAGGTGATCCCCTCGTCCGTAATGGATTGTACTATATCTTTTACTTTGGTTTTGCTTCTGATGCAGCTGTAAAATAGCTTCGGTTGATCACTACTTTTATTTATTATATCCTCCTCAAACTGTGTGTGTGTGTGTGTGTGTGTGTGTGAATTCGTATGAATTTATTCATTTATCCTCTGTTGGCCCCCTGTAAACATACGCCTGCAAATATTTTCAGTGTTATTATATATATATATATATATATATATATATATATATATATATATATATATATATATATATACGTATAAATTCGTATGAAATTATTCATTTATCCCCTGTCGTCCCACTGTAAGCATCTGCTTGCAAACATATTTTCAGTGTTATTCTGGTAATTATTCATGTCGAACTTATAGTCAAGGGTAGTGTGTAATGATAATTAAAAATATATATTTATATGAGCGATTAGCAGGTTTTTCGTTTTCCTATAGACAGAATGACATCGGAAGTCCCAATTATAAGATCAGTCTCTGTAACTATCATTCCTATCGAACATTAAAAAACGTAGCCAAAGAAGCATACCTTTGACACAAACATGTACCAATACTGTGATGTGAGCAACTCTCCAAACCCTTTCACCCCCCGGCCACCCTCCCGCCCAATCAAACTTGCCAGACATGTGAGGTATGGCTGCTGCTTCGTGACTATTCGTTGACCACCAATGCTCCGAACAGTGGGTGATGCGGAACTTTCCCTGACTACCTTTTTATTATGTTAGAATTATATTACTACAGTTACTACAGTTATAATCACTACATTATCACAATTATGTAACTTTTACAATATATACTTCACTTATGTGCAAATTAATTGTAATGTGTATATGTATGTATTAATACATTATGACCGAGCGATATGTAGGCATAATATGTTATAACACAATACTATATGTAACTACAGTATGCAGGTATATAGCTATAGGTAACAATATATAAAACAGGTAGTTATATCTGAGTTCTCTAGGAAGAGACAACTATGCATCCCCTTGTCTAGACGAATCAAGTGTTATACAAGGTGTTTTTAGAGTGGCTTCCCATCCTAAGAACTCCTGGCCTAGTATTGGATTCTTTTCAAGACCGGGGTGATACTACAAATATAGGAGGAACAGGGCATAAAAACTCAAGGCAAAACCTTACACGTATAATCACTAAGTGTATACAAGGGCAATAAGATATCTCACAATATTTCTGACTCATCAATTCTGGGACTGCTGAAGAGGGGTGAGCGTATCTCGCAGGATACGTGACAGTCACAGTTCACAATTCAGGGTGGTACAGTTCACAGTATAGGGTGGTACAGTTCACAGTATGATTCTAGGTGCCTCACGGTATTTATTTATATTCAGACTCTAGGAACACTGGCTCCTGATTACATGAGAGTTCTGAAGTCCAACCTTGTGATGATCACTGGGGAGGGGGGGCACTGACTTGATCTTGTTGCAGGGAGCACACAGGGGAGGGGGAGTGAATGTAGCTTGGCACAGGTGCAAAAGGGGGGGGGGGGAGTTTGCTGAATAATAATATTACTACTTCGGATACTGGAGCTGTACTTTTATCACACTGCACTTTATGTCACTGACTGATCATGGCCACTTAATGATTCTACATTTGGCACTCTACTGTATGTCCTCGTACTGTTCCACACCTGAGTCACTTATAGTCCAGGTAGGTTGATGTCGTCCTCCGTGGGCGTGATGAAAGGCCCCGGGTGCTGACAGAGGTCTGGCTTGTGAGGTAGGGGCCAAACAGCTCCTCCAGACGCCTTCTTTGCCGCTGGGTGGAGGATCCACGTCGTCTCGGCTGGGAGTGGAGTAGTTCTTGTCCTGGGGAGCCGGGGGCGCCGTTGGGGACCCGGGGACTGCAGTCCGCTCCAGGGTACTTTGCTGTCAGGAGGGGACTGTGGCGTCATTCCGGGGAGGGATCCATCAGGGGCAAGTCCTCCTTTGGGGCCAGCTGCAGGGAGAATAGCCCCGGGGACACTACAGGGCCCTGCCACAAGGCTGTCAGTGGTGGACTCCCTGGCTGGGGACTTGTACTATGGCAGGTGGATGCGGGAGGACGACGTGCGGGCGTAGAGCAGCTAGAAGCCGTCTCTCGTCTGTGGGCGCGGCAGGAGGCCATCGCCAGTGTCTTGTCCTCAGGACCGCTACCGACTCTGTGGGTAGTCCTGGCGGAGCGGCTTGAGGCCGTCTCATGTGAGGTGCAGCTTGAGGCCGTCTCATTTAAAGAGTGGCTTGAGGCCGTCTCTGATGTGGAGCGGCTGGAGGCCATCTCTGACGTGGAATGGCTTGAGGCCGTCTCTAAGTTGGAGTGGCTTGAGGCCGTCTCTGTGGGGCTGTAAGGAGTGTAAGGTTCAGCTCCACCCTGATCCTGATGCAGGTTGGGCTGGCAAGAAGGTAGTGCGCCCGGGCCGAGGTGTATGGGTAGGGTCAGTTCAGGAGAGTAGGGGCACGCGGCTACCTGGAACTTATGCCCATATGGTACGGACACCGTGTAAGCTGCATCTAACCCTATGTTGTCGCCTCCTGGGTGTGTCGTGTCGTCTTCCGCTGTTATCATGTCTTCTACTGTTTTCATTTCACCACCGTCATTGTGGAAAAAGTCATGTCCCCATGCCTGGAGGTAGTATGTGTGGGTGGTGTTGGTGCTGTGTGCCAGCATCAGGTGTTGCAGGAGAACTGTCCAGCAGTCAGTCATCTTGTCCGGGTTATGGTGTGGGTCATAAGTGAGGAAGAGGTTGGAAGGTTGAGTGGCTGCCTGGAGGAGACGGAGTAGGTGGTGGGGCCTGCGGATGTGGTGTTTCGCCCAAAGGCTGGGGCCCAGGTGATGTACATGATCTTCATGGTGTGGTGGTGTGGTTGTGGTGAGAGCCTCGGCTGCATGCTTGCAAAGGAGGAGGTGGTGGTGCTTTTATACCAGGGCAGTGTGCATCGGTTTAACTTGGGGATAGAGGTGCGAGATGGCTGAGCTTGGTATATCATGAAGGTGATAGATGTTGTGTTTAAGGTGAGAGAGTTGGGAGGGGAGGGTGGAGGGGTGCAGGATGGGGTGGTGGTGGTGTATCTTGCGGGAGGACATGAAAGGCAGCCAGAGCGAGTGACGGTGGTTTTGAGGGTGGGGTTGGGTGGTGATGTGGGTGTGCGGCCTTATAATAGTTGTGTTTGGGGTGGCGTGTTTGGTGGTGGTGTCAGTGGGTTGGTGGTATTCTGGTGGGTGTGTGGTCGTGATCGGGGGCAAGGAGTGGGCAGCTGAGGGCGTTTGGGTTCACGTTGGTGTGGGCGTGGACAGGGCAGGTTGTGGATGGAAGGTGAGTGGGGTGGGGGTGAGGGATGGGGGTGGTGGGGTGGGTGGTTGTTGCGGTATTGGTGAAGGTAGCGGTTAGGTGTGATGCGGCATGGCAGAGGGTGGCGTTGAGGAGGGTGGGGAGGGAGAGGAGGGGAGGGAGGAGGAGGGGGTGATGTAGCAACTGTAGGGATCGGGAGGGGGAGTCTGGGGTGGCAGAGGAAGACGAGGTGAGGTTAAGGTGAGTGAGGTAGGTGGGGGAGAGGGCAGGGACATGGAAAGAGCGGGTGTGGCAGTTTCTGTATGTGCAGGGAATGTTGTGATAATCGATAATCACTTGATAGGGGTTTGGGATGTCGGTGACTGTGTAGGGGCCCATGAAACGTGGGGCGAGTTTGTAGGGGACATTTAGCTTTGCCACCATCATTGTGTCACCTGGCTTGTAGGAGCTGGAGGGAGTAGCATCCGGCTGCAAGTCTAGGTTGTTCTGTAGATGGTGGAGCATCTTTTAAGATGGTGGATGGGACTGGACATAGGAGGAGTAGAGGGTGGTTGTAGGTGTTGGCGTAGGTGAAGGAGGAGTGGCACTTCCCCAAAAACACGTTTGTTGGGGAAAATGCCATCTTCCCTGGGGCAGGAGTTCATTCCTCATTAAATGATCTTAATGTGGGCTGGCCAGTCTTCATTCTTTGTCTCTTCTATTCAGGCTTGGATTTGATTCATTAGAGTGAGGTGGATCCTTTCACATATTCCATTGCCCTGAGGCCAATACAGGGAGGCGTGTGATATATGGTAGCCGAATAGATTGGCTAGTTCCTCCCAGACAGCGCCAGTGAATTCGGGGGCGTTGTCCAAGTGCAGGGCTTGTGGAATTCCAAAGTACGGGAAGACGTAGCAGACCAGGGCCTCGGCTATGGTGAGGGGAGGTGTTCATTGGCTGGGCATGCTATAAGAAACCTGGAGTAGGTGTCCACAAAGGTGACAATGTACCAACAGCCTACCTTGGGTGGTATGGGCCCCACCACGTCCACAGATAGCAACTGCCAGGGCTTATGGACAGTGAAGCTTCCTGAAAGGCAGGATGTGCAGGTGATGTCATTGCCTAGGGCACATGCTTGGCAGGATTGGGCAGTCTGCTTGGCTAGGTGGGAGGGGTTGGGGGTCCAATATGTGTTGTGGAATATCTGCAGGAGCCTTTTCGTCCCGAGGTGGACCCTGTTGCTGGAATGAAGACTTCTCATAGCGTCCAGGGCGGCGTCAGGGGCAAGGACGATGTGCCCAGATGGAGTGAAAAGATGGTTGCCCTGTTCCTTCAGCTTGGTGAATAGATGTGGTGGGATCCATGGTGGCCAGTCCTTACTATGCCATTGTGCCAGGAGGTCCGATCCTGGCTGGAGTGCATGGATGGGGAGGTGGGATAGGGCGTCAGCATTAGTGTGAAGTTTGCCGGGGGGGTAGGAGATTTTGTAGTCGAACCCTTCTAGGGTCTCCTTCCATCTAGTGATCTGGGCGTTATGAGTGTCTGATTGGTGGAGCCATTGGAGCGACTGGTGGTCGGTGATGATGGTGATGCAGGTGCCCGAGAGGTAAGCCCGGAAGTGCTCCAATGACCAGATGATACCCAAGCACTCCCTCTTAGCGGCGGTGAAGATCCGCTCTGCCTGATTTAGGGTGTGGCTGGCACAGGCGATGATGCGTTGCTGCCCTTCTTGCACTTTGGCAAGGACAGCGCCAATGGCTATCAGGGAGACGTCTGTATACAGCCGGAAGGGTAGGGTATAGTTAGGGAAGGTGACGATCGAGGCGGTGGTGAGCTTGCGCTTCAGAGCCTGAAACACTTCCTGTCATTCAGTCATCCAGTTGAAGGGTTCCTCCTTCCAGGTCAAATCGTGGAGAGGCTTTGCAATATCAGTGAAGCCCTTCATGAATCGCCGGTAATAGGAAGCAAGACCCAGGAAGGCCTGAACTTTGTGGACGTCCCAGGGTGGGGGAATGTCGGCAATATTGCGCAACTTTTCTGGGTCGGGTGCAATCCCATCTTGTGAGATCACGTGCCCCAGGAAAGAGACGGTCCGCGCTGCCAGGACGCATTTGGAGGATCGGAGCTTCAGGTCGGCTTGCCGGATCCGCTGGAATACTCTTTTGAGGCGATAGAGGTGATCGACCCATGTCTTGCTGAAGATAATAACGTCATCCAGATTATGCCAGACAAATCTCCCAGGTCAGGCCACTGAGGACGGACTCCATGAATCGGAAGAATGTTGCAGAGGCATTGCAGAGGCTGAAGGGCAGGACACTGAACTCGTAGTGCTTCCCATTGCTAGCGGAAAATGCCATCTTCTGTCTGTCCTTGGATTGCACAGGTACTTGCCAATAACCCGACTGGAGGTCCAGTGTGGAGAACCAAGAGGCTCCGTACAGGGAGTCAAGGGAGTCGTCTATCCTGGGAAAGGGGGTGGCACCTTTGATGGTCACGTCATTAAGGCACTGGTAGTCGATGCAGAAGCGCATAGTACCGTCTTTCTTTTGGATGAGGATGACAGAGGAGGACCAAGGGCTGGTGGAGGGTGAGATTACATCGGCATCAAGCATTTCCTGGACCTGCCGGTCTTCCTTCACCCACTGTTTAGTGTTTTTCTGTCTGGATGTTTGGCAGATTGACGGTCCTGTGGTGTGTATTTGGTGCGTCAAGTAGGTGGTGTGGCCGATGTCGGAGGGGCCTGACGAAAACAGGTCCTGAAAGTCCAGGAGGAGGAGGTGAAGGGTGTCGGTTTGGTGGATGCGGGAGGACAACATGCGGGCGTAGAGCAGCTAGAGGCCGTCTCTCGTCTGCGGGCATGGCAGGAGGCCGTCGCTGGTGTCTTGTCCTCAGAACCGCTACCGACTCTGTGGGTATTCCTGGTGGGGCGGCTTGAGGCCATCTCGTGTGAGGAGCAGCTTGAAGCCATCTAGTTTGAAGAGCTGCTTGAGGTCGTCTCTGATGTGGAGCAGCTGGAGGCTGTCTTAGTTGTGGAGCAGCTAGAGGCCATCTCGGATATGGAGCGGCTAGAGGCCATCTCTGATGTGGAACGGCTGGAGGCCATCTCTGACGTGGAGCGGCTAGAGGCCGTCTCTAAATTGGTGCAGCTTGAGGCCGTCTCCGTGGGGCTGTAAGGAACGTAAGGTTCGGCTCCACCCCGATCCCGACGCAGGCTGGGCTGGTGAGAAGGTAGTGTGCCCAGGCTGAGATGTACAGGACGGTTCGGTTCTGGATAGTAGCAGTGCGCAGCTATCTGGGACTTGTGCCCACATGGTACGGACACCCCATACGCTGCATCTAACCCTCTGTTGTCGCCTCCTGGGGGTGTCATGTCGTCTTCCGCAGTTATCATGTCTTCTGCTGTTGTCAGTTCTTCAAGAATGCCAAACACCCCTGATCATACGTCGGAAATATGGCACACACACACATAAACGTACACACACGTGTGCCCACACACTTTATCTGGAAGCTTGAGGGAGATGTAAGTCCGATATCACATGCAGGAGAGTTAGGAGGACAGGAAAGAACAAGAGTTAGACAAGGAGAGAGCGATAGGGAGTAGGAGAGTGAGAGTATTGTAGGAGGACAGCAGCTAACACAAACTGCTACTAACCATAGGCTACAAGGGTCACACCAAGCTCTTAACTTTCATGCAAGTAACTGTCTCACAATAAACTTCACCAACCCAAATCTGCTTATTTCATCATCCCACTTAAAATACAAAGAGAATAACGGAACAGAGAATGCCTACACTGATATCTCCTACACGCCTCACCATTACTTTCTCCTGGTGTCACTCCCATTGAATAAACAACAAGATAACCTTCTCTATAGAATTACACCCCTCGGCTACATCTACTTACGCACACACACACACACACACACACACACACACACACACACACACACACACACACACTTGTTTACATGGTCACACTCACACGTTCATCCCTCTCATTCTCTCAGCCGAAAATATGTCAGCGCACTCATTCAAGTTTCTTTCTCTGCAAACATACATTCTTTATCCATTTCTGTCAAGCACACGTAGTTCTAAACTCGCGCACAGATGCACCAACACACTCGTCGCCCGGTATAAATGCAAGTACAAATTGCAAACATTATTGCAGGGGAAAAAGGAATAGCGTTTGAAGAAACATACGTATTTCTATTTATGTGGTTGAGATAATGGGGGGAGAGAGAGAGAGAGAGAGAGAGAGAGAGAGAGAGAGAGAGAGAGAGAGAGAGGGGGGGGAGGGAGTTTATGTGGTTGAGATATTGGTGTGTGTGTGTGTGTGTGTGTGTGTGTGTGTGTGTGTGTGTGTGTGTGTGTGTGTGTGTGTGTGTGTGAGAGAGAGAGAGAGGGGGGGGGATCAGAAAAACAGAGACCAGTGAACCTCTTTCATATTCTTTTTTCTCCCAGTGTAAATTAAGTATCATCATTACTGAGAGACGAAAGCAGTATTCAAGCCTCATCGTTTCTGAAGGTCGTTAATGAAGTGAGCACTGGATGTAGTTCGCCTGCATATCATATTATTGAGGGCAGTCAGTAGCAAAAAAGAGAAGATAATGTACCTAATTGTACTCATAGGTGTAAGAAAAACTACCTATCTATTGCCAGACACCTAAATCCCGTTAGAGGCGGCCACAAACAAATCGCCTCCATTTTGCCCTGCCCCCAGCCATTTCACAGTAAGTAAAATTAGTTGCATATTAGGGTCTCCGTGCTCTAAATGTTAACATTCTTGGCCTACTATGGCTTATCCTAAATTGAACGTAAACGTACAAGATTATTCATGTTATAGTTGAAGCGACCATGTGAGGATTTACAGAGTCAGCATTGCTCGTATTATTCTCTGGCTTCCATACTCAGCCTCAGCTATATAACCGTCAGATCATGTTTGCCCAGATAAACTAATAGAGTTGACAAGATGATTCAATGATCAGTACTACAGCCTTCATCATTCACTTCTCGTCCTGCTTTAAGTACGATGTTTTACGTTGTTTACAAGCTATTTGTAATGTAGGATGGTGCTTACGTATTTCATCATGACTATACTGCACGATAGTTTAATTCAGCTGCTCTGAAAAAAGTGCCTTCGAGGCCGATGCAAGCTGTCTTCATTTCCTACACAACCTATACTCACTGACCAGCGCAACATGACAGCTGCCCGCCAATGGAAAACTAAGTTTAAGGCAAAGATGAGTTACCTTCCACCTCTCACACACTCTTGTTCTCCTATTATTGCTTTTACTATGCTCAAGGAAAATGGGTATTTTAATTACAGTATCGTCAAGTCACATAATTCAGCTAAACAAGAACGAACACTAAGTATCGCAAGTTCTTTACTGAGTAGGTATAAAAGTGAATCATAGGATGAAGCAACAGACGAAAGAAAATTATCGATATATATATATATATATATATATATATATATATATAGAGAGAGAGAGAGAGAGAGAGAGAGAGAGAGAGAGAGAGAGAGAGAGACAGACAGACAGACAGACAGACAGATAGATGTATCGAGATGTATACTAACAGATAGGTATTTAATACAAGGGTCAATAGATAATTATAATAGCTAGATCGGAATAAAACTAAACATAGATAGCTAGATATATAGGTAGACAAAGATAAAGACAGCCAGATAGATAAATAGATAAAGATAGATTCCTTCTGCCTGTGGGTGACTCTACACTGAGTGACAAGCTAAATGGTTTCCTGTACACCAGGAAACCATTTACTACGCTGGGTGGTAACCATATAACCAAATTTTGGCTCCCGGTGGTTTAGTGGACAATTATTGTGCTCCAATCGGATTGACCCGGTGAAGGTTTATATGCAAGGGGTGGTTGGGGTTTATTGCTCACGTAATGCCACTCAGGAATGAGTGAGGTTGGTCACTCTCATCTTAAATGTCAGGACCAACTGCCTAGCCCCGGGCTCCTACGCTTCTCATAGGGCAACGTAGGATTGAATGATGGATTGATGGATGGATACATATTGACAGACAGATAGACAGTAGTATGAAAGAAAAGCAACTAAGGTCAATTATATATACTGTATAATGACCATTATGTAGACCGAGATGTATACTGACAGAGAGACATTTAGATACATTGACAAACTGAAAGATCGACTGTAAAGACCATGTAAACAACAACAACAACAACTTCAACGTTGGAATGTTTGGTCAAATAGCTTACCCCCTCACGAGGAGAACACCATATAAAATGTACTTAATTCGCACCAACTCCAGACGATATTGTTGTGTTCATGAAAGACTTTTTAAACTAAACGGAATAAATATAACATTTAGTACCCTCTCAGCGTCTGATGGTAGAGTGACTGGCCCCTCCATCCGGGGTTCCTCATTTCAAGTTTACTCGTGTTCTTAACAGACGATTTTATGCAACTGAGAAGAGACCTCTACGAACGAACGATTAGTTGAAGCTATATCTATTCACTGAAGTGACAAAAAATGTCTCGACAAAGATTAATCAGTGCTTTTGAAAGTAGTATGATTTTAATAGGAACCACGCCGTCGACGTGGTAGGTCTGAAACGAAAAAAAGGCAGAATCGTAGTCGAATAGCTTAACACTGAAATCATAATCAAATATAAAATCGTTCATTTAGGTATTTGCTGGTCTTGTCAGGGACATGATTAAAATTTTTGCAACGAATTAGTTGGCTATAAACACATTCGCACTAATATACAGTAAATAAATATTTACTAACATGACATTTCTTTCTAACGCTGTCATTGTGGGGCTTTCTCTATATATCTGTGTCTACCTATCTCTCTTTCTACCTATCTATCTATTTGTCTATCTATCGGTTAATCAGTGGAGTTGTGCCTGTCTATATACATAGACAGAGATAAAATTCTGTGTGTGTGTGTGTGTGTGTGTGTGTGTGTGTGTGTGTGTGTGTGTGTGTGTGTGTGTGTGTGTGTGTGTGTGTGTTTACCTAATGTTTTTTTTTTTCATTTCATAGACTCACATCATTACATGACAATTGTCACTTCTTTTAAATGCATAAATGCAACACAGCAGGCTATATTTACGAGAAAAATAATAAGCTTGATAAAAAGGATATGAGAGGCTGCAGTGATAATAGTGCCTTCATGCCAGTCTCCATCCTGATCCTTTTTCGCTCTTGCGATGGGGTAAGGTAGTACCCAGAAACAGAGAACAACAGCAGCCACAGCAATATGAATCTACTGAAAATGTCCGAGTAACAACAACCATATAACAGACAGCACAGTAAAATGAGCAATATAACACCATCATCATCATCATCATCATCATCATAAACATCATTATTATCTTTATTACCATCATGATCATGGTTATGATGATGGTCATCATTAGTGCCATATTAGCAGAAAAGGCAAAAGGTAAAACAAAGAAACTTCATGAAATTTTAAGAAAAAAAGGAATAGAGAAGCGATAAGTAGGAAAAAGGCAACAAAGAAGAAAATATAATACAGACAATACAGTACGAAGATGGAAAAGTATATGAACTACATTAAAAATGCCATGCAAATGTGAACTTTTATATCCACCTTTTTCTAAGTATTCCATTACTTTACCCACATATCATAATTTCACACTGTCTTGTTCTTTGGTGCTTTTCCCTTCATCTATCCCTCAGTCAAACACTCGTTTAGTCAGTCTCAAGTTCTCCCTCTGTGTCTGTCTTGTGACTGGTCTTCAACTACTTTTTCTGTTTACCCTCTTTTTCACACAAAATCCTCTCGTCTTCTTTTAATGTTCACCAGAGTACCATGATATAAAACCCTTCCTCACACGAACTCGCTCTGCGCCTTACTCTCCTTCTTCCAGCCAGTCCACTCTCACAAACCTACACTGTCTCGCACTCGTTCTTCGCTGCACATGACCTTGCAAATAATGATTGCATTAATGAAGGTTAATTTGCGAAAGGAGAAGGCAGGACCCCAGTTTTCTGGTGGCCATGGAACTCCTCTGGCTATTTGACTCAGTCATCCTCTGTACCATACTAGAAAGTGCGGTCAGCAGTTATATAAATGCTAAATTAATTTTGATTTTCGACATGCATTTGTAAAAAAAAAAAAAAAACAAATAGAGGTTTGCCCTCTCAGTCATGATTTTACCTAGTGAATCTGATAATTTATGTTGTAGAAAGATCTTGCTATTTCCAGATGATTTTTATCGCAATAGCCTATCAGTGTTTTTCAAACTGTAGGAGTTAGGTAATGGCATAATGAACCCTGTCACAATTAGAGGTCCTTCATAAGTCAGATAAAATCATCTGGAGGTATCGAAGCAAAAATGGACAAGTTGACGACACTGTTAGCTCTCAGGCTTTGTACCACATTCCCTGTTACGGCAATGTTCTGTATATTGTGTAATGTATCTTGCAATCTGTACCGCAACCCCGTTCACTCATTATTCATTCACCGACCCACTAAAGACTGGACTAATGAACTGAGCTAAAGTTTGTTCCTCTAAATTTGAGAACATATCCAAAAAAATTTTCCCGTGCATAAAATGACAAAGTTTTATCAGCATAAATTAGTTAAAACTCAGCTTTGAAAAAAAAAATCCTTGTGGTTTTTAACTTTTACCATCTGGAGATTTAGTATAGTTTGCAAGGCCCCACGCAATGAAAGGGCTTTACTTCATCTCAGATAACTCCTTAAGCGCTTCTGTCGTGTTTCTGAATCTTGTTCTTTTTACAGCCAGTCGGTTTTATTCGGAGAGAGAAGTCTATTACTCAAAAGGTAGAAACTACGCTCATTAAGCCTTCCACTAAAACAACTTCCGTATATAAAATCGATGCTTCTAGGAGATTTTTTTTCTCTTGGGAGTCACATACTAGGAATCAGTTACAAAATTTAGAGTATATTCGTACCACTCATACTGAGGAGCTTAGACTCTGACACCATTAATGCCTTCAGCACCACTATTGCTTAATGTTGATAAGGTACTGATACAAGATTTTACATCAGATAAGAAGCACTTCCTCGTAATGGAATTAAATTTTAGGAAAGCGCCAGAGTGACTTTACAGAATTCTGATATGAAATGTGTAACAGCGATTTGCAGTTGGGATTATATTGTTGTAATAAAGTTTGACTCTTTCGGAGATGGTAATACAGTATATGTCTGTGTGTGTGTGTGTGTGTGTGTGTGTGTGTGTGTGTGTGTGTGTGTGTGTGTGTGTGTGAGTGTGCGCGCGCTAATGTTTATGTCTGTGATATTGTTGTATGTGTGTGTGTGTGTGTGTGTGTGTGTGTGTGTGTGTGGAGAGAGAGAGAGAGAGATGCTGCTCAAAAACCTAGCTCCCGCTCTCACTCTGCAAACGTGGGTGTAATAACTGTTTACATATTAACAGTATAGGTTATCGTCGATGTTGTTGTTAAACAGGAGTTTGTTTTTGTTGCTACCGCAGTTGTATTAATTGTACTTTGACTAATGTTATAGTAGTGGCTGTTGTTCTTGTTGATCTTGTTTGTTACGCTGAAAGTTATATTATTGCAATCAAGTCCTTTTTGTACGGATGAATCTATAATGTTAACAAATTATCTCCCGAGTGTCTGATCCAATTTGAATAAAAATTGGCACACACATTGTATGGATGTTTCGAATTTGGACCAAATAGGTCAGAGCTCATTGTAAAAGTTCAGAGCACAGCGTTGTCTCATGATCGTCTGATCCGTCTGATATGGCATTAGGGAGTGTGCATTGTGTGCGGGAAAAGGGAATAAGTGATTAGATAATAGCACAAACTGATCAAAAGTCAAGGTAATGGTTCAAGTTCAAATTTCACAGTGCTCTCTGAACATTTTGTATCTAGTTATTGTAGTTGATGTTATGAGTATAACTGTAGTTGTTGCTGATCCTGATATTGTAGTTAATAACCATGATGTTGCAGCTGTTTTGGGTTCATCTGGATTTACAGCTTCCTGGTAGGGTAACAATCATTATTATAACTATTAATTATTACTTATTGAGCAAGATCTGTCATGGTTCTGACAGTTTCGAAACGGAACACTTGAGTAGATCTCCAAAATCTGACATAATTATGAGGAAGTGCAGTGAAAATTTAGGCACTATCTTACGTTTTGGCACAGTTAAAAAACAATTAAATGGAGCTTTTGGTCCAATCTCTTTAAGCTGTGACACTGTGTAACAAAACAGTTAATCCCATTTTTTGAGACTGACTTAGTTTCGACAAAAACAAAACCTATCAACACATCTCTGTGTTTTGGCATAGTTTTGAGAGTGTAACGAATGTTATGACCTCTGTCCCAAATGATAAACCATTTACAAAACAAGCCCACCCAGATCCCTTTCCACAATCTCTCAAATTCTGATGTTATACAACAGAATGACAACATTTACACACTTTAGTCCAACACATACACGTTTCATTTCCATCACATACAGGGAGAGAGAGAGTGTGTGGGAGGGAGGGGGACAGGATAATTCGCAATAAGCATTCAAACATCAATAAACATTTTGGCCGCGTGAATCGTCGAGCGTGAACCGACCAATTTGTTTTGGGACCTGTCGTACACACCTTTCCGGTCGGTCAAATAGATCCGTATTTACTGCTGGTGGGCGTGTGTGTGTGTGTGTGTGAGAGAGAGAGAGAGAGAGAGAGAGAGAGAGAGAGAGAGAGTATGAAATGGAATTACTCTGCTTTTGCCATTTGGTGCTTGAACTGTTGTTATTTTTCATTCCCCCATACTGACCTGGTTCAGATGATTTATTATGGAACTCATTTTTTTTTTAATGTTTGATTGTCTGAGAAAACTCATCCAAGCTTATCTTTGATATACAGTATTATCTGAGTAATTGCTCCAAACTGTACTCAGCCACAGGAGAAATAAAAGGTGCACAAAAATTTTAAGGATAGAGCCATAGACTGAGATATACTGATACAGAGCAAGAAAAGATTTATATTAAATGAACAAGAGCACCCCCAAACTGGTCCTTTCAACACCTCTTGATGCTTCCAGGTTTTGGGAGGAGACTCACAAATAACTATTACAATAATTTCTCTCTCGCTATTAACACCCGTTTTTGCACGAGTACAATAACATGGAAAGGATGTCCTCACCATTTTTTGTTCTTTCTGCAAGAAAACAAATCTTGCTTATGACAAGGAACTGATAGCAAGTTTGTTTAAGAAATACCCTCTTATTATTAAAGTCTGCTATCATTCCTTGAGCCCAGGAACGCTACCTATATTTTGTTTTTGCTGTCTCATGACGATTTCATTCAAGCTTTCGGTAAACATTGCACTTGAAGGATCCAGATATCGCCTTCAGTAGCCCTTTCACTGCCATAGTCTCCACTGAGTCGAATAAAATCGACAGGTAGCAGCAAGAATGTAGTACAGACAAAACGTCATCATACTGAAAACTTAGTTTTCGCAAATAGTTGTTGGCCACCTCCTTGCTGCTCTTATTGTTAGTCTCGTTTTCTATCTTTCTTGTGGTATTGTTTAATTGTGGCAAGCACTTATACCCTTTAGAATTAACCGATTCCGACCATATCTTGACACAACGACCAGCCGTTGGCCTAGTTGTATCCACAAGGTTTTGGTTGCTAGGCAACTGCTCGTTGCATAGCAACGGCCCCCCCCAAAAAAAAATCTTGTTTCATTATGGCAGGCACTTCTACTCTTTAGAATTAACCGATTCAGAACAAACCTGGACACAATGACCAGCCTATTACCTAGTTGTGTCCTCAGGGTTTTGGTTACTAAGCAACTACTCGTTACCTTGCAACAGCCAAAAAAAATGCTATTTTTGTACTTTTCACGTTTTGAGCTGTAGAAGTATTACTAACCCCTTAACCGCGGGGCGTCACTTTCGTGACGCTTGGGAGCAAGGGATCATACCGTGGGGCGTCGCTTTTGTGATTCTGTGTTATTTTGAATTCACCCGGGCTTCCAAGTGGGGGCTTGTATCATCTAGCAGTACTGCCAATGTCCAACACTAGTCAGCACTCCTAATCTCATCTGTACTCCCATCCATTGTTGACAATTTAGCCATTTCTCCCCGTTCTTGACTCCCCTCCCTACCCCCCCTCCATTACCCTATCCTCTCGCCTGCCCGGCCGTGCTACGCTAAGTAAATCTTCCCTGGAATTTTTCACTGATTTCATCCATTGAAATAAGCCCTATGTCCTATTCTTATACCAAATAATATATACAAGAAAGAAATAAGGTAAGTGAGAGTGCCATACACCTGGAATTGGCTAATTATCACCTGACAACACCTCACGTGCACTCGTTCGCTAATTTTCGCTGTTTTTTCCCCTTGAAATATGCCGTATAATCTATTTTCGTAATAAATATACATGTAAGGAGGGAAGGGAGAAGCCTAAGTGATATTTACATTCACCTGGAACTACCTAATTTATAATGTATTGTCTAGATTTCCTGCCAATCATATCAGTGCTAGACAAAGTTGTTTCAAGATCTAACATTGGTAGCTCTGAATATATATCTCCTAAGTAGGCCTCTAATCTATTTTCGTAATAAATATACATGTAAGGAGGGAAGGGAGAAGCCTAAGTGATATTTACATTCACCTGGAACTACCAAATTTATAATGTATTGTCTAGATTTCCTGCCAATCATATCAGTGCTAGACTTAGCTGTTTCAAGAACCAATATTGGTAACTCTGAATAACCCCTAAGCAGGCCTCCACGCTGGCCCTCCGTTATCAGTTTACTCTCATCTTCCGAAGCGAGGGTACGTATGTTTCTTCTTGCTGACTTCAAGGCCTTTTTTCACCCCCATGCAAATGGCCCTGTGACCTTTACCCCCTACTAAACCTCGTGTGGAAAGAGGTAAAGGGCTGACAATTGATAAAAGAGTGACTACGATCTTTCTATTGAGTAAAACAGTGCAAGTGGAATTGTAAATAATGTGTAAATAATGTGTAAACAGCAAGTGAAAGTAATGAATGTAAATATACGTGAACATTGGAAAATAGTTTTATAAGTTATTTCAAGTGACAGTGCACAACACAGTGTAAATAAAATAGAAATGTAAATAACGTAAATAAAATAGAGAACGTAAATAGAAATGTAAATGAGTAGTATTATAAGAATACGAGTATATACCCTAGGAGTAATGAAAGTGAAAGTTTCACTCTAGCATGTCTGAATGCTATGAGTTATGAGAGTGAAGATGAAAGTGACATTCACTCTCAATGCCAGTATACAGGACGAGAAAGTGAATGCTACGTATTTTACTGAAAGAAATTGAATCCCTACAGTGACAATAAACTAATACTACTGAAGGAAACTTATGGATAAAGACTGTAGATATATATAAGTGTTATATAGTAATAGAAATATAAAGTGTGAGGTTTTATGAATAATAAATGACAGAGTAACAAAAGCGAACTAGTGCCAGTGCGACGATCAGACGCGCTCGTAATTTCCATTGAATTCACAGTGTTTTTTTTTTTTTTAGTATGGATCCCAAACTACTTGAAAATTGTAGAATAGTGTTTATAGTGTTTGTATCTGGCTGTGGTAATCATATTACGGGTTGTCGGGAAGTGTAAAGTGGAGACTTCGTTACCCTACTTCAGAGGTCTCCACAAGTCCTACGGTAACCGACGAAGGCTCAACAATCATTCCAGGAGAAAGCTGAAGGTATGTGCCATAAGCATATATAATTTTATTATTCTAGGACTAATAACTGATTTTTGGCAAATATTTTTTGAGAGTCTGTCGGAGCCCAAATAACCCTGCGGCACACGCAAGTCATTGGTAAACAAGCCCGCGGTGTAGGGGCTAATGGGCGTCGAAAGCTATGACTTCTTTAGGTGTAATCTTGAGGTCATTCCCTATCGGAAGTGTTCCATCCATTTTTCCCCTCTTCCTCTAGTTTCCAAATGGCAACCCTGCGAAGATTGGCCTCAGCGTCCCTAGCAGTCTTGTTTGATTGTGGAAGGCACTTCTTACCTTCAGAATTAACCAAGTCTGACAAACCCTGGACACAATGACCAGCCTATGACCTGGTTGTGTCCTCAAGGTTTCGGATGCTAGGCAACTACTCGTTGCCTAGCAACGGCCCCCCTTAGCCCCTCCATGGCCCATGGGTCCAAAAATTGTCGGGACCCAATGGCCAGACCCCTGCATTATTTTTTCAAGTTACACCTGGCATTGCAGTTCTTAGTTCCCTAAACCTGTTCTGTGCTTCGCAATGAAATGCGAAAAATGTTCCTCAAAATGACTGAGTACACGCCGGCGAAAAATAAGCTGTGAGGAAAAACAATGAACTAAAAAATAACATTTTCACCCCCCAATAAAATTTCAGCAGTGCTGAAATGGTTTGAAAATACTAAATATGTATATTATGAACATCAGTACATAATATGGGAGGTTTCATATTTTTCCCACATTATTATGTTTATTGTGTTTATGCAAGTATCGAGTTATTTCTGTTGTCTGAGTAGTTTAGATTCCTTAGAAGGAGAGGAGAGAGATGGTATTTCTAGACTCAGACCAGATAAGGATCCACCTTTGTGTGTAGAGGCTAAACAGCAGCAGCTAAATTCAACAGGTCCACTTCGAGTTGGTCATCGCAAACTACCAACTTGTTAAGTTCTTTTAACCCACCCTGTCCCAACCGATTTTCCACCACTGACCCCCCCCCCCCAATCCCGACCAATTTTGGGAATATTTTTTTTTGGCTCAAACCTCTGCTTTTTGTGAAAAACATCGAAAATTCATAGATAAATCGCTCATCTGAGGTTTAAAATACTGGATACAGGTAGAAGTACCCCTTACCTTACTGGGTTTTCAATCAGGATGGCTCCAAAGAAAACAAGTTCTATGAGAGGGAAACTATTCCACACCACTCATAAACGGTATTTATTTATTTATTTGGTACGAATTTATATGTGGTATGAAAGTATATTGGTTTCCACACAGTAATATAGGCAATATAAGCATTGTTTCACTCATCAAACACATCAACATACCTGACCTCTTTTGGCGACATTACCTGATCATCATTTCTGACTGTTTCTTCCTCTAATGCTTCGTAAACTTTATCCTCCTCATTGTCATCGATTGGGGAAACACTCAGGCCTTGAATTTCGTACCGTGGCACGACATGTTTTTACTGGCCAGGTCATTGGTAACAGGTGAATTGCGGAGACAATGGCTTGCAGGGGGGTGGGAGGTCATGTGGGGTAAGGCATCGACCCTTCCTGGCATCTTGTAGAGGAAGATGCCCCGTGTATACGTACCAAAAATCACGAGCGAAATATGAAAATTGTGCAAATTAGGGACCTTGCAATTGCTGTGCATTTATATACGTCAATGGGAGTCACAGTGACAAAACATGTGGACATATATATACATCAATGGGAGCTGGCGGGTTAAAACATACCATACTTATTCCTAAACTAGATTCTGCTTATCCTTTGAGTGTGAATTACTTACGTTGCATTTTACTCAGCCTAAATCAGATGATTCTGCAATACTCAAGAGAAATCTTGGGCTTCAGAAATGAGGAAAGCTATCACAATTATCATTGCAGACAAACTTGATAACATACTGTACCATAGTAAATTTCAGCTTATGCTTCCGATTCTACACACCTAACAGAAATTCAACAGCCAGAGATAATAATATCTTGAATCCGATGGCATATTTTGAAACTTGTTCTTGCTGTATCCAGATAATGCTATTCAACTTAGCACTCTTCCGGGCCAATGATGCATCGGTGCATCATTTGTTGGCCAACCAATTCCTGGCCAATGATATGTCGGTGCTTCATTTGTTGGAGCAATTTTCATGGCTCAAATACATGGCACAACAATATGGTGAACACAGGCAACAAATCTTCATTATTGATGGAAACTCACCCCCAGCCTGTGATCAGGGTAGAAAAGTTATGCAAGGCTGGCCCAGTACATTACATACACTTTTCCAACAGGAGGGAACTGGTAGTCTGCATCCTTAACTAACCTCTTTAGCAATGGAGTTGCTACGCAGCAGCCCAGTGGAGCCCTCCCCCACCCTCCCCACAGTTACCCCCTTGGTCTCTCCATTCAATTATTTCGGATCATTTCATGTGTACAGTCTCCAGCAAAAACAGAGCGACCGGCTCAACGAGCAGGTTAGTATATGTGGCACCACCGCACCACCAGTTTCAACCCCTCCCCACCCTCCCCACATCCAAGGGCATGAGAGGAAAGTAAGGCCTACTTGCATTGTCTCAACCACTCTTCCATCATCCTGTTGGCCTGGTAAATAGTGGTTTTGTTATGATAACGAAGAAAAAAAACATATTACATAGTGTTTCACGCCATAGTATAGTTATTTATACACCAAGATCTGAATGCAGGGTGATCTAAAATAGTTATACTGTATATTCGTATTATAGGGAGGTTTGTAATCATACAATTTATCATTTTGACAGTTGCATCCAGTCAGTATGTAACATTAATCAGTCGGAAGCTATATTTAGATGTTTGTAGTGGTAGGTGGTGTGCTCCTTCCCTTACTCGACGTAATCACTGTTACTTTACAAACTCTGTTATAGGTCAGTACCATTAGTTACTACTAATACCTCACTTGTGATAATAGCAAAGTGTTGCTGATAAGTAAAAGACATGATCATTAATATCTTGGTTAATGATGCCTTACTACATGATATCGGATAACGTTGGGCAACAGGGACTGGATGTCAGTTTGTCTGGTGGTTAAGCCGAGGCCATGACGTGGTTGCTGGCATTACCAAAGGTCAGTCAATATTTAGATGCCATTCATTGCTGTTGACAGTATTATAAGTATCAAGGTCAATTTCATAGACAGGAGAGCCAACAGTAGAGTGAGCCTCGTGGTGTGCTGACCCCGCGCACACCCTACAACCAGGGCCGGATTACCAGGAATAGGCAAAATGGGCAACTGCTTACCAGGCCACGGCCTGTCACAGGCCATCCAAACTTCCAGAGCGGAATAAATATACGCTTTGGGCGTCCAAATAAGTGTCACCACCCATCAGGCCATCAAAAAAGGCCATTTTAGGTCATGCCAAAACTTCACTGAAAATAACGGAAAAAAAGAGATTTATATGTTGCAAGCCAAACGTTTGCCTTGCCTACGAACCAACAGCAGGGTTAATCTGTCCCTGCATACAACCAACCCCCCCACCCCTTGCCTCAGCCAGTTATCGCCACTCAGTCCAGCAAGGGACCCGTCACCTCCTGATAACAATATCAGGAAAATAACCTTGCCGTATATAGTTATAACTGCAATAGGGTGTAATTTGCGATTCACACGTTTATAACACGACGTATTTCGAAAATGGTAACCAATAACTAAATTGGCCAAATGGATGATCTGCATAGTAACCAAACTTGTCTCGATTGCAGCTTACGCTAATCAACATTATCGTGCCATACAACAGATACTTCAGTTTATTCGTTTTTAACAAGAACGTTTTCAACAAAGGTTTGATGAGTTACAGTTCACACTGGTCAGTGTTATTTATAGCAACGTAATAGACGTAGCGGTCAGGTTAACCTTATGATTATTTGCTCTTCAACTTGTGTCCTACAGTATGTCTGTTACTACTTTCCTCTATCTCTGTGTGGACATGATTTTTCCCATTAACTATAGTCAGCCGAAGCGTCAATTACCTCAGAGAGGGAAGGATGCTAAAATGGACAAATGGTTTTGGATACGCAAATATTTTATATGGAAGACTAACTGAATACCGGTATATTTAAAAACACATTTTAAAATTATATGAACAATGGGGTCAGACATTAGATTTATATGATAATGGACTGTTGTGGGTAACTGGGGGAATGATAAGGTAACCCTCTCAACACCGAGTAGGACCACCCACTTCCTTTGCTATGGGCCTGTTCCAGTTGCCCTACAATAACATGTGGTATAGTGATAATATTGAATATTTTACTAGAGACCTGGTGTTCTAGCTTGACTTACCCTGCAGAGTTAAAGGCTATGTTCAGACTCTAATGTATTATAATTTGTACCGGGTATCTGATTGAATAACATTTAGAAAATAAGGTCTTACTGTGTCCCGATCATTAAATGCTTATTATCCATATCGTTACAATACAAATATCACTATTATATGGCGCAGTGGACAATATTGTAATGCACACTTCATGGTGATAATAAAGACGTGTTTATGAGCATTGGTGGAAAACACACACACACACACACACACACACACACACACACACACACACACACACACACACACATTATCCACCTCGGGCAGAGTCGTCGACACCGGGCCCATCTCCTTCTGCCCATCCACCACCACAACGTGTGACGGCCAGCTACCCCCCACACACACCATCGACCCCTACAAACATGTAGCTTCCGACTGTTTAATATTACACACTGACCGGATACAACCGTCAGAATGATAAATTGTATAATTACATACCTCTCTATCATACGAATATATTACTATTTTATATCACCCTGCGTTCAGATCGTGGTGTATTAATAACTATACTGTGGAGTAAAACACTGTGTACTGTGCTTTTTTTCGTTATCAAAACAAAACCATTACTTTCCAAGACAGGTGGATGATGGAAGAGTTGCTGAGACAATGCGAGTAAGCCTTGCTTTACTCTCTTGCCCTTGGATGTGGGGAGGGTGGAGGGTAGACGAATGAATGGGAACGAGGGAGGGAGGGGGTGGAGTAAAACTGGGGTGCGGCGGTGCCACATATTACAACCTGCTCGTCGAGCCGGTCGCTTTATTTTTGCAGGAGACTGTACAACGTGTTTTGCAGTGGAATCCCATCCCACTTCCTCCTCAGAACAGGGCATGGTCCCATTTTGGCTCCTTATTTTGCGAAGGCCTGGCTAAATGTTCCTGATTACTACTAAAGATGTTACCTGAATAAAGTGTACCCGATTGGAGATAGCTGAAAACTAAATAGGCGTCACCATATTGAAGTGGATAATATGACCGGCAATACAGACAGGGAAACATAAAAGGAGAGAGAAGTAAACTGAACTCCATACAAAAGCATCCTATTTCAAAGAGCTGAGTAAATATGCCACGAAATCACGCAGTCCAGAGATATTTGTAAAGCAGTTTATGTGTTTGCCAGTGCAGCCACCATCATAGAATTTGTAGTGTGTGTAATAAACTTCTGGGGTACGAATGAAACGCTGTCTTTCGCAAGTAGGGAAAAATGAAGGACAGCGTAAATATGTAAGACTATATATATATATATATATATATATATACACACACAGACAAAGACAGAGGTAAATAGACAGTCAGGCAGATACGAATGCAAATAGACTGACATAGTAAAGTTACTTATCCATTGCTGTATAATAACGCATAATATCTTTCACTGTTGATATCGCCACACTGTCTAATTCAGAAGAGGAAACACTCATGGAAGTGAAGGTTATCAGCAATAATGATTTATGCCTCTGAATTTGAATACTACTCAAATCACCGCATATATGCAGTATGCAAAAACACTATAATTGACTATAGCAAATATGTTTAACGTATAAACGCACATAAGAGTTGCGAGAAAGTGAAGAAAAGCGATAATATGTGGGAAAGGAATGACACAGTCAATGTACAAAGGCCATGGCATACGGGGCCTCCATCGGTATATATCTAGCGATGCGATCACAGACTCCAGTCAGATAATGTCAGTCATACCCTCCCCCTCAACTGCTACACCCACCACCTCTAAAATCACGCGTCCTGGGGAGGGGGAAGGGGGAGGAGTGCTGTACACAATGATATGAAATTATTTAAATGTAGCACTAATAATATATACATATGTACAAAGATAGATGCACACACACACACACACACTCACACACACACACACACACACACACACACACACACACACACACACACACACCACACACACACACAGATTGACAGACAGACAGACAGAGACTCTAAACCTTAAAGCGCCCTCAAATCCAGGTATCATCACCTCTACAGTGAATCAACTATCAGCACATTCACAGTCTGAAGGTCAAAGGCACTTGGGTTTGTGCAGAGGGCCCCATAACTCTTAAACCTTCATTATTTTCAACTATATGGCCGTCTTTTTTTCTTTGTTATTTTTGGCTACAGATAATACCTATCAGCTTCGGAGGAACTTGTCGATGAGACCAGATATATCCCCCACTTATCCATTTCACAAAAAGGTCTCCTGCAAGCTGAATTAAAATATCTGCTTGTGAATAAACTTAATTACAGGGCAGATGTATTCATAATAAAAGATCTGGACATTATTATCGCTTTCTCCTCGTATAGGGAAGACTGGGATAATGAATTTCTGACAAGAATTCAAAATTACCTAAAGTCCTAAGCAAACTCTACCGCCAGACACACGGTCATACAAAGTATCCCTTTATAATCTGATATATTCGGATGCACACACACACACACACACACACACACACACACACACACACACACACACACACACACACACACACACACAAACTTTTTTTTTTTTCTCTCTCTCTCTCTCTCTCTCTCTCTCTCTCTCTCTCTCACACACACACACACACACACACACACACACAAACTTTTTTTTTTTTTTCTCTCTCTCTCTCTCTCTCTCTCTCTCTCTCTCTCTCTCTCTCACACACACACACACACACACACACACACACACACAAATGACTGATTGAATCCCAGACTCCCAGCTTATATTTATTCACCATTCCTACTAAATATCACTACGAAAAAGGAAATATGTCGGGACTGCTAAGTTGCATTCTCACTTCATGTTTTGTTTACGTCCGTCAGCTGAGAGGAAGTGCTGCTTTGTGAATGGCAGACACTTCCTGAGCGTATTTTTATAACGCTGCTATGATTGGCTGGGGTATCAACCCTTCTGAGGGAAAGTTGCCTTTCCACAGAAAGGCACACCAAAGGTACCTTTACAATTATTTGAGCATGGGTATCGGCGTGCCCTCAGAGGCGCCTTTGACCTGCCGTACACAAAGGCGCCGTCCATCAACAGGCGCTGTGGCTAAAGGCTCGTGTTGAGTATCCGGCCCCAGACATGTTCTCTCACTTGACCTTGATACAGTATACGGTGCTGGTTTGTCATTACCAATAGACTTCCTCAGATAGCACGACCCTGTTTCTCGCCAGGGACACGTAATGGGTACTAGTCTGAATCACAGATTTCACGTGGTCGGTTCATGTCTCTGTTCCATCCCTTTATTAGCGGTGATCGGTCCTAAAGTTTTCACACACACCATAAAACCAGCCAGAAAACAGGGCGTGTGTGCTGGGCAGTCCCCAGGCCCTGTCACCCCCCTTGCTATTTTTTTTAAGCCAGTCCACACCCCACTGACCGGGCCAATGTATGGCCCGGCCTGCATTATAGGTGCAGGAAATCTGTAAACGAACGAACGAACTAAAGTTTTCATTCTGGCTTAAGACATTATTAGGAAAACAATTAAATGGACTCACACAAGCATGTTTTACGTGTAGTTCCAGAGGCATTTTGTACGTGTTTACTGCATGCATTATAAATGCGCTGTAAATAACTCCTGGATATGTGCTTGCTATTCATTTTCTTTGAGCCTTGTACTTCAGCGGCCGGAAATCTTTTGTGGAACTGAGTTAGTTTTGTCAGTTGGTATATTATTACAGATCAGTGTTAGAAAATTATCTTACTTTCATATAAAGAATATGAGTACAAGCATAAGAAAAATATTAACTCTAAATATTTTTCTACCTTCTATAAAATACATCAATAATGAAATTAATTCTTTTAATATCATTCATTGTCACTGACTTTACTAATTGACATAGCTGGCGATGAATAATCTTGGATTTTTCTCAGTGGGTCAGTAGAATTGCTATGGCGGGTCCTTTCATTGTTATATTATCTGTTGGCTTTATTATTCGTCTATTTCTGCTTTATATATATATATATATATATGTGTGTGTGTGTGTGTGTGTGTGTGTGTGTGTGTGTGTGTGTGTTTCCCAAAGTCTGCGATGGTTGCCAGTGTTCTTAAAAAGCAGAAGTAGATGATGAATGCACTGACAATGGATTTACATCAATCATCGCTGATAACATCTAGAAATCTCAGTGTTTACCCATCCTCACTATTTCCCCATTTACTCTCCTGCCTCCCTTCCTACCTTGATATATTCCTACCTGTTCACCTCTTTCTCTTCTTGCCTCCCTGCTTCCTACTCTGCCTGCCTCCACGTAGCCTCCCCACCTCCCTTCAAATTTCAGTGCCCATCCATGTCGTAAAATGCAGACCACCCTTCCTCTCCCCTCCTGTCTCTGTCCCTCTCCCTGTCTCCCCGCCTCACCTGCCTGCCTGCCTGCCTGCCTCCTGATACATGTTGCTACGGGCCTCGTAACTCCACTCGATTTGGCTGCGTCTGCCGGTAGTACACATGTTAGACAATAGAGTGTGAGAATGGCCACGCAGGCAGGAAAGGCAGGATGTGTGTGTGTGTGTGTGTGTGTGTGAGAGAGAGAGAGAGAGAGAGAGAGAGAGAGAGAGATGAGAAAAGAAAAAAGTAATTTTATATGAGAACAGAAGGAAAGAGGAAAGTGAGGGAAAGAGAACGAAAGAAAATTCAAAGAAGTAGGGTAAGAGACGGGAGAAAAGAAAAATAGAAAAAGGAAGAAGAAGGGGGGTAGAGAAGCAAAGAAGGGGAGATATTATGATCATATGTAATAGAAAGAGAGAAAAAAGAAAGATAAAAAGACCGATACGACGCGATAAGAAAGCGAATAAAGGAATAATAAAAATAAAAACGTGGTTGAGGCGGGAGGAAAATGGAAGGAAATGATGAGGCGGGCGCAGGAGAGAATGGTAAAACGATAGAAAAGGAGAATGGAAGGAAAACTAAAATAAGAAGCAAAGGAATGTGGTACGGTGAACACGAAGAAATGGGGAAAGGAAAGATGAGTAAGACACGAACGGAAGAAAGAAAGTAACATCCCAGTAGATATTGTTAAAAGCAGCGAAAGCAGCAAGTTATCAGGCAGTGAAATCAGCAGGTAGTAAAATCAGTGTGTAAACAAATAGTGAAATAAGCAGTTAAGCAGGTAGCGAAGTCACCAGTTAAACAGGCAGTTAAATCAGTAGGTCACCGGGTAAGTAACTTGTGGAATGAAGAGGTAAGCATTTTTTTTTAAATCAACAGGTAAACAGGCACTTAATCCAGCACCTAATCAGACAGTGCAAGCAATAGGTAACCAGGTAGTGAAATTAGCAGGTAAGTAGGCAGAAAAATCTGTGGGTAATTGGATAGTCAAATCAGCAGGTAAGCAGGGAGTGAAATCAACAAGTAAAGATAGAGTGAAATCAACTGGTAAACGGGCATGGAAATCAGAAGTTAAGCGAGGAGAAACAGCAAAATGTAGACAATGGAATAAACGAGTAAACAGTGAAATCAACAGGTAAGCAAAATGAAATCAACAGGTATGCAGACAGTGAAATCAGCATAAAAAGAGATAACCAAGTAAAATCATATACCCTTGTTCTTCTCTGTCTATATATATATATATATATATATATATATATATATATATATATATATATATATATATATATATATATATATATATATATATATATATATATATATATATGAGCACGATGGACCAGAAAGCAATATTCAGAAGTCGAGTTCCACAGCTTTACTGCTTGAAATATGGAGGTCCTAATGTGAAGATGTGGTAACTAATTAAAAAAAAAAAAAGCTGAATTTATAATTATAGAACTGCATGGACAGGATACAACAGAATGAGAGCTCTCTCGCAACCATCCAGAGAGAAAAAAAAAATAAAAGGAAACATTTATGCCCAACGAGCAGGCATTACCTAGCTCCACACACCCCACAACCAATCACGATCTCTCTCTCTCTCTCTCTCTCTCTCTCTCTCTCTCTCTCTCTCTCTCTCTCTCTCTGTGTACACACACACACACACATATATATATATATATATATATATATATATATATATATATATATATATATATATATATATATATATATATATATATATATATACATATATATATATATATATATATATATATATATATATATATATATATATATATATATATATATATGGGGGGGGGGTTGTGAATCGCAAAGGCTATGAATTTCAGGGCTTTTAACTGACAATGGTAGTAATAGGAAAAAATATCCATTTTCAAACCTTCTTTCCATCTTCTGTATTCTTCATGTCTTTGCTTTGAGGGAGGATAACCTGATAAATAATTAAGAAATGGAGTATGAAAATACAAAGCAAAAATATACAACAATGAAGAGTATAAAGAATGGCGAGATGGAGATGAAATAGTTAAAGTCTCCCTTTACCACTACGGTATATGCTTTTAAATATCTTTTATTCCATACCAACTCCACTCAAGAAATATGTTCATAGAATAATTATAACTTAGAATGACCTTACGGACCAACTTCCGAAGTTAGTACACCCTGTGTATTTATTAATCTATATATTTATTTATTTTTTATTTGTGTCTCGCTGCATGCTTGTATCCTCCTATTCATTTAAGCTCGCACCGTTTTCGGAAAGAAATTTCCCTCAGGCACCTTTAATGCCATTCAGCGTGTGGTTCTGTTGTCTGGCATGGGAGGTAATTTAACTTGGAGAGAGGTGTCTGGGGGTTTATTGTTGTCTCTGCTAATGCCTTTAATTGGGACTATCTCTCCCTTCAGTGATATTAAGGTCGAAACACCTCGTTAGGAACACAAGTTTTCTGTGGACACACACACACACACACACACACACACACACACACACACGAACGTTTAGAAGAGCTACTTTTGATTCCGTTGTAGTCCACTGTGAAGCTACGAAGTTCAAGCGGGTATAGAAACTACGCAATGAATATAAAAATAAGCGTTTGATATTATATACAGTATTCCTCATAACAGACGGTCTTGTTTTACTCTGGGTAATTATTATATGAGTAATGGTGTAGACTTCACATTGACGGGGCACCACCAGTCTTGTGATATAGTAGACGTTGACACAAATTTCTTACACCTGAACATTCCTGGAAGTATTAAGCTTCCAAACTCCTGCTAAACACGTTTAAGAATTAATAACATCAGAAATTAGTTTTTATAAAAATGTACTTTCATGAAAATCACAAAAAATTCAACAAAAACGATCATTTTCACAATAACTGTACCTTTCCTTTTCTGACTAAGGCAAGATAAAATAATTTGTTTTCCATGAAACTCAGTGTAAGATATTTCAAGGCTCTTTCGTGCTAATGGCTGTTTTTAACTTTTTTTTTCCTTTTCTGGTTCGGTTGGAAGAGTTTGCGGATGGGGAAACCAGTCTTAACTTTAAAATACCCTTATGCTGACTCACAGAACACTAGTAGACAACCTGGTCAAAGCCTACTTTACGACTGATTTAGTAAAGACCATTACGTCTCATGTGAGTTACCTCTCTCTCTCTCTCTCTCTCTCTCTCTCTCTCTCTCTCTCTCTCTCTCTCTTTTAAATCAGAGGGTATAATGGTAATCTGATCCGGTGTTTAGTTTAATTGGGATTAATCTGTGTAGAAATAGGGATGTTCCATATTGTATCTACTCTTCTTCCCACAAGGGTTAATTGCCTCAAGTTATAAGGATGTTGTTACTAATGACACTGTGTAGCGATGGAGCAAAGTTCTAGAGCATTTTAGTATCTGTAGCATTAAAGGACTTCTAAACATGTTAGAACGCCACTTATAAACTCTTGATGATATATGATTCGGTCATTATAAGTGTTTCATCCTTGTCTTGGGAACGACTGTCTAGTTACGAGAAAGGCCAGACCTGAGAGTACCTTACACTATCCCCATGCAACCATAATAAGAAACCGTTAAAGACATAAAGCCATGTTATTTGAAATTGTTTTCTACATGGGCGCAGACTTCGCTCTCCTCTATTCCAAATTTTCTAATAACATACTTCATGTATGTAACGTGGAAAATGTTACGACTCGTTGTCTTTAGGAGTGACAGCTTGGAGGAGAGACTATTTGCCGTTTTAACCTTTTTTTTTTTTTTTTTCTTTTACGGACAGTAAGATCCTACTTCTTAGACTCGACCACATAGTTCACTCTGTAACATCTGTTTTGCTGAGTACGATAAAACGCCTCTAATTCTCTCTCTCTCTCTCTCTCTCTCTCTCTCTCTCTCTCTCTCTCTCTCTTATTTTTTTTTTTTTACTCCCTTGCTACCACATTGTCGCACCCTCTACCTCCCTTCCTCCCGCTCTCTCTCTCCTCAGTCAGTCAGCCATTCTACAACATCTATTCTTACTCGTGCTGCCCGGTCAGTAATTCCTTTACATTTCTAGCTTCCTAAACTAAGAAAGGATTCCAGCCAATGCGATCACTGGTACTTGGTTTAGAAATGTCATTAGATTCTGACATCCTTTCACCTTTTTTATTTCGGTTAGAGATTGCAACACATTCAGATATTCTTGATTAGCTTTGTAAGATATTAATAGGTTTTGACATTCCGAATTAATGAAGCAAAATGTTAACACATTTAGATGTTAACTGTTATTGAAATTGCCCTCAAGGTTGACATCCTTAATACTTCCTGGGTTACAAACTAATTGAATCGGAGTCCAAAACATTTTTATATTTTATTCATTAGTTTGTAAAACTCTCATCAGATATGAACACCGTGTACAATCGTTGGATTTCGTTGGATTTTAGCGACATCCCAGCCCAAATAAACATTACTGATTACTTTTGTAAGAACACAGTAGTGTTGGAAATCCCTGTGATTTTTGCTTAATGAAGTCGAACTCCATTACTCTATTTGATTACTGTAAATTTTTAAATTCATTCCTCATTATGTTTTGGCTCAGTTTCGAGACTATCTATCTATCTATTGCCAGAGGCCTCAATCCCGTTCGGGGTGGCCACAAACAAATCGCCTCCATGTCGCCCTGTCCCCCGCCATTTCACTGCCCCGCTCCCAACTCACCCCACCACCCTCTCTCTCTCAGTGAATGAATTACTGACTGCAACTGCACCAGCCCCGAGAAGCAACTTATTCATTTTATCATGCTGTCCTTTGGGTGAGTGAAAGGTAAAATGTCGTGCTACAAATATAGTGTGCATTTTGTTTACTGTTCATATTATTACGAAAGGTTATACCATTGTAATCAGCCATTAATCTGACTAATATTTTGGTTCTTATTGTTACTGACTTCCCCACAGAGAACAACGTATTCCTGATAATAGTTTTGATGGCCGCCTCAATTCTTGTCGAAGCCAGATGAGAATTGGTTAAAATATCTAGTATTTTTCCTACTAGTTGAAACAACTAAAGTTAGCTGTATACGTATGTATACACACTAACACGTGAACATATAGTCAAAAGGAAACACACACACACACACACACACACACACACACACACACACACACGCGCGCGCAAGCACAACTACCAAACCACTGCAAAAAACACAAAAACAAAAGCTTCCTTTACCTGAATTGGCTCCCGATAAGAAAATAAAATCAATTTGCTTTTTATTTTTCATCGAGGTTTTGGGTTCAACAACAACGACAAAAATGTGAAAAAGGACGATTTATATAGTTTTGTTTTTGCAGAGTGGTGTTTTTTAAAACGTGGATTTAAAGGGGCCAATATATACAAATGCTGGCCGCGAGAGAGGAGTGAGTTTTAGTTATTTTTCATTTTTTTTTTAACAGCTACACCGAGGAAGAACATACTTGTCTTCTTCCTTCAGACCCTATACGTCTTCATTTTATTTTATTTCTGGATACCCTCAGACAGTACCATTAGGCTTAGGGAGTGAAATTATTTTGTGTCACAGTATAGCTAAATATCTTTTACTCGTATTCAGAAACAAAATTGCGACTCAAGTAAAATATATATGCTTACAATCACGCACAGAAAATCACGCAAAACAAAACAAGCATAATTCACCAGCACAAATACAACCACTGCCATCATCATCATCATTTTTATCATCATCCTAATCTTTCCGTCTAGAGACTGCGTGAGGTAGGATTCCTGTAATACAACAATCCTTCCCGAAGTGGAACAGAATAGTCTACAAGTAGCAAAAACCATTATTATCATCACTATCATGACCCTCTTCCCGCCTAAAGAAGGGGTGAGGTACAATCAATAAAGCAGTAAAGAAAAACAACGAAAGCGAAAAAAAAAAAAAAAATCATTGCGCTGTGTGTCTAATGAAAACGGCCCATACAATATTTCATATAATAATTCATGTCCTTACTCATTTGTTATATAGTTTGAGATTTTCTTTACAAATGCATTTCACCTACACCTACCAGATTAAATCTAATCTGTTAACCTCTTTACTCCGATTATTTAATTTATTATTATTATTATTATATGGAAGTCCAGAGGGTGAAGTGCTTGAAAGGGTACAAGGAAGAAAGGTTGCTGGTCTTTTGAAGGCAGTGATAAGGAACAGGAAAGTGAGCATAGAAGTAAAAAAGTCGCTGCATGATACCAACTCTTACGTATGGAAATGAAGCTTGGATGTTACTGGAATGACAGAAGTCAAGAGTGAGGGCAGTGGAAATGAGTTATTTGAGAAGAGCATGTGGAGTTACATGGAGAGACAGACGACAATTGAGATAGTGACGGAGTGTTGTGGTGTGGATGAAAATGTGATAGAAGGGGTTAGGAGAAATTCATTGTGGTGGTTTGACCATTTATACAGGATGGAGAGCGAGAGACTGACGAGGAGAGTATATGTGAGGGAGATGGAGGGAGGGAGAGGGAGGGGGAGGCCAAGGATGAGATAAAGGGATGGATTGGAGAGGTATATGAGAGAGGGGTGTGTGAGCTGGGAGCAGGTCAGTGAAATGGAGGGGGACAGGGCGACATGGAGGCGGTTTGTTTGTGGCCACCCCTTACGGGATTAAGACGTCTGACAATAGATAGATAGACAGATTACTGGTACTTCCCGAAGATTTTACTCATGAGAACTTCCGAATCGGACTTGTCTTTTTTTAATGCAGGGATGACGAAACCCAGGGCTTGAAACCCTCAATGTTTTATCCATCGAGATAGTAGAGAAAAGGAAAGAAATGCCAAAAGAGAGCCAAAAATCAAGAACCGTTAATTTCGATATGCCTGGACACATTGTTTTCATTAACAAGACGTCTCCCATACTTTAAATGAAGTCGTCTGGAGATAACAGCAGTGGAATAAGTGTGTCATCATGCCAAAGAGGTTAAAAATAAAAGTAGCCCAACGCACTTTTGGCTCACTTTCATCTAACCATGTTGAGCTTAAAACAGATAACGGCAGGCAAAAGTTAGAACGAATGTCATGCCGAGCACAATTACTGATATAGTTTTTTGAGAAAGGTTTACAATTTTCCGACAATGATGCTTTCACTGACAAGTACTTAAAAGAAAACGAACACAGAACTTCTTGGAAACTATAATAAAATGGGTAAAACACTAGAAGAAAGCATAATATTTTTTGGACTTACACGAAGGATATAAATTTGCATTTACTTTACTGCTGTTGTTACTGCTACTGCCTGTAATACTACCACGTCATTATCATTATCATCATCTAAACTCTACGTCCCACAAATTTAGGGAGTACCTATACACATAAACTAAAAATAGGAAAAGTAAAGCCCGAACGGACGCTGTATAGACTTCACAACCAGATCATGCTGATAATAAAATAATGATACGGTAACTTATGGACAAGAGCCTGACATCACGCAAGGAATATGTACACACACACACACACACACACTCACAAATAGCTCACAAGCACTGGCGACCAAATTGTGTTCTAGTGGAGTTCAGAGAGTCCCTGGCACCTGTTCCTTACCAGTTACTTCTGAACTCTGACACGTTTTATGCAGGTGCAGGATGGGAAGACCTCCTGGTAGCACGATATGGCCAGGCAACTCTTATTCCTGGTGATGCAAACATCCTTCAATTCCTTCCTTATTCCCAACAAAGAAGTTGGTAAACTGCAAGAAAAGGGAAACTTTAGTCTACAGTCCACTTGGTTCATGTCCCGATGTACTTGGGGTGGCAAATACTATACTACTGTTTGTCCATATTAGGCGATATAAAAACAATTTAGAGAGATTGAGACGTAACAAGCACATAAGATAAATGACTAGAGGAGGTTTTAGGGAATCCCTCAAAATTATATATTCATAGATAACAAAGAGGAAGCCACTTAACATATTGCACAGCACAAGTTATGAAGATAGATAGACAGACAGATAGATAGAGATAGATAGATAGATAGATAGGTATATATTACTAAGTGAATGATATTAAGGAGGCTGGAGAATATAGTTCATGCAAAAACAAAACGCTTAGGCAGAGATATCCAGTGACCGTGCAGAAGGTGGTACTATTTAAAATTTAGTCGCTAAGGAGCCAAGCATCCTCGTACTTTCACGAGAGAGAGAGAGAGAGAGAGAGAGAGAGAGGTGATACGGGCGTAATCAATGGGACCAAGAATCACATTGGCAGCCATAAGAGACAAGAAAAACAGGGTTCGTAGAAAAGTTGGCATGTTCGTCAGCAAGGAGAAAAAGGGGCATGAAAGGAAAAACGGAAGTAAGGTGCTGAGCAAATAACGAAGAAGGGAGGTTAGTTAACTGGATAAGAGAGGGACGTGTACAAATTGGATCTGATTAGATTAAGTATGGCTTGTTTTAGTTTTGCTTGGACTGGGATAATTTGTGTTAGGTTAGGTTTGTTTGGGTGAGGTTAGATTTGGCTGGGCTTATATTGACATGATTTGGCCTAGGTTTAATTCGTTAAAGTAAATTTGGTCAGTTGCAGTTAGGTTAGGTTAAGTTAGGTACCTTAAGTTGGATTAAGTTATATACAGTGGACTAGGCTTGGTTCAGCACCAGAGAGAACGAGAGAAACGGATGAAAGGTGGTAGATAAATAAGGAAAGATGGTTGAGGATGATCATTTTTTTTTTTTGTACAATGAAATTTTGTCTTTAGTAATCTCCAGGCGATTTTGTATTCACCTTAGTAGAGACACCTTGATGAATAGAAGAGAAACACTCTCCATTAACTGCTGTGACAGAAGAGATCTTTTCTAAGAATACAGTTGTCTGATGGTAACAAGAAAATGAATGCAAGGTGTCAAGGTTGTGAAGTGTAAGGAGATAGTAGATCATAAGACGGATGATAAACCGACAAAAAACTGGGGAAAAAAAAGAGAGAAAGATCAATAAAACGAAATTATGAAATAGAGAAGGTAAAAAGGGATGTGGTTACGACATTATCCGGTAGATTATAAAAATGATACAAAAATGGAGGAAGGTAAAGAGATTAACAACGAAGAGGAGAAAAGAAGAAATAAGATAGGGGCATAAAGACAGCAGAATTTGGACGGTACATTAATAGACGGATACGATAATTAAAGAAAATGACTGACAGAATAGGTGGCATATGTATGGGCAAACTAATGAAGCGAGGAATGCAAAAAGAGAGATAATAGGCTGGAACTAAAAAGAAAGTGAGATTCAGGAAAGTTTTTTAAGTTGAGAGCTGTGGTAAATGGTAACATGCAAACGACAACAGAGGTGGGTAAATGGCTAAGCATAAACAGAGAAAGACAACATGTAAAATTACAAGGAAAAATCAAACAAATAAAACTTAAGACGGGAGATAGGTGGATGCTACGACGAGAGAGAGAGAGAGAGAGAGAGAGAGACTGCTGACTTGGTGTTTCAAAAAGCGGTGGTTGGAGTCGTTAGGTGAACTTCACGAAGGGTGATCGTGACTGTGTGCTGAAAGTTTGTCTGTCTGTCTATCTATATCATTACACCAGGCTATTCACTGTGTGTGTGTGTGTGTGTGTGTGTGTGTGTGTGTGTTCCGCACTGGGTCTATGTATTAGTTACTCAATCTATCCAAAAACGGTTACTTCTCTCTCTCTCTCTCTCTCTCTCTCTCTCTCTCTCTCTTGAGCTTGTGATCGGGAGGTCGCAAGTTCGAGCCTCGCCCGGGCTACCGTTGCCGGGAGGGGTAGCTCCCTCCTGTAACCCCAGCGGGGCTATATGGCCTTCGTTGCCTAGCTCGGGGAATTCATTTCTCCATTTTCTCTCTCTCTCTCTCTCTCTCTCTCTCTCTCTCTGTTTTGCTGTTGAATCTTTTTCCGCAGGTTTCTCCGTTTGTCTCTGCCTTAGTTTTTCATCTTGTAGTGTTAATTTCCTTGTACTTCAGTCGTTCGCTATTTCTGCCGCATTTCTTAGCTTTCAGGTCTGTTAATCATTTATACTATTTCATTTCCATTTCTGCTTGTCTTGTTTGTATATACATTTATTGCTTGTTTATTCACCTCTTGTTGAATTGTCTTCTCTTCAATTTGCCTCTTGTCACTTATTCACCTATTTTATTCATCGATTTAATTGATCCTCTATTGTCCCCTACATTCCTGCCCCTATCCATGAATATTTTTCTCTCTCACTCTTCTTGCCTTTTATCATCTTTCGTGATCTTTTTCAAGAATTTTCTGATAATCTTCTCCATATCTCATCATTTCAATATCTCTTCCTCGTTTATTAATTTCTTCCTATTTTTTTTTTCTGCCTCAGCTTTCCTTTTCTGCCTCTGTATTTTCCCATTCTTCATCTCTTTCTGCTATTCGCTATTCATTTCGGCCTAATTTACTTACGCATTTCTTTTCCATTTCCTCTTCATTTTTTCTCAACATCTGCCTCTCTTATGCTCTCAGTTTTCTCCCCTATCTTTTCTCCTTTGTCTTTATATCTCGTGGTTTCTTCATCTCATGTCTTTTCGCTACCCTTCCTTCTCTCTCCTCTGTATCTATCTCCCTTCGTTTCTGCATATATTCTTGCCTTTGTTACTTCAGTTATCGATTCCGCCTTCGTTTCTTAGTCATGTTCTTCGCTGTACATTCTTCACCCTCTCTTTCTTCTTTTTCTTTTTTTTTTTGCGTATCCTTTCTTCAGTTTCGTATTTCGTCTTCATTTTATCTTTCCCCCTGCCTCTCGCTTCCATTTTTATCTTCTGACTGCAGTTTTTATTTTCCGCCCGCCAACCTGTCTTTCAACCTCCTGAGCGTCCCTTTCGCTCTCCAAGGCTCCATTCTTTATTATTTTTTTTTTTCAATTTCCGCATCTGTCTGCTCGTTTCTGTGATTTCGTGCTTGACTGTGTGTTTGTTTACCTGTCTGTTTTTACTGGTTTCTACCCTTCCATGGCTCTTTGCCTGTCCGTTTGATTGATTTTTCTTATTTCATTTCCTTTTCTCGTTTAGTCAGCTTCATCGCTGTCCCTGTCTGCTATTGTCTCCGATACCAATTTGTAACGGCGGTTAACTTGATATCATGTTTGTTTCTAAGTCTTCATATCTGTCTGTTTATCTTGCTTCGGGTAGCTTTCTTACTCTTCATTTCTTCAGTTTTTTAACACTTTCTTTTTCTGTTACAACCCCCGTTACTCATTTTCCAATCCTATTCGTTTCTGTGACTGGAGGCTGTCTGTTTCATAGATTCGTACTGAATTCATCCTCTCTGTATTTTCTTTGCTTAATGATTTACTTCATTCAACATTATTCTCTGCTGTTTCCTCCTTTTCAACCCATCAGTATGTCTGTTTGCTACAGTATCTTGCGTGCGTCTGTTACTCCAGGTCTGCCTGTCTCTTTGGCATGTCTTTCATATCTCTCTTTTCATCAGCCTTTTCCCTCAACATTTCTCTCCTCTGTTTATATTATTTTTTAACATAATTCCCTTTATAAATAAATTTTCATCGTATTTTTTTCTGTTCCGTCTTCATTTATCTATTTATACATGCAAATTTGGTATCCAGCTTCTCCAACATTTACTAATTCACGTATTTTTATATCATCATCCTTTCATTCCTTAAACATCATCTGTCTGTATCTTGTCCTCCGATTCACCCTTGCTGCACAATTTTGCTGTCCTGCTACTTTTCGTAACTCCATATTTATCTCACTCTAAATCCATTCTCTCTCTCTCTCTCTCTCTCTCTCTCTCTCTCTCTCTCTCTCTCTCTCTCTCTCTCTCTCTCAATCCATAACCAATTTCTTTAGCCTCTTTCTCTACTCTTATATCCGTTCCTCCTTTTCTATGTGTTTCATTTTTTTTTAGCCTTACTCAAAAATTCTTCAGCCTCTGTGCCCAAGACCATTCCCTTACCTTTACCAAGCTTACCTTCCTGCATCCCTGTCCGCTTCCGTACCCGTCTCCCTTCCTGCCTGCCTTCCTATCTGCTCATCTCCCTTCTTGTTAGCCTACTTGCCCTCTACCCTGCCTCTTTCTTTGCCTAGATCCCAGCCTCTCTCCCTGCGTCCCTACTTACCTACCACCCTAGCTAACTGTCGTCTTCTTACCTCCATACCTGCTTGCTTCTCTGCCTTCCTGTCTGTCTGCCTGCCTACCTATTTCTTTACCGTCCTTTCTCCTTGCTTCTATCCCTACCCCGGTGTCTCGCTCCCTGATTTTTTCCTCGCCTATCTCTCCTTTCTTTCCTGCCCTCCTGCTTCTCTGCCTTCCCGCTTTCCTGCCATCCTGCTTCCTTGTCCTCTTGGTTCCCTGCCATCGTGCTTCCCTGCCTTCTTGCTTTCATGTCTTCCTGCCTGCTTGTGCTCAGCCTCGCTTGGTCACTTGAGACACCTGTAATGACCTGGATGTGAATGTCAACTTGTCTTACTTCCTGCCTCATTCCTTGTCCCACTCCTTGTTCCACTTCCTGCCTCACTCCTTTTCTCACGCCTGCTTTACTCCCTGCCTCGCCCTCTACTTCACCCATGGACTCATCCCCCGTCTCACTCCCTGCCTCATATCCTGTTCGTTCCGTCACTCACCCTCTGTCTCATTCTTTCCTCACTCCCTCCTTTTCCCACTTCACTCACTGCCTCACCCTCTGCCTCACTTCCTTCCTCACTCGACACGTCACTCCCTTCGTCACTGTCTGCCTCCCCTCCTGGCAATCCCCCTGCCTCTACTACTCTAGTCATTCCTTTCTCCCTGCCTCTCTTATTTCTTCTGTCTTAGCCACACAGTCCCTTCCTGTTTTTCTGCCACACCTCCTCCTCCTTTTTCCTGCACACCTGCCTCGCTCCCTGTCTTTTCTCTTACCAAATAACTGTCTCACTTGCTGATTCATCCTAAGTTTTGGGGTCCAGCTCCATCACACGTCCGTCATCAGTCCACATATATATCTCAACACCTTTCTTATTCTCGTTGACTTTTTTTTTCCTTAAGATATCCCAATACAGTTATCATATTAGTTATTATATTTCTCAGATCGTACCAATATTTATCATATTGGTCACCATTTTTTACACATACATTACTACAGTTCATACATTCATTGGTTTTCAAACTGATTTTTTTTTTTTTTTTAAGATATCCCAGTAGAGTTATTAGTTATTACATATCTCTAACCAGACCAATTTTTATCATATTCGTCACCATTTTTTTACACATTCATTACTACGTTTCCTAAATACAGTGTTTTTCACATTCACCGTTTTTCTCATATTAATATCCTGCCACATCTTCATGCTCTTTCTCATATCTCCACAGAAAAAACTGGGACCTTCATTTGCAGGCCGTGCACAGTGGAAGTTCCACGTGTCCCTATCTTGGCTCTCTTATAGTCTGCCATAATTATCTTATCGAGATCTGGGGGGGGGGAGGTTTACAGTTTATTTGCCGTTTCTCATCGGCAGAAAAAGGCAAAACTATGACTCTTCATATTTTCTACAGCATCTCGCAATTACCACTATTTTCTAGTGTCAATCTAATCTTGCAGCTGAGAATCAAAGATGCAGAGACGGCAATTTAAGGTAAGGTTCAAGTGGACAGAGTATGGTTACTGAGCAACTAACTTTAGTCTTACGAGGAGGAACTGTATGCCGAGGTGTTACTCTCGGTAACAAGACTCCTGTGGCCTCCAGGCAGTACCCAGTCAATTTCAGTGGTTACGAGCGAGGATGAATCCCTCGCGAATCCCTCGTCAAGTAGTGACATTTTCTCACGTGTGAGCAGCCCTCCCAAGCCCAGCCCAGCCCGGCCCGGCCTGACCCGGCCCGACCCGGCCCTACCGTAACACTTTTGAGAAGCTTATATCTAAGCAACCACAGGGCTGATCACTGCATGGTTTGCACCATACGATAGCCCAATTCTTTAAGATATGTTTTGTAAAAGTTTCATCATACCGAGGCGGTGCACGTGGCCTGTGACATACGCCAAGTGCAGCATGCCGCAAATCTTCAACAAAGGGCCACTGGCCAGACAGTTTGTCGTAAAGGCATGAAACTTGGTGGGTAGATAGCTATCTAGGCATCCTCGGGGTGTAAGGCGACATTTCGATGCTTTCGGATTTAAATGGCCTATCTCGTACCTCGCCGACAAAGGCGTTTTACTGGTATTAGCTTTTACGAATTTTAAAGAAAACTATTTTGGCTCAGTGATAAGCAGGTCAAAACTTGCAGAACCTGAGAAGAGTTAGAGTGGGGGTTGCCCTGGTCTTTCATGGAATATTGACTTCATATCTGAAGGCCAAGGTAGTGCTGTCAAATGTTTATAATTATTTTCTGTACAGTCAGAAATGTTCAGGTTGTAATTATTATAATTATGAGCGCCATCACTCTCAATGATGTCCTATAGAATTTTGCAAGTTAGTATCCGAATATCATCTATTCATTGTTTTGCATTAATATCTATCTATCTATCTACTCCCAGACGCCTTAATCCCGTAAGGTGTTGCCACACAAATCGCCTCCATGTCGCCCTGTCCCCCGTCAATTCACTGTTCTGCTCCCAGCTCACACCCCTCTCACTCATATACCTCTCCACTCCATCCCTCCATCTCATCCCCGACCTCCCTCTCCCTCTCCCTCTCCCCCCCTCCACCTCACTCACATACACTTTCCTCATCAGTCTCTCACTCTCCATCCTCTCCACATGCACCTGAATGTGAATCTCCTAACGCTTTCTAACACATCCACATCCACACCACAACGCTCCTTCACTTCATTTGTCAGTCTGTCTCTCCATGTGACTTCACACGCTCCTCTCAAATAACGCACTTCCACTGCTCTCACTCTTCACTTCTTTCCCTCCAAAAAGGTCCAAGCTTCATTTCCAAATACGTTAGCGTTGGTATCACAATACTGCCATGCAGTAACTTCTTCACTTCCATGCTCACTTCCCTGTTTATTATCACTGCTTTCAAGGAACCAACAACCTTTCTTCCTTGTTATACTCTTTCAAGCACTTCACCCTCTAAACTTCCATCCTTATTCATCACACTACGCAAGTACTTAAACGCACTTACATTTTCTATTTCCTTCTCATCCAACCTAACTGTACATTCACTGACTTCACTTCTCTTAATGACCATAACTTTACTCTTCCCTACATTCAACTTTAGATTCCGTTTCTAACACACTTTCTAAAACTCATCTACCAAGCCTTGCAGCTCCCCTTCATCTTCATTTAACAACACAGTATCATCTGCAAACAACAGTACAGGGAGTTTCCAAACACTGCCCTCTCTCACTAAGGCCGCTCCAACATCCACTGCCCTACCTTGTATCTCTTTTATAACCCCATCCATATACGGACTGAACAACCATGGAGACATAACATATCCCTGTTTCAATCCAACCTTCAAATAGAATGATTCACTCAGTTCACCACCCACACGCACTGCAGCATTAGCACTCTCATACATACTCTTCACGGCATTCAACAACTTCCCATCTACTCCATATATTCTTCATACTTTCCATAATCCTTGTCTATCCACCCTGTCATAAGCATTCTTCAAATCCACGAAGGCCGCATACAACTTCTTTCCCGTCTCTAGAAACATTTCCACTAAAGATCTACACAACATCTTCCCTTCCGTTCCTTGTTCTTCTCCAACTAATTCCTCTGTCATTTCCCTAACTCTGTCAATAAGTATCCTGCCATATACTTATCCTATTACACTAAGAAGACAAATGCCCCTATGATTACCACATACTTCTTTTTCCCCTTTTCCTTTGTACAGGGGAATAAGAACTTTCATGAATGTATCTTTCATCATTTGTATTGTCCGATAAAAATTCCACTACCTGCAGTTCTCTTTTAATATAAACATAAAACAGTAATATTCATTCACTCACTGTCACTTTTATAAGACTTTTCTTTTAAACTCTAGTAGCCTCTTACACGTGCCCTCACGTCTATCGAATAAAGAAATTGGTTGAGAAAAGCATTGTAATAATATCTACATAGTATGCCATGCCACAAACAGTCCCTAAAAAATCACTCATGATATTTTTCGTTTTTGTCTCCTCCTCCTCGTCCTACAATCGAAATCCATGTAGCACCTACACATGTGCTTCATTCCCAATCTAATAGTTATCATTAGGTTGGATGTTTGATTTAATCATTGCCCTCCGTCTCCTCTTTCTCTGCCTCCTCCTCCTCTCCTGTTTTCATATTAATCTATCAGTTAATTTCCTGTCCCTCAGCTGGTGGGTTACATATTTGTTTTCAAATTCTTAGGCTCCTCTGGTGCTCCTCCTTCAGTTTCTCCTCCAGCACCTTTTTTTTTTCACATTTATCGCTCACCCACTTGTTTCATATCCTGTAACAGTGTTACTGATTTGTGTTACTTTAATTTTCACTCTCTTGTGCTCTCTGCTGTCTTCATCTTCTTCTGTTTTAACACCACATTCTCACTCACTATACTCCCTGTATCATGCTCATCTGAAGGTTCCATGTTAATATTCAGTCTTCAATGCTCTCTCCCTCTTCGTCTTCATTTTCTTTTCCTCCACTAGTTCTCCTCTCTCTTTATCACCCACCCACTAGTTTCAGTTCCTTTTCATCGCCTACCATTATGATCTACTTATTTTTCACCTAGCTGAGCCCTCTACTCCCTACTTCCTACTCCTCCTCCTGCTGTCATACCACCTTCCAACGTATCATATTTCCTAGCTCATATTCACCATAAGGTTTGACGTTAACTTTCAATCTTGTGCTCTCTCAAACTCCGCTTCCCTGTTTTCTTCTTCCCCACCTCTTTATATCAATCAAACTGCTTCATATCCCCTCGCTCACTGTCCCCAACTTCTCAGATTTTCAGTGCATCATCCCTCTTCGCTTCCCTGTCATTCTGTTTCTTCATGTGACTGTATTTCTGTCTCCTCACCTACCTGTTTATCTTTTCGTCTGTCTCTCTGTCTCGATCTTCGCCTGTCTGGTTTTCCCTGGCTCTTTGGCTATTTGTCAATATCTCTTCGTCTGCCAGATTTTTTTTTTTTTTATGTCAGCCACTTTGTCAGTGTCTCTGCCACTTCGCCCGATTGTCTTCCGGTCTGTCATTTTGCCTGTCTGTCTCCCTCTTTCCCTCTTCACCTGCCTGTTTTAATGTCTTTTTTTTGTTTTCCTGTTTCTCTGCTTGCGTTGTTGCCTATCTGTTTTTACTTTGCTTTTGGTCTCTTTGACAGTCTGTCTCTTCCATTGCTACCGCCCTGTGTGAGTGCCATCGTAAATTCACATCAGTTCATCGTTCAGTAAGATGGCATGTTTCCCATTTCTCTTGCTATTTGCAGTTACTTCAGTTAAGAGAGACCTTTTGAAATGGAACAGTTTAATATAGCATTCAACTCCTTCACCACAAGGGTGCTCTCCTAAGCTAGGTATGATGTTCTTGGTGGTAGGTGGGGACGCCAACCACCTACTCACTTGATGCTGTGCTACCTTCGGGCAACTCTAGATTGGCAATGAGCCAAATTATTTCTTTCACATCAGGAAGCCATTTACTACTGTATAGATTGAAAATAAATGCCTATAACAGTTTATCTCCTTACACCATAACACCTGAAAGTTTTATATATGGTATTCTTTACACCGTACAGTATTTTTATCTGTTAAATGATGACACTTGAGACTGATATATTACCAATGTTTACCTTTGTATTTTGTCATATTTATCCACATTCATAAAGGAAAATATAATAGTTTTAAAATTTTATCATAAAGGTCCCTCGAGGGGAGGCTAGCCTGCTTTTTTCTGATGGAACAAAGGCTCCCTCTCTGCTTTTGTCTCTTTGAGGGGTGACACCGTGTTCTCCAGCCTGGAGCTTTCCTTCTCTTAGCCTTATTATAAATTAGTACATTGACTCCTTAACCCCTAAAAGGCATTTTGATAGTGTTACACCTACGTTAGTAATGTTTTGAAGTGATATCCACATGAAAAAATGTACAGAACAGCTCTGTCAGCATCTTGCCACCCTGGAGTAAATATATGCAATGATGAACACTTTTCTGATGCTGAAATTTGGCGTGTAATCAAGAAATATGGGTGATGAGTTCTTATCCTGTGCAGTATCACTAAACAGTAGAAGTTGGAGTGGTCAAAAAGGCAACTGAATTATGTTATATCCTTGAAATACTCGCATGGATTTTTCTTATTTCCATTTAAGTATCACAGTTTCACCTTAGTAATTAATTGGAAACTACCTGAAAGTTTCAACACTTTCGGGGATGCAAGTCTGAAAGTGGACTTCATCCAAGTTCTGGCACTGTACGAGTGTTCTAGTCTTGTGATTGGGTCCAGTATGGCCATTGTCTGGTTTTCAAGAACTGTATTTTCAAGTCTTGACCTGAATTAAAACAAGTCAGATCTCCCAGGCGTCGGCAAATATATACGGAGATACAGCGAAGTTACTAAAAAACGGCCGTCTACAGTAATATGTTTCGCGTACACCCTCCACCCCCGTAGGACTAATACTTCCTCGAGCTGAAGGTGTAGACAGAGTACTAGTGCTTAGACACTGAAAATGGCGAAGATAAAATTACTCTGTCTTCTATCAGTTTATTCAGTTTTCCTTCTTAAATGCTCGTCTGGGATACCGACTGTGTCACTTACTTCCTTACTATCGTACTTACTTTCATACACGTCTATATTTTTCTATTTTAATTAATATTCCTTGCTGTATATATATTGTTTATTCTATTTTTTTTAATTGGCCAATTTTTCATCTCTCGTAACTTCATTTGATGTTTTTCCTTTTAAAATTTTTATTCTTCACTTATCTTACTTTTTATATAAATATTCTTAATGTTTTTGTTATACGATACACCTTTCTGACTTAAAAATTTCCCTTCATGTCTCATGACATGTACTTTCTACACATTTCCAATGTCCATATTTTCTTACCTGTATTGTCTATTTCTCTGGCTTTCTCTTGTTTCGCATCCCATATCATTGGTGCGCTTACTCCTTCTCCTTCTCTTCAACCATTTCCTGAAAGTTGTTTCCCCTCTTGTTTCTTTACTTTTGTGTCCCCCCCCCCTCTCTCTCTCTCTCTCTCTCTCACACACACAAACACACACACACACACACACACACACACACACACACACACACACACACACACACACACACAAAACCCATACCAGAGATCAGCAACCCTCAAAGCTAGAAGAGCCATATATTTTATAGTTTAAAAAAAAATTAGTACTCTCGGACCTGCAATACAAAAAATTGTTTCATAAACCGAAATCTACAGTATTTCTAAATCGAAACAAAACATATTGTTCGATCTACTTATATTCATAAAGCGAATCAAAATATAATAATATGTTTTGTAATTTATTATGGGTTGAAACAGGGATGTGTCATGTCTCCATGGTTGTTCAATCTGTACATGGATGGGGTAATAAAAGAGGTAGAAGGTAGGGTAGTGGATGTTGGAGTGGCCCTGGTGAGAGAGGATAGTGTTTGGAAACTCCCTGTACTGTTGCTTGCAGATGATACCGTGTTGTTGAGTGAAGACGAAGGGGAGCTGCAAGGCTTGGTGGATGAGTTTGAGAGAGTGTGTAAGAAACGGAATCTAAAGGTGAATGTAGGGAAGAGTAAAGTGATGGTCTTTGAGAGAGGTGAAGTCAGTGAATGTACAGCGAGGTTGGATGGTGAGGAATTGGAAAATGTGAGTACGTTTAAGTACTTGGGTAGTGTGATGAGTAAGGATGGAGGTTTGGAGGGTGAAGTGCTTGAAAGGGTACAGCAGGGAAGAAAGGTTGCTGGTTCTTTGAAAGCAGTGATAAGAAACAGGGAAGTGAGCATGGAAGTGAAAAAGTTACTACATGACAGTACTGTGATACCACCTCTAACGTACGGAAGTGAAGCTTGGACGTTGTTGGAAGGACGCAAGTCAAGAGTGAGAGCCGTGGAAATGAGTTATTTAAGAGGAGCCTGTGGAGTCACATGGAGAGACAGGCTGACGAATGAGGATATAAAGGAGCGTTGTGGTGTTGATGTGGATGTGATAGGAAGCGTTATGAGGAACACACTGAGGTGGTTTGGCCATGTGGAGAGGATGGAGGGTCAAAGACTGACGAAGAGAGTGTATGTGAGTGAGGTGGAGGGGGAAAGAGGAGGGGGAGGCCGAGGATGAGATGGAGAGATGGGGTGGAGAGGTATATGAGAGAGGGGGGTGTGAGTTGGGAGCAGGGGAGTGAAATGGCGGGGGACAGGGCGACTTGGAGGCGATTTGTTTGTGGCCACCCCAAACGGGATTGAGGCGTCTGGCAATAGATAGATAGATAGATTTATTCAGCATGCATTAATATATATATATATATATATATATATATATATATATATATATATATGAGAATCCTCATAAGTCAAGGTAATATTAATTATGTTAGTACTGTAGTATGAATGATAATTATGACACTCATAAAATATTACAAAACACAGGCTACTTTGCATTCATAAAAATTATAAGATCATATTCTGGTAACTTTAAGAGGAAATCCATTATTACAAAGCAAAATTCTCATTCAATCTACTTATATTTACAAAGTGAATTAAATTATAATTGTTCTGTTATTTATATCTTTCAAAGTTGAATTAAATATCTAATGTTGCCTTGCATGTGTTATATGATGCCTTCGTTCTGAAAGAATAAATGGTTATTTATGAAGCTCCTGGAGCCGCAAACCTGTCCTAAAAGAGCCGCATGCGAGTCCTGAGCCGCAGGTTGCCGACCTTTGACGTACGCCCACGACCAAACACAACTCCAGGGACAAACTCATGCATATAAATGCACACACGCATGTAAAAAAAGGCGGATGCACCCAATTGCCTGTGCCTGAACATGCAAACATATAATGCTTGCGGGTCAAAACTCACAAAATACACTTACTCAAAACACACAAACTCATCCAGACAAAACAAACAGACACATCCATGCAGTCTAATATTAAGGATTCCAAGCACACCTCATTCTTCCATGCCCACCCTCATAACACAGACACACCAACGCGAAATATACAGAAGTAGAATTCAGCAAAACAGTCTCACATCCAGACATTCTACTCTCGAAGACTACAGCGAGGTTGCGTCTGGATGAGCGCATGAATACATGGCTAAGGCTTGCTGCCTGCACAGGCTAGGGTGGACCCGGCAGGATGAAGCTGCCCCACTCTCACTCCCTATTCCCATTCCTTTTGACCTGTCCCTGCTACTGCCGCATGAATGATTATCACCCTGTACATGCAGCTGCCTTATCTCATTTGCTCCATTTTTCCTGTTGTTTCAGAGTGGCACTGACGGCCGTATGCTTAAAGCTAATGTAGGGCCTTTCCTAAGGGCCCTATATCAAAACGGTATGCTAAAAGTTTAAGTAGGGAAAGACCTCCCTCAATATGTAGGGTTGTTCCAACATTTTTTAAAGGGGAGGAATGCTTGGCTTTCGCAAACCCTACATTTAATTATTCGTAACAAAGTAACTCTGTACCTCCAGAAGGCATAGAATAATGTAAATAGTTTATGTAATGTAAAAAATATTTTAACTTGCTAAAAGTGCAATGCAAACATACACGGGAACTGAACCGTTGGTTATTAAAACACGCGGGCTGTACCTTACCGAGTAGTAGGTCAAATTCGGGCCCGTCTCTGTTCTGGCGGAGACAAGCACTATCATTTTTATATTTTTAAGAGCAGTTGACAGTAGGCGAGATCCTAAAATTGACATGTGTAAACCACTTTAATACGTTACTCATGTGATTTAACTTAATATAGAACGTTCAGACAATGCTAAAGGTTATAATATACGTTAATATATGTAACGAGAAAGTTACTGTTCTTCGCTCATAGGCCAAACGATGAAGCGTCTTGCCAGCATGGGATCATCATTGCGTTTTAATCTCAGGCACTGCAAATTGTTTTTCATTTTCTTGTACCATTATTTGTTATATATCAATTGGATGGAAAGCTTTCGGTAAACATAGGGACATTATGAAGAGTATATTGCTAGTTTGTATGAAACGAAAAGTAAATAACGAATGTATAATTCCAGCTATGACGTATCCTTGTGAGACTTGGAAACTGACCAAATCGATGGAAAATAAATTAAGTCGTTCTCAGAGAGCTATGGAAAGGTCAATGTTGGGAATATATTTAAGAGACAGGAAAAGATCAACTTGGGTGAGAGAGCAGACTAATGTCAAAGATAATGTAGAAGGTATAAAAGAACGGAAATGGAGGTCGGCAGGCCATGTAGCAAGAATAAGGGATAATCGATGGTATCAGCAGCATTCTATTCATACTTCTTGGTAATCGTTAAGGAGACATAGGACCACCTTATTTTGCATTTTTTCCTTGCTTTAGCCCTTCATGGAATTCTTCATGTACTTTCGAATTGTATTTTCAAGTTACAGTGTTTTTCATTTCTTTTAAATATGGTAAAAAGTGCTTTAAAATGCGGTGTTTGTTCATGGACAGCCACTATCTTGCTGTGCATGAAGACCGATGGACGCCATCTTAGAGCGCCATATACGATCGAAATTACCCTTGCAGGCCTAATTAAACAAACCTAACCTAAACTTTCGTAACAACCCAACTTTATTTCTCCTAACGTTACCTAACCTATTTGAGACTAACCTAACCAATTTTATGCTAACCCAACCAAACTAATCCTAATCTGTGCACGAAGACTGACAAACGCCTTCTTAGAACGCTATTTTTCAGCGAAATTGCCCTTATCAGTGCTCATTTACCCAAACCTATCATAAATTTTCGTAATTCAACCCTGCCTTATTTATCCCAACTTGTTTTAAGCTAACCTAACCAGTTTTAAGGTAACCTAACCAAATTTATCCTAACCCAACCTAACCTGACCTATCTCCAGCGCTAACTATCATATTTACAACATAAGTATTGATTAAAAAGTTTATTACCATAATAGTATATAAAGTATACGTACAAATAAGTGCTGATACATAAAAAAATGATGGAAAATTATTTAATTTGGTGCTGATTGACATCGTCTGGACAAAGAATAGTCATGGCGACTCCCACGGGAGCACTTCCGACGTACCAACTGGTCACGCAGGGCTACCAACGTCCCCCTTTCCCTTAATGTTCTCTTAGCATACCGTGTAAAAATTGAGGGCTTGCTTGTGCTTTCCTTAGTGTGTAAAGTAGGGACCAATGTAGGGCCTCTCCATATGTGTTTAAGCATACGGCCGTGAGCCCTAGGTGTGTAGGAGAGACGAATACCACGGATTATGCACTACAGTACAAAACCACTGTACAGTACAGTACTTGCCCTGAAAGATCACTTTCACTTTCACTTAGCACTTGTTTTCCATAGAGTAACTTTCCTTACCTTCTAATAACTTACATATAAGGTACCAAATTCTCTAAATTCTTACTTCAATACAAGAATGACACTCATTTCCAAATGGTTATATTGGTTAAAGCACTTATTTCCAACACCATAGTTCTCCCTATTTTTTATGAATTATGTCCCTGTTTTCTGTGATTTATGTATATTTCGCTTTTTTCTACTCTCTTGCGTTATTAAACGTATGTCATTTCTTAATTTGGTAAAATGACATTCTCTACACTGAAATTTTCTTTATTTTTCTGTACCACTTATTTTTCTATTTTTATGTACATATCTAAACTATACACACTTCTCCTCACACCCATGACATACTAGACTGAGGCTATGTGGGTGGTGATGAGATGGCGGTGATGCAGGGGTTCCATGAAGGAGGTTGGGCAGTCACAATGCACCATTTTTGCTGCACGTTACATTTGGCTGCCAGACAATGTCCCCACAGTTTGACTCCTCAGAGGACTATCCCAAGGCATCGGATGGGTAGGGGAAGAGCTCAGGCTCTGGTGGAACATTAGGGTTACTCTCTTGTGGTAGCAAGTTGCCATGGGAGGAGGCACAGGTGGGCGTCCATAAAATGCCACACTCTGTGTGGTAGCTTCAGTCCTCATACATCGTCTCTCCAGTCGACAACGATGACGCAGTTACCTATAATTCCGTCCCAATCGCGTGGCTTAGCAGGAATGGAGGTGGCAAGAACTAGGCGGGTGGTAGCGGCAGAATCAGAACTCATAATTCTTAGTCCTTCTCTGTTGTATCGTAGACTGGTAATGACATCGATCCGCCTCCACTATACTCGCGTGGTGCAGTGGTGACAAAACAAATCGGCAGCAATTTCAAACTTTATTTGGAAATGCAAAATAGCTATGTCTGTCAGTCCGGGTTTCCCAGACATGTGACTTTCGATGACTAATGCCGTCAGCTGGGGATTAGGCAAACACCACACACACACACACACACACACACACACACACACACACACACACACACACACACACACACATTTTAACCTTAAAGAAACCTAGCTCAGCTTCATTTTCCTAAACACACTCACTCAAAGCACGTATAAATCACAACAAATCAAACGCAGTAACAATCACACAAACACCTACACTTTCACGTAATTCATTTTTAAGGATTATAAGTACTATGTCACCTTCCTCAAACACTATACAATACACACAAGAGCATCCACTCAAAGTACACACAAACATAAACCCATTAACCACATATAGAGACAATCACACAACAGAGAAAAGCAGAATTACAGTCACACACCATGTATTTAAGCATTCCTTGCGCTTTGCCATCTCTCTAATGTATACACACAAAAAACATACCAACCCATTCTCACAGAACACATCCACGCACTCTTACCATAAGGATTCCAGTGGCAGTGTAGCATACTCACCAGAAACACATGCTCCCTTTGAACATACATTAATACACTAAAACATACCAATACATTCTACTTGTAAGGATCCCAAACATTGCATTCTACCCATCGCACCCACACAAACCAAAGAGGCACAAAGTCACACCCATATACCCTTGGTTTAAGGATTCCAAAACTGTCTCACACTAATCTAACACCTTTCCCTTTCCAACCACACTCAGGTATCGCTCCCTCCACTTTCACAATGGCTGTTTTAATTTTTCATTGGTAGGCTACACATCACATCTGGTAGATCCTTCCAGAACTAAGAAACCTGAGTGCACGTACATAAATACATACGTACACGATGATATTGGTGCAGACCGGCACTTTCCTGTACCATGCTCTCTTCGTCTGTCTGAAATACATTCTCTCATTCCTGACTTTGATCCTAAACCTTGTTCCATTCTCTCTGTCTCTGTTTGTCTGTCTGTCTGTCTCTGTCTCTGTCTCTGTCTCTGTCTCTCTCTCTCTCACCCACACACACACACACACACACACACACACACACACACACACACACACACACCAATGTCGCCTCACACCATGCGTTCTTATAAACACGCCTCGAACATTCACGTATAAGGCTATGCAGCTGGGGCGTCGGGAGATTTGATTTTAAATCCCTTGTTGAGATAAGGTCGGTTAGTTGCCAGGCTTACTAGGCGGGGGTAAGGAAAGGAGAGGAGGAAGGGAGGAATGGAGAGAGGAGGAGGAAGGGAGATTGGGCAAGGGAGGGTGAAGGGGAATCAGGGAGAGGGAATTGGGCAGAAGAGAGGGAGAGAAGGAAGAGAAAAGAATGAAAGACGGAGGGGAAAGAAGAGGAAGAGAGAGGGAACAGGGAGAGAGAGAGAGAAGGGAAAGTGAAGAAGAAAATTGAGAGAGGATAGAAGACAGGAGGAGAAGGGAAGGAAGTGAAGGAAGGGTCATGGAGATGAAGAAAGAAACGAAATGGATGAGAACAAAAGGAGGCAGATTTATGAGAGGGAAGAGGAATTAAACAGAAGGGAAACAAGAGAGAGAGAGAGAGAGAGAGAGAGAGAGAGAGAGAGAGAGAAAGGTGAAGAATCGACGAGTTTATTGCTTCTTCTCGTCTCCGTTTTGTCATCAGTATCTCGTACTTCCGCTGATTCCCCTATCCATCTTTTCTTTTTTTTTTTGCTTTGCTCGTTTATTCTTTAATTTCTTTTCCTTTTTCATGCCTATTCCAGTTTCCATCTCTGCTCTCTATCTCCTTTGATTAATTCCCATATTTTTCATTTTTAAATTCAATCACAAAAATTCACCTTTTGCAAAGGATAACTTTTGCTTTATTTATTATAATTATGAACACCGTTTTATTTCTCTTTGGCCTGTTTATTCATTGTCTCTGTTCTACTAACCATCGCGTCCCCGTATCACCTTTTCACCTTTCTCTTTTTTCTGTCTTTTTTCTGACTTCCTCCTGTGCACCAGCGCCTTACTATAATGTTCAGTTCTATATTTCTTTATTTGTTGCCTCTTTGCTATCTTAAAATTCCTATCATTTTCGCACTTCACTATTTAACTTCTCTCTCTCTCTCTCTCTCTCTCTCTCTCTCTCTCTCTCTCTCTCTCTCTCTCTCTCTCTCTCTTTTCTGGGCTGCATATTGCTTTCTCACTGACCTCTCTTTCTGTCATTATTCAGTTTTCCTCTTCTTTTATACAGTTACTCGTAACCTGCACCACCTCCCATCCTGCATTCGTAGCACTTCACTGATTTATTATGTATGCTGCACTTTCCTGTCCATGTTTATGCTACGGATGGCAAGTGTGACGGTAATCTAAATTATAAAGTCAAGCTATGTATGTGTGTGTCTATCTGTGCATTTGTTCGTTTCTTTCACGAGTGGTGATGCATATCGACCCAATTCTTTTTCAATAGGTTGGGGTAACTCCAGGAAGTGTACGAGTAATACCAAATAAAAATTTTGGCGATAGTGTGTGACTTCATAGCGCGATATTGTCGGAAATGGCGACAGGTGAAAATATGAAAAGAAAAAAACATTTCTTTTATGAGAAAGGCAATAGAAATCAACCTAATTCTTCTTGCATTAGGTCGCGGTAAGTACACGGAGTGTCAGAATAATACCATACAAAATTTTGGCTATCGCTCGCGACGCGACGGCATTGAATTGTCGGAAATCGAGACATGCAAAAATATGTGAAAATATTTTGTTCGATTTACTTGACAGAAGTGGTCATTGCGGGTTCAGTAAGGGCTGGAAACAAAGACAATGGTACTCGCAAACATTTTGTGATGGAAAGGCTATTAGTCTCACAAATTTTTGTGGGCAAGCGCTTGTAAGAAGATGTGAGGAGATCATTACTTCTCCCATGCTTGTTTGATGAACTCTATGCGGAATAAAACCATCTTGCATCAGCTTGAATACAAAACTAGAGTTTACAGTGTAATGCGTAAATAAATCACTAAGGAAGAGGTACGGCGAAATTTGCTATACCTACTGTACGATAATACGACACATATTGTCGGTTGCTTTACATTCTCATTCACAAATCTCTTCATCTGACATTTAGAACTAGACTATTTTTCACAGTTACGATTATATATATTTCCCTTATTGTTTAGTCTCTCTCTCTCTCTCTCTCTCTCTCTCTCTCTCTCTCTCTCTCTCTCTCTCTCTCTCTCTCCAAGGGAAGTAATTGCCAATCACTAATTATTATGCAAATTATCAGGGAAAAACAAAACCATTCCGGCTAACACCGCGAATAATTTGGACCAGAAAATGAGTACTGAATGGCATTACGTAGCTCAGTTGTGTGTGTGTGTGTGTGTGTGTGTGTGTGTGTGTGTGTGTGTGTGTGTGTTTGTAAAGGTATATATATTTTCCTCTGGATCAGTGTGTGCGTAGATTATTGAGTGAATGTGTTTGTATGTGGGGGGGGGAGGGGTGTGCTAGCCTCATACAGATATGACAAAAATGGTAAGGTGTTTATTATATAAAAGTCATCAAATGCTTCCATTGTAGAACTTCTAAGAAGCATGGAGACAGACGGGTGAGGCGAGTACTCACAGTGGATGAATAAAAGCGTGAAAACTTAAAACCCTGATAGATTACTAGGATCAGAAGAGAGTGAACCATGAATCTAAAATCTGGGAGAGGGTGGATCTGGATAATCTGTGGAAAGTATACAGATCATATTTGTTTAAAATGCTGTAAGGACGTCATTTAGTGAAAAGAAGGAACAACATGGAATCATAATTAGCGAACAAAAGTTGTGGAGGAGGAAAGGTAAAACACGACTAGGTGCATGCAATGGTAGAATACATTTAAAGGAACAAGGGATTGTGTTCAGAGCAGAACGGGTTAAAATAAATATTATAGCTTAATCGTTCTCGTCTGAGAAGAGATGAGCCTTAAGCTTTTGAAAGCGAGCAGTGATTGGTTGTACGGGTGCATTCATCAATAAGTCGCATTATAAATTATCATTATAAAAAGGATTACGATAACCGGTTGACGATAAAATTTCCCAAATAAAATGTTATATAATAGTTAATTGCAATGATTAATTTAGAAAGGGGGCCCTGCGAAGCTTATCAGATGGCCTAGGGTCGTGCGAAATTTGAATTCTCGGGACAAATCGAAACACGTACTTAAAGATGTATGAGTACCTTCATTTTTTCTCGAATTAGGGTAAATTGTCATTACTGTTATCGTTTGTTTAATGTAACCTAGCAAAACATCGGAATTTCAATCAAACATGACATTCCCTGACACCCCCTCATTTACCATTCTCTGAATGGTAGACGCCGGGGTGAGGGGTGGGTGAGTAGGCCGCTCGTGGGATGTCCTACTTGACTAAGTAGATGAATATTCAGTTTTGTTTGACAACTTTTTGCTGTCGCATCAGTTTGCATTATGCTTTTTCCTTTTGCAGCATCAGTAAGTTTTTTTTCTTTTTTGTTTCGAATATCAAGTTACAACTTAGAACAAAGCTCTGACAAGGTATGGACTCCGGGTCTTCAAATGTGACGGTGACATTTAGCTTCTTCACCTTTGACTCCCAGTCATTTTTCATGGGAATTCCAATATTTTATTACGTTAGATTTTACATAATGTTCCAATAATGACATAATTTACCTTTATTTTTCCTAAACATGGGAGAAAGAAAAAAGGACTCGCAAAACTTTACCTGAATGTGTTTTGATTTGTCCCAAGAATTCAAAATTTCATATGTATTTAGGCCATGAGATAAACTTTGTAAGGCCCCGCGTTTTAATTAATCTATGCAAATAACTATAACATAATATTGCATTTGGGCAATCTCATCGTGAAACCGTTATTGTAAGCCATACAATATAGTTTAATTTGCGTCGTTAATAATGAATGCACTCGGACAACCAATCAGCTACCAGCTTTCAAAAGCTTAAGGCTCGTCTCTTCTCAAAGACAATAGTTAAAAGAAAGAAACAGAAGTCAAGAAATGAAATATTATTTATAAAACATCCCTGACAACAGGAATATATTTTCGATATATAAGAGAAAGTGTTTGGGTTAATGTGGGTAAAAGTGAGCAAATGCGAAGAGGTAGACGTGGATGAATACTGATAAATGAAAAACAAAATGGAAAGAGCGTGTTTATATAATACCGTCACACGGAGAGAATAATAAAATATGGTAGTGAAAAAAAAAAAATGTATATGCTGCTGGGTTTGAGGGTGAGAGTACGTGTGTGAGGCCAAGAAATACTGTAGATGGCTAGAAATGGCAAATGTATGTGTGAATAAATACTTTCGGATGTTGACAAATACATAGTTTCATTGAATGATCGAGATGGACGGATGATGTAAGAATATATATGAAGATGCATATGACAAATGTAACCCAACTGTAACATGGAAGTTGAAGGAATGGTCTGTACCTCGGACTTATTTTGACACCTATGTGTGTGTGTGTGTGTGTGTGTGTGTTGTTAGGCCTATTAGATAGAGTCATGAATCCTGAAGGCTTGAATAATGAACCCACTTCATTGAGTACTCTATTGGTAGAGTCACTCATAAAAGTTCGTGGGGGTCCGTGTGTGTGTGGGCCTGTGCAGTCCCCAGACTCCCCACCCCTTTCTGGACGGCGAGTCTATAACGACGCGACAGAGCATACACCCATACACACGGCAGAACTGTGACGTTGATGTAATAAAGTAAGAAAGGATTATGTTTGCCAGTCATGTGTTATCGGTTGTCATAATCAATTACCGTACATATTCATTGTTGTATAAGATATGAAGATTAGAGCCTAATCAAGTCTACGTTTTCATTAAGGAAGTGAGCAGTGATGACGGTTGTGCAGGTCGAGATGTATTCGAATCGTTTCGAAAATTTCTTCGTATCCACATGAATAATGTTGTAAAGCATTAGGAGCTAAACGCACAGAGTATCTACCGTTAACGTTGTTTAGCATATCTTCGTCAATATATTCCTCCATGTATCCAATGAAAACCAAATCTGAATAATAGATAATAAAACACTGTAAGTAGATCAAGACTCGAAACAGTGAGCAGTGAAGCAGTCTGACCAAAGTAGTAATGGAACAGCCCCTAGTCTAAGGCAACACTACTAAGGGAAAAACACGAAGCAAGTAAGAAACCTTTCACGTAATGACTTTCCTGAATGACAAACATAATCCTTTCTTACTTTATTATATCAACGTCACAGTTTTGCCGTGTGTATGGATGTGTGCGTAGTCACGTCGTTATACAGACTCGCCGTCCAGAAAATGGTGGAGACTGCACAAGCTCTCACACACACGGACCCCCACGAACTTTTATGAGTGACTGTACTTCTACATTTTTGCGTCCATTTTTATTTTCTCATTCTGGTTCCCTCCATCTCCGTGTACTAGTGGCAAGTACGATTGGAATAAAACAGTGAGAATGATGATGATGATGGTTGTGATAACGAATATTGATTTAATACTCTCTCTCTCTCTCTCTCTCTCTCTCTCTCTCTCTCTCTCTCTCTCTCTCTCTCTCTCTCTCTCTCTCTCTCTCTCTCTCTCTCTCTCTCTCTCTCGATAAGGAATATGCTAAGTCACTGACACATTAAAGTCTGGAAAAACGCCGGTTCACGAGTGTCACAAGACTTCTAATTATTCTCCGATTAATCCTTGTCATAAAATGCAAAACGCATTATAGTGTTACGTGGCCAACCAGTGGAGGTCATGGTCAATTTCTTTTTAATCCGCTCGATGGGAAAGACTAATCCCCAGAAAAATCACTGACTAATGTGGACCTTCAGGCAATAGAACAAGCCGTAATAATGACGAAGCAGTGCTTTATAACAGAGGACGACAGTTACCGCATACCAAGGATGTGTTTTATGATTGTCACGGTGGCAGGGCTGATCTTGAACCCGACGCTAGCTAATTCAGCTGAATAAAATCGTCTGCCTCTACCTAGAAGATAATACTAGAAAATGTCCGACCATGAGAGGGTCAGCGGTGACAGTATTAACCCCTTTGTTTCCCTTATCCTGACGTAAATCACCTGGCAGCAGCATGCACAGATCATATGGGTGTAGTATGAGTGCAGCTATACGGATACAAGTACCACAGATACGTCATAAACTGTTTTGAATATCTAGAAAACCAATTGGACCAATACGTATAAACTATATTTTCCCCACCACAGTCTCTAATCTTTTGTGTAAATGGATACACAAAAAAGTGCAAAAAATAGTAAAAAACGAAAGCCAGGAAGGGAGGACCCAACTTAATTAGCTAGCACAAATTTTTCCGCTCACTTTTAACAATAACATATTCGGTTAGGCATTTCCCGCAATTAAAAAAAAAAAAAAGTTATAAAGTTGTTATTTTACATAGGCAGTCCTCCCCTGAATTTGGCGGACTGGAGCAATGTCCACAATTGTAAGAAGAGGGCCGTGGTACTCTATTACTCTTTTTTACCTTTACCTATTTTTTACGAATCATCTGTTTGTATATATTTCAGTTCTTTTTTATGTTGAGAGTCTTTAACTCAGTTTTGGTACTGTTTCATTTCCCCGATTGTTTAGGCCTTTTTAAGCCTTTCTTACACCGTTTCATTTGTTCATTCATTCTCATATCTCTTTTCTCCCCTTTTATTCTTCTTCCCATTGCATATAGGCTATCACATAGCCTATATATCTAAGCCTTTTTTCACTTGTTAATAGGTTCGCTCATTCTCCTTTGAATCTTATATCTCTAACTAGTTCATTCTTTAATTCTCATTCCTACTCTTATTCCTATGTTCATTCATAAACCTAATGACTTTCTCAAACCGTCTCCTTTGTGTATTGGTCTACTAGTATTTAACCATATCTTCTGCTCATTCACATATTTACCACTTTCACACTGCTGCCTTTGCCTGTGTATTCTGGTAGCTCCTATGAGTGGTGCCAGCGTCTCTCCATTACATGTGTCCTTGCCCCCAATCCTGTGCTTTTTCCATCCTCCTAAATGTCCATTTCTCAGTTTCTCTGTGCCCCTTCATTCTACTGATCAGCTTTCTAGCCTCTTTCCCGTTCTCTTTTTGAATATGCCGTCTCAGTTCCCGATCACATTAG